>NC_087200.1:139330388-139405388 GCF_015104395.2 Macrobrachium nipponense | reverse complement strand
GCTCCTGACTGGCTGTTGATAAGCCAATGACAGGACTAGAAACTCTCAGTCTCTCTTGAGAGTTCACATGGGTAGGATCTATGTTCCACTTCTGAGGGATACGTCTTTCAGGAGAGGTGAAACATACACCCTACCTATGTGAACTCTCGAGAGCGACTGAGAGTTTCCAGCTCTGTGATTGGCTTATCAACAGCTAATCAGGAACGTCGTAAGGGACTGGCCTAGACATCAAATGCACGGTTTATGTGAATCTACTATAGTATTTTCGCCATTCAAAAACCATGGATTACCATTTGCTGATGGACTCATAGTTCGCAAGATCTCCTTTTCTTCCTCGCTGCCTAAGCTTTTTTTTTTAATATATAATATTTTCTTTCGTTTTTTTTTTATAAAATATTCTTGCATTTAATTTGTCTGTTTTCCTGTTTTTAACCAAGATATAGTAGATAGTGTACCGCCTTTGACAGTTTTATGGGAACACTGCGCAAATTCATTAACAGACACCAAATCGCTTCTTCGGTAACGACACCGGCAGTCGTTATCTCTCTCTCTCTCTCTCTCTCTCTCTCTCTCTCTCTCTCTCTCTCTCTCTCTCTTAGAAAGCTAGTATACAGTAACTAAAATAAAAGTAACGTTTAGTTTTTTACATTACATATTTCATGCATATACTCACGTACACTTATATGTATGTATATCAAACTAATGGTACTCTACTGCCCTTTTTATTTTATTTTATTTTTTTTTTTTTTGCATGGTTGGTCTGTTCACCAGAATTAGGTATACTCTGATCTCCAGAATTTTGTATGTTCATCTTGTTAAACCGAAATGTATTCATATTGTAGATAACAAACATCATCAAATATATTTGTCTACCTGAAAGACAATGCAATATCATATGGTGTGTGTAAGCATTTATGCTACCCGTATGTGAAGGTAAATGTTATATATATTGGTAAATATACTACATAGTTACCGTTAAAATTCCGTATGTAAAAGTACCGGCATATTTAATAAAGTTGAAAAGCATAACATGAACTTCAACTCGGGATCTACTCCAAGGTAGGTACTGCTGACTTTGTTTAATTCGTGAAAATTTTTCGCATTTCCCAAGCGTGCTGGTTGTCATGTAGTATATGTACTGTAACCGTGCATAGTGACAAAGGTACGACGCTAGCGGCGTGTACATAGTATTCCCGTAATCAGAGTAGATTTTCGACTGCAAGGAAGAGAAAGATAGGGAACCCCTTCCAGACTCCTATCTGCTTCTGTCTTACGCCTTCTTTTGTGATCCGTCCCCTTTCTTGGCCCCTACATTCAATCTCTACATCTACAGAGACGAGGAAAGGCCTCATCATGAATTTACCTGTCACTTCTCATTGTTAGGCTCTCTCCGTCAAGTATAAAGACATATTAATATTCATATTGTGGATATCAGTGAGTGGGACAGGATAAAATGATTCGCTCATTTGCATACTGTTTGGAGGGGAAGGGAGCTTCTCAAAGCTGCTTTCGAGCTGCGGCTGCCGCTGCGGCTGCGGCTGCTGCTGCTGCTGCGGAAAAGGGTGAAGCGGAGAGGCGGCAAAATACGATTGGGGATACGAAATGGAACCAAACACTCAGCAGAGAGAGAGAGAGAGAGAGAGAGAGAGAGAGAGAGAGAGAGGGGGGGGGGGGGGGGGCGGGGAGAGGAAAACACTAGTAAATGTGTGTGTACATATAATATATATATATATATATATATATATATATATATAAAATAATATATATATGGATAGATATATATATTTTTATATATATTATATATATATTTCATAATATATATATATATATATATATATATATATATATATATATATATATATATATATATATATATGTTTATTGAGCCTCTCTTGAGCTCTGCCACGGAAGTAGATAGGCACAATTTAGAAATGGCCCTTAGCCCCAAGCATGTGAGGGTGCAAACTCTCCCAGTTCATAGGTGATCAGAATAAACTGAAAATTGAAATTGGAAAGTAAGACCCCAAAGTAAGTTGGAGATCCAAAGCAGGCGTAAAATGGAATCAATAGATATGGTTTGGACACCTTAGATGTTTGTGAATCACAGTGCAACGGAAGGGAAAAGAAAGATTGGAAGGGTAATGTGCATATTTATTCAGAAAGAGCAGATGGAATTGATAGAGAAAGCATAGGCATGATCTTAATGTCTAGTGCAGAATAAGCACTGACTTACTGGAGAGTAGCAACAATGAAATACAGCTCGCAAAATTTAAATTATAAGTCCAGTGGGAGCATTAAAATGTGGTATGTACCAACAGATGAACTCTCAAAAGAAGGTAAGAGGTGAATACTGTCGAGAACTATAGAATTTTATAGATCAACTGCTAGAAACAGATATGAGAATTGTTGTTGGCGATATGAAAGCAAAGGCTAGTAGGGGCAACGAAGATATGGAGTATGTAATGGTTAAGGAAGGCTTGGGATAGGCTGCCAACGGAAGGATTGCAGTACGATCTCTGTTGCTACAACGGCATGATTCATGGTATGACCGTGAAACAAATTACTGAATTTATATGAAAAAGGAAAAAAAAATCATGAAAAGGAAATCTAGATGGCGTATACGTGTCCTTCCACTCAACCCTTAGGAGAATAGTATAGTTAGTTTAAGATAGGCTCCTGTTGTCACCGGAATAGGGGAAAAAACTAGACCTATTTGCATGGAAACCAAGCGAAGAGAGGTTGCAGAGAAGTGGAAAAATTGTGTAAGATAAAGAATAGGAAAGACTTACATGGTGGAATTTCACAAAGGCCCTTTAGGTCATTCAATTTGCCGCCTGTTTTTCTTCTGTTCTCCCTTTGTTTTATTTACCTGGGGATTTTTCACCAAAATTGTGATATATATATATATATATATATATATATATATATATATATATATATATATATATTATATATATACTATATATATATATATATTATATATATATATATATATATATATATATATATATATATATATATATATGAGATATGCATACAAGAGAGTCTGCCCCTGCAGTTATTTTATAAGGCCATACCACTGTAGCCGTGTTAGAGAGTCTCCTTCGTTATTATCATGAACAGTCAGATATTTACTTAAATCAATTCGTTAATTTTTTTTCCTTTACTTCTAGAAAAAGACTTAAAGCAATTATATAATCTTCAACATTGCCATTGCCCACTTTTAGTCAATTATAAATCATATTCTGCTGCCCTTCTATTCTTTTATAATTTTTGCAACATTCTTAGCATCCACAAATGACAATCGCAGTTATTCTTACGTCTGTCATATTCATTCGTCTTTTGAATGACAGAATTCTTCAGTTTACACACGCTGAGTAATTGGGCTTTGTGCTCTTCAAGTAACCCATCTTATTCTGAGTGATTGATTCATATAGGCTGGCCTGACAACAACTGTGGTCCTCAAACGGAGCCTTTTGCTCATGAGTCTTCCTTTGTACTTCGTAATGCCTCTGCAGAGGAGTATCCTTTCTTTCTTATCCTCTGAACTTCCTGTTTAAACTCGGCAGCCTTTACACCTTTGTATTGTTCTACATCTGTTTCCCTTTCATCTTTAAGCAGCATTTTAAGCCTTTTTCTCATTTAGTTTTTATTTATTCCTTTACTTTTGCTGTGTCTCCATCTGCCCTTATTGTACTTTCATATTGTGTCCACATAAATGTACCCTACTGGCCTCCTACAAGTTATTGCCATTGAAGCTTTCTGTGAAACTCAAGTCTTCTGTGCAGTCAGTCACCTCCTAATCTATCGCCCTTTGGAATTGACTGTCTTCGATGCAGGAGACGTAGGCAGTGTGAAAGCAGAGACGTGGGTCTGCAAAAGATGGATAGCGAAAATATTGAATCGTGTCAATAAATTAAGGGGAAAATAGTTTGTGAATTTAAGTTTAGTCAAGCATTTTTATATACACTTCCAGCAAACCCCCCTCCCTCCCTCCACGCCGAAAACAAAAACGAACATTTCCGCAATAAATAGTCAACAATGTGTCTTTATTGCCGTTTAATAAATTTTGTCAAACGTATTTAACCTCCCCCTCCAAAAGACACTCACATTAGATTATCTTATAAGATCATTTTCACCTCCCATCTCGAGAGGAGCTTTGAAAAACAAACCCTCAAAATAAAGCAATTTCAGCACGCGTAATCTTGACGTTTATTTGTGTCTTATTTCCGTAAAACCTACTCTAAAGGAAACTTGCCTGTGTTTGCGGGAATGTAGGGAAAATGAACTCTAGCAGTGGCTGGAACAACCCAGTGGTCGTTATACTCTTCAGTTAATTAAAAGTTTAGATTGACTTTGCCACAGTGCATTAATTCTCCCAATAATGAGAGGGAAGGAAGGGAAGTGCGCCACAGAATATAGATAGATAAGTGGATAGATGGAAAGATTGATAGATTGGTAGATAGCATTCCAAGTGAGGATTGGTTATTTTCTTGATATATATTATATTGGGAAAATCATTTGTTTCGGCTACTACAGGAATCTGGTGGTTCATTGAGCTACATCTGTGTTTATCAGCTAAAAATAACCTTGTTGATTATTTCCTTCTTGTTTTCCACTTTGATACTCTTTCTCTCACATCTAACTGTTGATTGGTATATATTCTATGAATATTTGCCATTCACAAAGAAAATATTACTTTCCGCACAGATCTGCGGCCCGGATGGGATTCATCCAAAAGAAATGAAAGAGTTGAAAGAGGAGAAGTTCCTCACCTATATAAACTCGACGGAGAAAGTGCAGAACAAAGAAAGGCACCAAAAGGATGAAAACTGGGTAATGTGCCCCCAGTTTACAAAAAAGGCCCAAGAGAAGAGCCGGGAAATTATAGACCAATCTGTCAAACATAGGTTGTTTGTAAGATTTTTTAGTCCATATTTGCAGATCAAATTGTGGATTACACTGATAGAAACAACTTGTTGTTAAACAGCCAACAAGGTTTAAAAAAAAATAGATCCTGCCTATCAAACCTCTTGGAGTTTTTTCATAACATGCTTGGTATTTACGACAGTAGTAGATTTCCAAAAGGCCTTTGACAAAGTTCCACATAAGAAACTAATGGCAAAAGTTAGAGCTTTAGGAATTGTAGGAAAAACATCAGACTGGATCGAAGACTGGCTAACTAAAAGAAAATGGTGAAGAATCAGAATGGGCAAATGTGACAAGTGGAGTTTCTCAGGGCTCTGTCCTTGACCCGGTTTTCTTTTTTATTTACATTTATGACATTGATATAGGATTAGCTAGCAGGATAGCCAAATTTGCAGACGACACCAAACTAGGTGTAAATGCAGCAAACCCAGAGACAGTAGAAAGTTTAAGAAATGATCCAAGGAAAATAGGAGAGTGGTCAAAAAGATGACAAATGCCTTTTGATGTGGATAAGTGTGAAGTGTTACAAATAAGAACAAGCAAACCTCTTGCCAACCACATGCTGCTTGGGGATGGCATACATAGTGTGGAACAAGAAGAGGACCTTGGAGGTATTATTACCAAGGTCTTAAAATCCACAATACAGTGCATAAAAACTGAAAAGAAGGGACAGAAACTAGTGGGATACATAAAGAGGCAGTTCAAATACAGAAACAAAGAAACAGTGCTGCAGCTCTACCCATCAATAGTTAGACCTCATCTTGAATATGCAGTATAGGTGTTGTCTCCAACACTAAGAAAGGACATAAATAGATTAGAAAGGGTACAAGCAAGAGCCACAAAGTTAATTCCACCCATCAGGCAAATAGGTTACTAAAGACGACTAGAGAGTCTGAACATATATGGCTTAGAAACACGACGATTGCGAGGACAACTAATAGAGACGTTCAAAATACTGAAAGGCGTAACAAAAGTAGACAGTAACCTATTTACGGTAAACGAAAACCAGACAAGTAAATAATGATTGGAAACTAGAGCTGAAGAGATACAACACATCCCATTGTGGGAACTTCTTCACATACAAGATAAGTGACACAAAATAAACTGTCACCAGAAGTTGTAAACAGCAACAATGTGGAAGAGTCTATAAGAAAGCCAGACAAAATCATTAGGACAATGTGAATGAACATGAACACCAGCTCTTAGAGATAAGTAAGCACACTTATGTCTCCTCGGACGGACCAACAAGTCTTTGAGACATCCTAATCCTTGTAACTCTCTCTCTCTCTCTCTCTCTCTCTCTCTCTCTCCCCCACGCCGCTCCTCCGGCTTACCGGTCCCCACATCAGTCCTCGCTGTTCGCTCTTTCCTTATCTTCATGTCTATACCGACCCATATCTTCGCCCCACCATCCCAACAGCTTCACGCATCCTAACTTTCCCTCATAACTCAATCTTGAGGACAAACAATGGCGACCCGTCGTTTGAAGGCCTGTGCCTCCTTTATAATTCACTTTGCTGTCTTCTTTGATGCCTGGGTTGGCCCTAAAGAAGAATATACTTGGGCCGACATTATCGATGGTATTAGATAGTCCTCCCCCTTTCTGTGTGTGTGTGTGTTATGAAGGGTCGGAAGACATTTCAGGTAAGGGCGCAGAGTTAAGTAGTTTACAAAAATCTTCAACCTATTTCTTGTGGTTTGTAACTCACTCTCACCCATGCTGTTTTTAGGGCTGGGAAAATATTTTAATCAGAGTTACACAGTTTACAAAAGTCAAAACCCCTATCTTCATGGAAGTTACTTTGATTTTTATGATTATTAAAAAATCTACTAACGCTGTTATACTCTCTCTCTCTCTCTCTCTCTCTCTCTCTCTCTCTCGTCTCATCTCTCTCTCTCTCTTCTCTCTCTCTCTCGATTTTAAGGCTAGAAAGCCGCTTTAGACAAAGACGCAGTTTAATCATTTGCAAAATTCATTAGCCTGTTCATGTTTGTATGACATTGTTTTCTTCTTTTATTGATATTATTACTTAACCGAGGAACATCGACGATACGGACCTACTGTTTTATTGACTTGTAAAGATGTTATGCATTTGTAGATAATCAATCAATTCGATAACCATAAACCATTAAGACTACATTCATAAGAGGTTGGTTTGTACGACTTTGTGTGCCACGCATCAGCATGTCGCACGCTATTGTGTAAAATAAATAAAAAATCACAGGTGAATAGAAAATAAATGTAAACATAATTCGCACACATTCACACAAGTATGCATGGTAACAGTGCCTGTGTCTGATTTAAATTGTACAGAGATACTAGGGGGGTAATAATAGACACATTTAAATGTCATTTTTCAGCTGTGCTTAGTCGTTTTTTCTTTTACAGTGACTGGTTAAACGATATGATTTGGCCAGTCGCCAATTTGGCGTTTACATCATGTTGACAATCTCACATACCTTTCGCTATGAAGCGAAGCGTGGTCCTTTGCGTGACGACAGAACGAAAAGACGAACGAAAGAAAAAACCATTTTCCTTTGTTTTTCTTTCAATTTGCACCCGTTTGATCGCAACTGAAGACTTTGTACAGATAGCATAATGTCTGTTGGTCGTTGATGGCCCAGCTTCATTAACACATGAGTTGTCTTACATAAAAAGCTGGAAGGCAGCCAGAAAAAAAGGCCAAGTGAAAAGTAATCCTGTTCCATGTTGAACCGCGTCGGCAACGAATCGTGTGTAAAATATGAATTATGAATGAAAGACTGCCTGCCAATGTAGGAAACGGTGTAGGAAAGCGCCTGCCATTGCTGATTTTCCAATAATTGATTTGTGAAATTCATTACATTACTTATATGTTTATTGTAGTTGTAAGGGCATATTTAACAATTATTCATGTTCCTCTGGAGGGGACTTTGCGAGCGCGCGCGCATGCACACACACACTTTTTACAGCCTACAACTTCGGTCTGAGAACCTGAAGTACAAACGTTGCATAACTATTCCTTTGGAGATTCGCCTTTTTCCTCAAGACTGGATACATGCCGGTAACCAGAGAGAGAGAGAGAGAGGGGGGGAGGGGGTGCGCCATCTTGTGATTGGTGGCCGTAAAGAAAATAGGTCGATTGTGCTTTTCTTTAAGTAACGCAATGTAACGTATTATTTAATGTGTTCCAGTTTACTTTTTATAATGAGGGTACAATATTTTTTTTATTCGTTCAAAAATTCCAGCGTTTATTCTGCAGACACTAGAACCCCCCTAGAAGTAGTCATTAGCAACAGTAAATTATAAAGAAAACTATTGTACCTGTTCCCTTTTAAAATTGTTTCTGATATTGAAGCAATTCTGAAAATTTTTTCGTGCTTTCAAAGTCAGGTATATCTGAATCGTCAAAATAGGTGTTATCAACATTATTGCTAGGCTCTCAGTCGGGCGAAGAAAACAAAAACAGTGAGCCATGCCATATAAAACGGTGATGGTTAGATGGATGGTGTCCTTTGAATGCAAATCTTTACACCTAACATCTCCTTAATCTCATAACGTCATTCTTGGTAAATGCCCCTTCATATATATATATGATATACATAATATACCTATATATATATATATATATATATATATATATATATATATATATATATATATATATATGTATATATATATATATTATTATATATATATATATGTACATATTATTATATATATATATATATATATATATATATATATATTATACATATATATATATATATATATATATATATATATATATATATATATATAACACATTATGTAAATAAAGCAAATGCCACGGAGGAAAAGTGAAGCCACGGAGTGGGTTGATAGGCCTCTGGACACAGGCCTTTGCTGGCAGATTGCTAGTAAAGGACCGTGTTTTGAAAGGCCTAGCAATCACTTCGTTGTTTGACTTTGTCTCAGTGGCATTTTCCTTTATTTATGTATTCCATATCTTCGTGATTCAGTTTATAGTTTATGTACTATATATATATGAGGTTTTAGTCTTCCTTTTTCACGAAGATAGATATATGAGGTTGTAGTCCACAGGGGAAAAGAAAGGCAGAAATTCCTTTTCTCTGTATATGGGCCTGTGAAGGCCGAAATTGTCGAGCTAAAAGGAATATTTGCTTTTCTTTTTTTTCTTTCCCTGTGGACTACAACCTCCATACATAATATATATATAGATATATATATATATATATTATTATAGAGATTATTAGATATAGAAGATGATAGTGACACACATACAACATTAACAGACATAACAGATATATATACATAGACAGGTAACATACATTATCATAGATATAGGTGAGAGATATGAGATATATAGATATTATATAATATATGATACATAGTTAAGTATAGATGTATATTGATAGAGATGTATATTATAGAGGATGAGATAGATACACACATACATACATACATACATACATTACATATATATTAGTAATTTTATGTGTATATTACATATATATAGTATATATATATATATATATATATATTTATATATAATTATACATAAATATATATATATTTATATTTTACACATAACATTACAATACATAAAACATTACATAAATATATAAAGAGATATATGTATATGAATCACGGAAATGTGATATGACTTATATATATATTAATATATATATATATATTATATATATATATATATATATATATATATATATATATATATATATATATATATAACTTTTTCGAATAGGAAATTAAATACTGCCGTATGTGGTTAGTGCTTCCCTAGAAAGACAGACATGTATGAAATATAATCTCCATGGAGTTCATTTCACATTTCAAATTATCAGTAGTACCTGAAGTAGAACGAAAGCTTACTGTTCAAGTATTATAAGTGCAAAGAGTGAAACTCAGCTTTCTCAGCTCACAAAGAAATCACCAGAAGTAAGTAACGTTTGGAGAAACAAAAATGAGCAAAGACCCTCACTGAAGACCAATAAAAGACGAGCTGAGAGCCAACAATAACACAGAGGACATTAAAGATATAAAGAAGTTGCTCAACGAGATTTACTCGTGACAAGCCAAACAACTGAATTAACGAGAATAGATGTAGCTACAAGCACAAAGTAGCTACGAGTTCCAATTACCAACACCACCGTTAGACCACTCAAGTGAAAGACCAACAAATAGGAGGTAAACAGATTCAAGAATAACACGCTAAGACACGCGCGACCTCACACAAATAAAACAAGAGAGATAATATAAGTAGATTGATTAAAAAACAGAAAGAATGATGAACAATACAAGACATTTGACAAAGGGGGCCATGTAAAACTGTGCCTGTAGATTTATGTGAAACAATCGAAAGATTATTGAATAAAAGTTTTTACTAATATCCAGCTAACAATATTAGATAGCAATGAATACACACACTCACACATGTATATATACTCTTATATATACATTATGTATATGTAAATATATTTATATATACAAATGTGTATATATAATATATATATATATAATTATATATATTTATATGTATATTACATTTATATTTATAAACATGGTTCATAACTCTGGTGTACGTTGAATAAAAGTACCTTTCATTAGGACACAGATGATTGAATAAGATTATAGACAAAGTTAACGATAGGGTCATAGAAATTGAAGCCTAAAAGATGTTGTTAGAAAAATCTCACTTGAAATAATGAAGGACAAGATAAAAAGAAATTAATGATAAATGTTCATCGATAAAAATGGAGAAGAAAATGTAATGTTTCAAAATAGAGTTAACGAGAAGAAACGAGGTGACATTGAACAGAGACTAATCACTGAATGTATTGTGCATCCCTAACGTACTCCTGGTGTTCTGAGGGACTGGTTTTTTCGACAAACCTAAGACGCACAGCACCCGGAGAGGCCTCTCTGGTCGGATGCAGTGCTGACAGGACTTAATGCAATGATACAACCACATCAGGAAACTTCTCCAGCTGACTGTTTCAGTAACTTATGCTATACTAATGAAACGAAACCGAATATAACTCTTAGCATAATTTCCAGTACCATTGCGTCCCTGTGTGCTCTCAACCCCAAAAATTGCAGTAGAAGAGAGAGAGGATAATATTTGGGCGCCACCCGACTGACCCACAGAATACTGCACTACGCTAATGGGGTATTAAAAAGCACTTGTCGAATACAGTAGGGCTCAATATTATGCCCACTACAAAGACAGGCGTATAACAGTTATTACAATCTGGAGAAACTCAGAGTAAATAACAGCGCCACAGAATTATTATTATTATTATTATAATATTATTATTATTATTATTATTATTAGTGATGATGATGATTTAGTACGGACATCGAGTAACTTCGTCAACCTAGAAAAGAAGGCATTGAAATTTGAACAATCATAGAACCATAATACAGGAGCCGAATACTCAAATCCCCTTGGAAGAAGCTGCAGTCCAAGAATGGGCGAATTTGTCAAGTACTTCTTATGAGCTCTAGAACACTTGCATTGGGAGATTCCAGTCATATCAGTGTCACTCCAATGCTTGCTGTCCATGAGCCTCACATTCCCGTGGAACAAACATAAACCTTAATGATTTCGAAATCATATTTCATCAGGATGAAATATTTGTATGTGACTGAATAACACTTTTACACGGATTTCTGAACCTGGCTTCGCAGTGCCCACCTTCATTGACACTGGGGAGGAAAATCAGAGGTATTAAGTAGAGCGAAAAAAAAAGCTGAAAATAGCGAATGGACAAGATTGTTAATATATAATATATTATATACTATATTATATATATATATATTTATATATATACATAATATATGTATACATATTATATATATATATATTATATTATATATATATATATATATATATATATGTGTGTTGTGTGTGTGTGTGTGTGTGTGTGTTTGCGTATGTATGTGTGTGTCAAAATGCATATAGTCTGTCGAATAATCTTATAAAAGCAAATACAAAATTTAGCAACGTAGCGGATACGAAAATTAAAAAACAAAAAAATGCCCCACAGATATTCCGTAGAAGAAAAAACAGCAAGATTATCCTAGACCATTCCACCTTTTACGAACTAAGCAGGAGTATTATGCATTGTAATTTTAGATGATGAAATAATGAAGGTAATGACATGTAGAGAGTCTCGATTTCGTCATTCCGTAGGCTAATACACATCCTTGATGGCCCAAAATGTGTCCCTGGCCTAAAAGTCAGTCACATTATGTTAAAAGAGGTTATCCTCTCGTTTGCAAAAAGGATACAAAAAAGACGGGAGAATCCGCCAGACACTAGTTGCAACTTCATTCTTCTCCATCATCAGGAACTAAATGCAGTAACATGTTGTACTGATGAGTAACGAGTAACGGATAACACTGGAACTATGTAAATCTTGAGTAACAGAGAGAAGGAAACATTTGATGTTTTGGAAAAGGAAAATAACGAGAGGAAGTCAACCTCTGCTACCCAGCATGAGTACTCATCATCTATTATTTAGAGCAATGGACTCTCTTAAAAGATGGTTGCACATCGTAAATAATAGACATTAAAATGTTCAGTATTCTCGGAGCTAAACACGAAAACCCCCCAGCTTGTTAAATCAAGGTTCGACATCGAAAAGTCCTTTGCCATTGGCTATATCAGCAAGCTGTCGAGAGTGATTTGACTTGTTGGCAGTCGACAGTTGTAGTCCGGGATTATGGAGACTAAGTTCACCTGATAAGAGCTATCACAACATATATTTTTGCGGTAAATACAAGGTTGCATGACATC
The DNA here is from genome assembly GCF_015104395.2 of Macrobrachium nipponense. Lineage (NCBI taxonomy): Eukaryota > Metazoa > Arthropoda > Malacostraca > Decapoda > Palaemonidae > Macrobrachium > Macrobrachium nipponense. The sequence continues at coordinate 139,392,657 of NC_087200.1, read as the reverse complement.
ATTCGACCAGCATTGGTACACTTAAGAGAATGGTAATACAGCCATATATTACTCCCTAGTCTCTCTAGCAATGTTTTACCGAATACTGTATTACTCCCGAGTCTGTTAAGCAATGTTTTACCGTATACTGTACAAAGCACCAACTTGTTGATAACATTACTTATAATTTCTGCATTTACCTTTTACAAGGAAATTCTAGTAAAGTTTCGCGAAATCGGCGTTCATGATTAAACTAAAAACATCGGTTTACTGAGATATACTACGTGCTGCATGAATTGAAATTATACTTGCATTGATTCAAACCTCAAAACTGAAGGTGTGCTTCTGGGCTCCATTTACGAGAACATTCAGTATGTAGTACTACAGTTTCTCGTGCACAACTTCGCTCATGCTGGGAAAGTGTGAATCCATTGCGGATTCGGCTTTCTATATATTTCATAGGCCAGAAGTGATTCTAACTTTATTTAATGTTACAGCAATATCAACGTTGAAATGAAACGTAAATCATATCTTGGAGTGCCTTCGCTTGAAAACAGTACTGTGATACAGGTTGCAGAGGCTGAATACATCACTGTGCATTCTTCTGGCTACTCGATACTGGGAGAGAGATCGAGTCACTGCATTCCTTCAGAGCAAGTATGGTATTTCTTTACTAGTATTAAGTTTACATAGTATATATATCCATATATATATATACACAACACAGATATATATATATATATATATATATATATATATATATATATATATATATATATATATATATATATATATATATATATATGTAGTCAAACTACCCATACACCTTTTCCCTTCGACGCCATGAACCCAGAATTCTTTAATCATCTAGTTTGCAGATAGTTCTTGACAGAGAGATTGTCTACCTATCTACTATCTATCTATCATCATCCTATCTATATATATCTATATATATATATATCTATATATATATATATATATATATATATATATATATGTATATATATATATAATATAAGCTTTAATGATGGAACTTCATTTAAACTGGGTGGTATCTAGCCAGATTAAATGAAACCCCGTTATTAAACACACCTGTTGGGATGGATTGGTAGACGTATTGTCTACTTTGTGAGTACAGAACCGTACTACACCCAGAATATACTGTTGACCTTGCCCAATTTTTGGGTTGAGATGCGCTCTTTCTCTCATTTCTTAGATTGTAATTATGGCAATAATTATACTAATACATTAAATATAGTAGCATTTAGTATTATTATTATTGTTGTTGTTGTTGTTGAACAGACGGAATAAATCGACTGTCGAAAGTGCAGTAGATAACGTGGAAAAAAAAAAGACTACTGAAACATCCTCATCATTAACAAGAGAGAATCCCAGTGAAGTAAGGGCGAAAAGGAGAGAGAGAAAAAAATTGTGGCGTTCAACGATGTCCTCGAAATGTCTACACTAACGCGCTCGGGATAATTTGAGCTTATTTGGGTGTACATGCCTGTGCGGAATAAAGCCACACGAATCCATGAGTTATTCTCAGCGGTCGTCCAAGAATACCATTGCTATTACTCGTTCGAGGTTGCCTCCTAAATTTAAACGCCAACGAACGGTGCGGATCTCCGAATAAATATTTTTCCCCCCGTCCTACGTAACTCGACTCAACCAGGAGGATTCGCGAGGAAATTATTCTTTTTCCCTCACATTGACTTCTTATGCGGCAGTTATGCCACGGTCACGGATCCCGTTGTGCTCTGTCTCTTCCACTTAGCGCATTTTTGTCTACGCAAAATAATTGCATGTATGAATTGATTCACAAACATACCAGTATATATCTATGCTAGAAAAAGGATGCGAGGTGAAAAGCTGCGACATTTATAGGAGCAGTGGAATGATAATGCTAACCACTTTCTGAATATCGTTAAGGATGTCTGAAGGATCCTGGCGTCAAGATGCTAATTCATTTTCCCCAAAGACAATGAAAGACTCCTTGAAGGTTTAATGCCCCCAAGGCCAAACATTATCATCTCTCTCTCTCTCTCTCTCTCTCTCTCTCTCTCTCTCTCTCTCTCTCTCTCTCTCTCTCTCCTTAATGGCTACAAAAATCTGCGACAGACAAACAAAACTTTCTCAGATTTTCCAAATACGATCAAATAAACAGCATCACATACCACAAATCAATTAGATAAAAGTTCAGCATGCTCCCGGCGTCATTCTTTTATTCAATTATCAGTGTAAGCTTACAACAATAATACATGTGAAATATATAAATAAGGCAAACAATTTCTTGCCTTAAACATAAATTGTGGAAAATAAAAAAATCAATGAAGGGGAGAGACAAACAGGCGAAGAGAGAGATGGTAAATAAGTAACTCGGTTAGTGGTTCGAGAATGGAGGTGTTGTAGGCAATGGGAGTAATAGAATCATGAAAAGGTGTGCGTGCGTCTGTACGTGCACATCGACTACACCCCTTCCCGTAACACACACGCGCTCTAGCATCTTTTTAACAGCAGCCATTTCAGACAACCATTTTTAATTATTAGGCAAGAGAAGGGAAGCGAAGGAGCATAAATAAGATTTAACAAGATCTTACTATAAAGGATTTTTGAAGAGATACATCGCTCACCTGCGTTTCAACACATAAGGATCTTTTATCTCTCTCTCTCTCTCTCTCTCTCTCTCTCTCTCTCTCTCTCTCTATATATATATATATATATATATATATATATATATATATATATATATATATATACATATATATACCTACATACATACATATTTATAGACATACACATATATACATACACATACGATATATATACGATTATATAATATATATATACGTGTATATATATATATATATGCATACATATATATATATATATATATATATATATATATATATAATATATATATATATGTATGCATATATATATATATATATATATATATATACGTATATATATATGTATGTATATATGTGTATGTCTATAAATATGTATGTATGTAGGTATATATATGTATATATAATATATATATATATATAGAGAGAGAGAGAGAGAGAGAGAGAGAGAGAGAGAGAGAGAGAGAGAGAGAGAGAGCAGTCCAGACGGCAGCAGCAAAAATTTGAAGTAACCTATGCTTATTGAAAATTAAGTTTTATTTATTTTCTTCCATAAAAAGCATGAATATTTGCGTTGCTTATAGTATGTACGTAGTTTCCGTAGTGGTTTAGGCACAGAATCGATAACAGATCTGTTTTCGAGTTGATATGTCTTAGCTTTTACTTTGTTTTCTGCTCTGTCACATAGGAATAAACTCGTACTGAACTTTGTCTATCCATAGGCTCTCCTTAACTATATATGTATGTACTTATATATATAGATATATATGTGTTTGTATATGTATATAGATATATACTCAAATACACATATATTTAGTGTATAAATAATAAATATTTACAAACGTAAATACAAATAAGCTTGGACTTTTGTAGCATCTTTTTACATTTACATATAGGAGCCAGTGGCGGGAATCTGGCTTTCTGATGGCAAGACTAACTAGTATATGTTGGTTTTATTTAATGTTAACTGGCGTCACACGGACAATTTATGTTCATTTATTTTTCCCATACTCTTTTTGTCTTTGAGAGGGATTCGCCATATAGGTTAAGCCATCCTCCTTTCAGAAAGTTTTCTTGGGATGAGGTTGCTGGCCCATAGCCTTCTGAGTGTCAGCTGCACCACTAGATTTACAATGTAGCGTTCCCCTCCTCCGTTCCTCGCACAGGAATGGAACTTCCCACCCCTCGTATAGTAGGCATATGTTTGTGTATGTGTGGCGCGCACACATCTTTGTGATTGAATTTATTAAGTGTATTGGTAGTTCATATCAAATTCAATTGATAGTTCTCATTGCAGCGCAGCCTACCGAAACACTCGTCGTTTTCTTAGGGAAGGATGTGCCTTCGAATACGTTACCCGCTCTTTGTAACTTTTATGGTAATGTGATTCCGTGATTCCGTAAGACAGGAAATTGCTTTATGTGGAACTTTCTATTCTGGTTAGAGCAGTTAAACCTTGTGAGTTTGTTATGGGCATTTCCGAAATAAAACTAAGAATAAGAGCAAACTTTTTCCCCTTTTCAGAAAGAGCTCACTGTTGCAGCAGTGAAACACACACAACACACACACACAGCAAATAAGATTTTTCTTTAAATACATTATTTTTCGAAGAACACTTTTTAGGAGCATTTTTATAAAATTTTCTTCAGATTAAACAAAATTCCACTCACCTAACTTGCATTCGTACAAGGTTTTTGTAATATAATTTCATTTTTTTTCTTATTACCGAACCTCATAAACTTTCTTAGCAATCCTAATTTTGTTTATTCATATAGTATTTTAAATTGCAAAAGATTGTTTTAGCTGAACTCATTTTACAGGGATCCTTTCTTACTGAAACGCTGTTCTGCAACTCCTTGCTTCTTTTTGTACTCGTCTGTCTATAAGCAGTTTCCTTTTGCGTTGATAGATGCTTTACTTAAATAGAAGAATAAAAGTTTAGAGCCGCTGAATGCCTGTCGTTGCCTTTACTAATAATAAAACGACAAAAGAAAGCAGCACTATTATCTCATATGTTTGCTTTGTGCGTACATATGAGAGAACTGGAAAAAATGTGTAGGGTGAACCTGGTTTCATCCATTCTGGATAGGTAGACGCGGTGAAATCAACCAACTGATGCTCTGGTTTTGTCTTCATCGTGCCACGTCTGTTCAGTGGTAGAGCACCGGCTCAGCAAACGTAATTTCTGATATTTGTTTCTTATAGTCTGTTCATTTGAATCTTTCTGGAACAATTGTAGATTCTATTCAAGGCCTTAGGATGATACTTAACTTCAAGAGCCGCAGTGTCGCTTTCATAACGAGTCCTCTGTAAAATGACTGCTCATTGAACAGCATATTCAGTTAGTAGTATAGCTTAGGTAAAGAGAAAGTTTTTGGTGTGCAAACAAGTAAGATTTCTGAATATTTAAATTCTCAACCCAATGAATTATCTAATGTGTTAATCTACATGTTGTTCTTGCAACAGATGAGCGTCTTTTAGGAAAAATTATTCAAGTAGTATGTTGATTCATACGGCCGGAAGAACATAACCCATTCAGATCGTGCACCGCATTTTGTAAAAACAAATATTTTGTCCTTTTTTCAGTGTTCTTAATAACTACTGAGGCTAGTGGGCTTCAAACTGATATGCTGATCATCCACCCTTCAATCATTAAACATTCCAAATTGTAGCCATCTAGCCTCGGTAGTTTTAAGTTTATTTAAGGTTAAGTTTAGCCATAGTTCGTGCGTCTGGCACCGCTAGAGGTGCCAGCCGCCGACGCATCTGCACTTAACCGCATCTGGGGAGTGAGTAACTGAGCGTTGGAGCTCAGTCAGCGCAGCACATCGAGATTTCCATACAGCATTATATGATGGACAGAAAAATCGATTGGGCCCAGGAAACTTCGACCCATGTTTTACTAAAGTTTATGATTAACGTCCTATAAATTCAGCATAATTTTATCACAGTGAAAAGAGCACCTTCTGTGGAATCCTTTTGTATGTAGTACATGATACTCTGACCTATGAGTATTGCGTCATGAAATTATCTGACAGTAGAAATCGTGAGGGCGTCTTATGTTAATGAAATTCTAGGGGATACTTAAAACAGTGAGTAGTATTAACAGATAGATTTGATATCAGCAGAACGGCATGGCATTGAGATGTTAAGTTAAATTTGTCTGCTCTTTTATAGCAATCTGACAAAAATGATCCAAACTAGCAGCTTTTTTGTAAAAATAAGTAACGCTGACATTCAACAGCTAAGATGATAGAAGACAATAAACCGAGAAGAAGGCGAAGTTGAAGATTGCAGAACAGTGTTCACTAAATGTCTCTGGAATTATGAGTCACATTGCCCAGAAATTGGACAGGGTATCCGCCGGAAGAAGGAACTGGACTCTTTAATGCAGTCGGAAGTAGATTTGGTTCTTCTTACATTAATTCAGATATTAAATGATCATTGGTTTTTATATCTTGATTATAACAACAGGCAATCAAAGAGATTAAAGTAATGATCATGGTAGAAAAATCCCATTTGACATCTGAGTGACAAAAGCTATTTTGGGAATTTATTGGATTTTGTGAAGATAACGAGTTGGATAGAAATAAATAAAGAGTCTCTCTCTCTCTCTCTCTCTCTCTCTCTCTCTCTCTCTCTCTCATACACACACCGTATTTATTGCCTGTGTTCTTGTGAGTGTGTATGTATATGCAGAATTTTTTTTCTCTTTATGCATGCGTTAGTTTTAAAACGAAAATTAATTAATGAATAATACTGTAAAGTGAAAAATACCACCGCGTTGCAGCGTGGCAGTGCGCTTGCCAGAAATAATGCAATGAGGATGACAAATATTTCATAGGTGACGTGGAAGCTTCCCTATTTCCAGGAATCTCTCTCTCTCTCTCTCTCTCTCCTCTCTCTCTCTCTCTGTTATTGATTCCAGTCCCCGATTTCAAAATGAGGGTAATAAAGTGCGGGGGTTGGGGAGTGGGGGGAGAGATTTATGAAAAAATCGGGCAAAACATAGTCAAGAAGAGGATTAAAAAAGAAAAAACTCATATTGCCACGAGCATTGAGGCTACACCACCGCTGTTGTCTCGGGATTATGATATCGAGCATAAAGCATCAGTACAGAAATTAAGGAATTACACCCCTTGGAAAAGTGATAGATGGATGGAGAGAGAGAGAGAGAGAGAGAGAGAGAGAGAGAGAGAGAGAGAGCTTTGATTCCCGTGTGTGTCAGCCATAGAGTGCAACAGGTCCCAAGAAAGGTGAGACCGACCGACCCACTTTGACCGGCGCGAATGAATGGTTGGTGTGGGGTCATGCTCCGGGGGACAGGCATAGGGGATATGTAGCGGGATGGTAAAGGAATGGAGAGAGAGAGAGAGAGAGAGAGAGAGAGAGAGAGAGAGAGAGGAGTAGAAGGGCCTCCTTGAATGGGTGTGCGGGGGGGGGGGTTAGGGGCACTGTCCAACTTGGATCAGAACGGCGGCGGCGCGGATGGTTGCCGAACAGATGTTATTGATAGATTTATTTTGTTGAATCTCAGCGAGTGAAAATATTAACGGAAGAAAGCGTGAGGGAAGGAATTCGTGACGTGTGTTTGTCGATATTTCTCTTTCGTGTTGTGGGCATCGAATATGTATTCAGTACTTTCGTCCTGACGGGAAAAAGGAGGCGAAAAGAACGTGTGAAGTGAAGAACGCAAAAGTGAGAGGATTTTCAGGTAATTTCTTACCTCGAGAACCTGGCAGGAGAGCGCTGGTTCGGCATCCTGGGCGGGGCGCGGCCAATCATCGAGAGGTTGCTATAGCAACGCCGTGTTGTGAGGGGAGGCTGCCGGGGGGAATCAATATATAGCGAAGGGGCTTCCAAGACCTCGTCAGTCCTCACCTGGCCTCCGTCACCTTAGACGTCCCAACCCCACCTGGGCGACTACATCTGGCCACGAGGAGAGGAGAGGAGACGAGACTAGGATGTCTTCTCCTTCCTTCAGTCCTTCGGCGCCTCCTCTGCATCCTCCTCCTCCTCCTCCTCCTCCTCCTCCTCCTCCTCCTCCCCCTCCTCCTCCTCGTTCTTGTTCTTGTTCTTCGCCTGTAGCATCACCACCGCTTCCAGCGAGCTCAGTCCCTCTTCGTCGTCACCGCCAGCGGTTACCACCATCCTATCGCCCACTGCGGTCGCACCTCTCCTGTGGCAGCGAGATGTGCCCTCAAGTAACAGGTGTCAAGGAGGTGGTGGTAGGCATCTCCCACACCTGTGCTACAGGTGTCCAGTTGAAGTGGAGTTCTAAAGCGTTGGTGAGGTGTTGCTGCAGGTAGGAGAAAACGGTGGGCTCTTTGCCGCCAGGGGTCTGGTTACCTCCAATGAAGTAAGATGATTTAGTATATCTGACCATTTCCTTTTTTTATGTATATAAATTTAAGTGAAAGGGACCAGTTGCAAAATTGTAGACCTTGGCAAGTGCCCTGTATCTTTTCCCTCTTTGATTAAAGGAGCGCTCTTCTCCCCAGAATCTTTAAGGAAAACTTTAAACAGTTTATGAGAGATTCTGAAGTTTGGAAGACAAGCACGATTTTCGGGACAGGTTACAAAGAACAGTATTATGACAGATTTCGAAACTAGAATTTATTTAGTGTTCTGTGAATAACTTGTTGAGTGTATTTTGTATGAATTTTGTTTCAACAGGAATAGCTGCAGTGCATTCTGTATTTTTGCATTTCCCTATTGTTTGAAATTCGTTGAAATTCATCTTCAGAATATACTGTTCTTCGTAACAGAATCATAAAAATCGTCAAGGAAAAGAAAATCCGTGTGAGCTTTCAGTCTTTAATTCAGGGAAAATTTGACGTCAAGTTTTTGACAGGTTTATTTTTCGTTTTACTTTCATCCGTCAAAATTCCTCCTTCGGAAAAAGGCTCAAAAGCATCGTGGGAATTCGTTCTGCACAAGAGTCTAGAATTAAGCGTCACTATCCCGTAATTAGGTGAGGCTCGTCAAGTTGCAGAGGATTGGTATTGAGAGAATAATCGATTTTCAAGTATGATAAGAAATCGCAGATCTTGCATCAAGTATGCCTTACTTACTTACTTACTTACTTAGAGTAGTGAACGATCTTTTCAATGCCTTTCCAACTGCGGAAGCTCCATTGCTCGATTTTCAATCTTACGACTTTGATTGAATTATGTCTTGATATGAAGTAGTTAAATGAGATCCATGAAAAATAAACCCTATTTTACCAAGGAAAAGTAATAAACCTAAGCTTGTGGCCAGCATTTCGTCTAAAAACATTTAACATGGATTTAAGGCTCTCCTACTTATTTTTCAACTGATATGTTTTGAGAAGAGCCGCGGAGAAGAAACGCTGCTTGCAAACACGGGATGGGAAGCCTGTGTTCCCAGAACGCGCTTCCGTCGAAAGGAAATGGGAAATAATTTCACCTGAATTCCCGAAAGTCATAATCCAAAATCCTATACTAAATGTCAGTGATAAAAAATCAGAACCTATTGTACCTATTTTTCTGTCCTGAAGTTGATGCTGTATCTCTACCCTTGCCCCACCTGTCTGTAATTCTGATAGCAGCTTTAAAAAACTTGCATTATATTCACTGATAGTTAATTATCTACTGAACGATTATAGTAGTGCTCGAAGTGTAGGTACAGTATAATAGCGAAGAATATAATGTAAAAGTTTTCTAAAGCTGTTATCTTAATTACATATTTATATAAATACATATAATATATACACACGGAAATGCACGTATATGCATATCAACCACCATGGTAGTTGGTAGTTAGTAGAGCCCAGCCACCAGGAGTAGCTACGCAAAAACCCCGACTTTGGCCCTTCATAACCCTGGAAATATTCGACCGACCGGGATGAAACTCTGGCGTTAGAGGTTTCCCAATAAGGTGTCTAATCGTGCCAAATTTCGTCTATATCCGTCAAGCAGTTCCGAAGATCCCGATATGAACTTTTGGCGTTCAGGGGATGATAGTGGGTGGGGAGTGATAGGTTCTTATTTTTTTCTGAAATCTCGTAGTCTGGATGGGTGCTTTTCGGCCTCTGATTTTTGAAATAATGAAATTTTCAAGTTACAGTAGGCCTATGCCATTCAAATTAACCACCAAAATACAAATTTCTTGAAGCTCAGGTACGGACTACTCACTACATTAGAAGAGGCGCTTTTTTTATTGTGTGCTAATTCGTCCGTTATCTTAACGTAACCATTTTTGTTTTCATCTAGATGAGAATCAAATGTCTCTTGTTTTCGCTTTATTACTGTACTTCCAATTATTACAATATTTTGGAAATCTATGATCATCAACCTCGAGAAGTTTGCAGTAGCGAGCGGATGCGAGACTGACAACGCACACTGTTTTCAGCAAGTGTCAAGTTGTCCTCTTCGTTAACTTGAACCAAAGATTTGCTCGGTTAAGTTTTGAGTCCGTTTTAATATATTTCTCAAAAAGCGTTAATGACAGTCTTCTTCAACAATAAATACCCTGCATTTTGGCGGGAAAGAACCGTCTTCCAGTAGCCAAACGGTTTAGTATTCCCAAATTGAGAGATCTAGTACCACTTGCATCTGTTATGATTGGAGTTTCTACATCTGTCTCAAATGTTCTAATTGGTGCTTTTACATCTGGCTTTCGGTAAAATTTTACGTTCTTTATTGTGGCTCATGTTTAGTGTAATAGTATATTTGTAAGTAATACAATTTTATTGTAAACACTCCGTTATTGGACCTATTGTAAAATATCGGTGACTTGCTTTGCGAGGCTGCGACAAGTTTCACTGCTTGGAAAGTTTATTTCTTCTATCTTTCGATCTTGAACGAAGTTTATTTTCACAATTCCACTTCGATCTGTGGTCTTCAATTGCTGATGTTGTGGTATTGTGTTCAATTTCCTTCTTTCTTTTCCTTATAGGTCTAAAACCTGAAGCTTTAAGGAAATGCATTGTATTACTATCAAGTTTCTGTGGCTCGGTAATCTTAGACCTATTAGCGTCTAGCTTGAGTTTTATTTTTTCTTTATCCAGTGATCTTTTAAAATTACTCTTACGAATTATATAGCTTTAAAAGTACTTTTTTTTTCTTAACCAACTAAGAGCCAATATAGTGATCAAACATTCGATGAAGGCAAGGAGGCAGCTCAGCATGCCAGAGAAAACACACGACGTGTACAGAGCATAAAACGCAACCTTACGGAAAGTCAAATCTGATTTATTCTTCATATTTTCGTGTGCAAGTAAAACTTGGCCATCCATGTACTTCGATCAAGAAATCCAATTGATGACCCTAGAGGAGGAAGGGATCATGTACCTGAACAGTAGCTAACATACCGTGTATATATATATATATATATATACCGATATATATATATATATATATATATATATATATATATATATATATATATATATATATATATTTAAATAAAGGTTTTTTGCCACGAAGGAAAAAATGAAAAAGCGAGATAGCCGAGTACTTTCGGTCCTGTTCGGAACATGACCGAAAGTACTCGGCTATCTCGCTTTTTCATTTTTTCTTTCGTGGCAAAAAACCTTTATTATACATAGCATCACGTTTTATATACTTCGTGATCAAGTTATTCATATATATATATATATATATATATATATATATATATATATATATATATATAGATATATAGATATATATGTGTGTGTGTGTGTGTGTGTGTATATATATATATATATATATATATATATATATATATATCTATTATTATATTATATATATATATATATATATATATATATATATTTGTATATACACGGTAACGTTAGCAACTGTTCAGGTACATGCATCAAGGTATATATGTAATAAATATATATATAATATTATATATATATATAGATATATATTAATATATATTATAATATATATTCATTCAGGACCAAGTTGCTCTCTCTCTCTACTCTCTACTTTCTCTCTCTCTCTCTCTCTCTCTCTCTCTCTCTCTCCAACACTGACGATATTTTTTCTAGCAAACTTTTATTTCCTCACTTCCACTGTATATGGAGGTAATGTAGCTTTCATTGATTATTTCTAAACTGCCTGATTAGAGTAGTATTATTGTATTCTTCCCCGTGTTCAGCAAATATGTATTAATCATAGAGTAGAGGAAGAGAGCTTTTACATTGTGTATGAAAAAAGGAAAACCTCTTCCACGCTTGGAAAAGAACTGAGCGAAAACCAATGAGAACTTCAGATATGATGTAGAGCCTCTACAGGTATCATAGGTGAAAGTAGACCTATAAGAAAGTATGCTAATATATGTCCGAACATATGGAGATATTTGATAATCAGGTATGCTAACCTTTTCCACATAACTTTGGGCTACTAGGCATAGGTTAGCCTAGATCCTGGTAATGGGAAACCCACTGTCAGTAGGCTATTAATATAATCTATTCAACTTTTATCTGTCGTACAGCTTTGCTCAAATATAAGGAGACATAATCCTTTTTTAATCGTCCAAAATCTCAGACTCATCGTAACGTTGCCAAGAAGTGTTTATTTTTTCTTTTTTTCTCTCTCCAATGCCATACATGTCGACAAATTTGCGAATTCACAGCTAACACTATTTTCAAGCATTACAGTAACTCTGTGTGATTTGAACTGATTTTTCTTTTTCACATTGCTTTGCTCAAAGAACGGTGTGATAAGATTAGCGGTGCCGTCAGTGACAGCGCTCGTAACTTGCTCCTCGGGTTGGTCAACATAACTATCTGTGCAGCATTATAACAGTAGACCTATAACAATAGTCGTAACAAAATTTTCAAAATAGGAAGATGGATTACTACAAGTTTTCTTTGAATATTGAAGTTATAGGCTGTGTTCAGACTGCCTGTATGATTTATAGACCTAAAAAAATAATCTAAGCCGTTTGAGATGTAATCTCTTTTGCTAAATAATTTAATTGTAGAGATTATCTGTTCTATGAAGAATGAATATGATGATGATTTTCATTATATGGAGAAGGTGGCTGTTAATCGAAATAACTATTAGTATCAATATCAAGGCCCAAGGAACACTTGTTTTGTAACTAGCTTAAGATATTTCCTTAAAAGTCAGTTTTTTTTAACTAGCATAAGATATTATTTTCTTAAAAGTCCTTTTGCTCACTTTTCGTTTATAATTTAATAATTTATAAGGTAACGAAGGTTAAGAAATGTGTAGATAACTTCATAGGCTTTCTGGCCAGAAATTGTAATATAGAGATATGAATGTTAAGTGCTCTGTATTTATAGTAAGTAAAGAAATCTAACACACCTGGGCCTAGGGATGAAATCTTGGCTTTAACAAAAGAATAATTGTATTGGCGAATATTTGCTAGTAAGCTATCATTTTTTAGCGTGATCAAGAAATATAACTTATATCATTTCATTTTTATGAAAATCCAAATATTCCTCTAACAAATATAAAAAGAAAAAAAAAAGCTTCAAGATAATTTCATTGTCGCTACTTATTGTAGACCGACGTTATGTTACACCAGGTAGTTCTTGTTGCGCACCACCGCAGTGGTTATTTCGCAAATGCTCCGCTCAATCGTTGATATCGATTGATCCATTTGACTTTCGTATTTACTTATTTACTATTTACATTTTTTCAGCATTGAGGCGTAAAAACAATCAAATAGGACTATTTTAAATTTTATGGTTGCGTTGGAAGCAATATTAATGTTATGACAAATTTTGTCGTTTTTTAATTAACGTTTGAACTGAGGTTTGATGATGACATTTTTTTTTATCAGAGCAACGGCGATGAGTGAACGAAAGTTCTGAAAATTTTTCGTAACTTTTTCTTACAGTTTTGAAATATAATGACAGATTTCTTTCTTTATGAAACATATTTTGGCCATATTGTCAGAAATAAACGTGTTTCCGCATTGAAATGATAGATAAATATGGAGCAATATGAGTTGCCAGGTCGTGAATTTTGAACGAGATCCAATGCAATCATGTCATATCACTGTAGTACATAGTTTAATTTTTATTTATTTGATACATCAACCGCCATGATTGTTAGCGGTTAGTTAAGCCCAGTCACCCAGAGTACACCAAAACAAACCCCCAACCTGTATCCCCCTATATAATATATATATATATATATAATATATAATATATATTATATAATCAATATATATATAAAACAAGCTGAAGCTGACCATAATGACAGAGAAGCCACATAGTAGGTCTAAGAAAACTATATATGTCTAAAATCGAAATAACCCCTATTCCTTTGTTACCACATTTTTTTTTTAAAGGACTGAAATCCAAACCCAAAAAAAGGGATGAAATCAGGCATTGGGCAGTAAAGCCCAGCCACAAGAGACAGATATCGTTTCCCAATGAGTATAGAAAGCGAGTGGCATTATAATACTCACAATGCTAACCACACCTGAAGAGATAGACACCGGCACTTATTCTTCTAGCAAATGTATCCACTCAGAAGCGCCCCATCACATAAATACAACGCTGCTTTGTGGGTCGCTTTTTTTTCTTTCTTTTTTCTTCTTTGTCGTCGAGAATTATGCGGCCGAACTCATTCCGATTATTGCTGTTACTGTTGCGAAGGCCAGAGTAATGTTCAACAAAAACTTGGGCCGAGTCGGTGTTAGGTGGTACTGCAGTCTGACGCTCTTGCATAAGTTTCACTTATCAGCGATGGTTCGTCCAAACCGAGACCCATTCATTATACGTATTGTAATGGCAGACGCTTTCTATACTGATAGAGGAAAGATTCCTACTTCTACCTTTTGCTTTCTTCATAATTTATCAGGTTGCGGAGTAAAACCCTACGTCCTATGCCTCCCTTTGTACCCGCTAACCTCTCTCTCTCTCTCTCTCTCTCTCTCGTGGCTGGGGTTTACTAAACCCCTTTTGAGCTTTCATCAATGTTTTGCCTGTAATATATTATGTCTAGTTAGTCACTCAGTTGTGTAAATATCTAAAATATCTAAACTCGAACTTCTGTTCTTCCAGTCCTTTCGAATCCATCCTTGGGAGGAAAGTTTCATTATGTATTATTCTATATATATATATATATATATATATATATATATATATATATATATATATATATATATATATGCCTATACATATATATTTATAAAATGGGGGGGGGGGACAACGACAGTGGAATGGAAAATGAAGGTACCTGGTGCTCTCGTGTTATTTCAACACATTCTTGTGTTACAGAGGTAAGGATAACAGAAGCAGGTTGCAACGAAAACAGTAGAATGAGATGAAAACACAGATAAGTTGCAGCAAGGATTGTCTGTCAAGGAAAAAAGTTAAAAACATTATCAGAGGTAAAATAAGTGCAACGCGTGCTTACAATGGAAGAAGCCTAAACCTGTGTCAAATATTTATATGGCTTGACTTAATTAAACAAGTCACGATGATATTTGATCTAGACTCAGTGACATTTGCCTTAGTGATACTTTTACAGTATAAAAGACCAGCCCAAATTTGAATAGTATGCAACCTCCTGGTATCCACTGATTTAGATAATTTATGATGAAGACATATTTTGCTTATTGCATTTTACTGGAAATGTAAATGGGCATTTCCTGTAACTAAACTATCTGTCAACTTCCATGAAAATTACATTTTTAGATATAAATGTACACCATAAATTTATGTTAACGGAAAACCAGCGAATTTATGCTTATTCGTTAATTATTATTATTCAAGTTACGATGAAAATAATAAAATATCTTTTTCTTTTGTTTCTGAGAACTTTGTTTGTCTGGAACTCTGAATTTCTTCAGAAAGAATACGAACCTATTCTGAGTATTTCAGAGAGCTTTATATATTCTGATTATATTTCATTTTACTTAAAGTGCATTACAGAATGTATAAAAAATTGATCCGTTAAAAAAATGATAACATTTAATTGTCAGATTTTGCTTTTATATGTGCATGTATGTATATATATATGCATTATATATATTTACATACATTATGTATGAGTGAATACTCCTAAAGTTTTTCATGGCCACAATTATATGATTCACTGAAAGAATTAAAACTGCCTTTATATCATAATTTAGCAAAGGAATTGCATCCGGTAATATACACCATAAATATAGTAGCTATTGATATTTCGTTTTGTTAAGTTTTTGATAATTTAATAATCGCTGCGTTTCCTGAAATAACACTAAGGTACCCTAATGTTTAAATTCCTGTTTTGTCGCTTCTTTTGTATTTGAATTCGCAGGTTATTAAGCGAAAAAGGAGAAATTCATGTATGTATATATATATATATATATATATATATATATATATATATATATATATATAATATAAATAAAATATATATAAAATTGTTCCTTTAGTGGCACATTGTTACCTGGCCGCAACGCAATATTCAATTTTACAGATCTTTTGATATTGCAATTTTCGTTATACTACGCAAATTTCTGAAATATTTTGACTATAGTGGAATATCACTTCTTGCAAGAAACCCAAAGACGGTCGTTTGATTTTCGCCACTTTGAGACATTTATGTGAAAGTGAGGGATTTTGATGAATAAATTCAAGCAATCATTTTCAACCACTTTTGAATTGCAGTTGCGTTAATTTCATTTTCAAAATATTCACATTGTTGTACCTATACATTGACTTGTTAATTAGTCATTAATACAATCGCCGTTATCGTAATTGTTATTCTTCCTATTGTCATCATCATTATTTAATTTAATAACATTAAAAGTTCATCTTTCTATTCCCATCTTTCCATAACGAAGTTTCTCTTAGAAAAAATACTACCTAATATATAAATTTTATTTTGCGTATTCTATTTCGATAATTGTAAATCGATGGGAGTAGTAGCAAATGTCACTAATGTGCTCCGTCTAGCCGGTTTTCAATGTTCTTGCTATGATTAATAGTATACTATGTGCTATACTCCTTTCATAAACTTCATCGGTGCTAAAACACATTTTTATTAGGTTCAGCTGAAAAATAGTTCGATTTTAAGTACTATTATTTTTATTTCAACTGTGCAAAGCAACAGTAGGTGCAATGATATTTCATCTTCAGTAGAAAAAAAACTATATCTCCTAATTCCTTTTTCCCGTTATTATTATTGTTATTATTATTATTATTATTATTATTATTATTATTATTATTATTATTATTATTATTATTATATTATTAAATTGTAGTAGTAGCGTACTTATCTTTTTTCTTCAGTTAGCTGAATTGTCCCATAAGTGTTTTATAATTTCTTCCAGTCTCCACTCCCATCATTGCACACCACATTACAACTTCATCTTATTTTATGCCCTTTGCGAATCTTCATATCACCCTTATTTTTTTAAGTATATATGCTCGGGTTTCAAGTCCCTGAAGACGAAACCGGCCAGGGTGCTATATATCCGGTGTTTCATTTATTCCTGTATGTGTGTGTATGTATGTATGTGTGTGCATGTGTATATATATATATATATATATATACGTATCATTATATATATATATATATATATATATATATGTGTGTGTGTGTGTGTGTGTGTGTGTGTGTGTGTGTGTGTGTGTGTGTGTGTATATATATATATATATATATATATATATATATATATATATATATATTATATATATAATATATATATATATATATATATATATATATATATATAATGTATGTGTTTCTTAAAGTGAGGCAGAACTGGCCAAGTATGACGTTTTGCTCTCAAAAATTATTCAGTCAAGGGATATCGTCTTTTAATTGAAGATTTAATTCCTCTCAGCCGACAACTTTATCAGCAACAACGGTTCTGAGAACCACTATATTTCGACATAACTTTTCACTCTATCTTATGGAGCCGAGAAATTAATAATATATGTTACATTCCATTTTAGCAGCATACCGTTCTTTTTTCAGTGAACTATTTTGTTATTTCCGATTGGTATATTACACTGTAACTAATTTACCCTCTGACGGTATACCAGTGCTAATAGAAAAATTAATTGACAAAACACTAATAAATGTAGATATAAAATGAAAACTTAGCATAATGAATATTTTTTTTTTTTTAACTGAGGTGTAACTACTTATGAAATATTTAAATAAGTTCTAACTAGTTGGGTATTTGTAATCGTACCAGGTGACTAAAAAAACCAGTAACCTTGTTACATTTTTGTTTTCCATATGTGAGCAAACAAGTAGAGGCAGGCAAGATCCTCGTTGGACTTCTTCGTTCAGTTTGGAGTATGACGCTCTTGTTTCAGCAACTGCCTTATTTATATTTTTTTCTCTCCCTCCTCGACTGCATACAATTTAAGGCAGTTCGTTTATTCTACGATCCCACTTTCTGCGAATCCTAAAGGTAGAAATCCGCTCCTTTTAGGAGCTCCGAAATTCCCATCAGGCCGCTTCTTTGGGCATTTTTTTCTCCTGTGGAAACTGGTCATCCCAGGTTTTCATTGTTCCATGGATGTTTCTCACCTCCTACTGCCAGGTTTTGGAATTCTCTTCCTGCTTCTGTTTTGTGTGATTCTTATAACCTTTCCAATGACTTCATGGGCTTACCAACAAGTTGACAAACATGACAGGAACCACTACCCTGAAATACACTACTTGAGCAACGACCAACAAAATTAACTGAAAATTAGGTAAGTCTTGCAGACTTCTGAAGTCCCGTCCAGTGGAGCTCAGTAAGGAAATCATGCGAATTCTCTTCTTTAACTCAGGAGAGCAGTCATTAGGGACCAATAAGCCACTCTTGACCATATGCCGTGGATTGCAGCCTTCTTGTTCGGGCAATAACAGGACAGAACCTCTGCTGCTGTGTCCAACTTTTACCGCTCCGCCACAGACAAAGAAGATCATTCACATCCAGCTTGAACCACTGGATATCATTAGCGTTCATTTTGGATAGTGTAATGTTATCATCATGAGAGTGAAGTTATCAGTATTCATCTGATGACTAATCAGCTTACATTTTTTCCATCGCTCTCTTGATAGCAGAAGCTGAAAATTGAATCGATCATTAAAAATTTTGCTCAACTGCATAGATCAATTTTTTGAAAACAGTGATGTCACCCATCATTTATATGTTGGGTCTGGACATCAACAACAACAACAAAAAAGAGGGAGACCCTTCAAAGGAAGAGTAAGCTTTCCCCTGTGCGATGATCCACTTATAATATTTACATGTGTATTATATGTAATAATCTTAAAAGACATAATATCCTAGATGAACTATTCTTCTTTATTACAAAGACAAGGTGCGGCCCTTGGGTCCCTCAGCTATATTGGTCCAGTAATTTTCAGTAACTGCTCTGATGAGATGAGAGGTTGACATGATAACAACTGTCTGACAGTTATAGGTATATCTTAAGAATGAATAAGTGCATAATAAGGATAGCTTGCGAGTGAATTTAAAATCAGAAAGAGATGCTCAAAGTATTGAATGATAATAATACCTGCAGCAAAAAAGATTGCCGATACCTGCTCACCAAGTAACATGGGCAAAGCATTCCCTTCTATAGCAGCTGTGGTCTTCCTCAAACATCAGAAATGACTTAGAGCAGGCCATGGCAAGGCAGCACCACAGTTTTGTAGAACCACTTATACATAACACAAAGCACCATCTTTTTATTACACATTTTGAAGATTGATAAGGACATTATTTTTTTTTAAATTGGGTCGTTAGGCTGTTAATGCAATGATTTTTTTTTACATTACCAACAAATGTAACGTAATTCCTAACCAGTTTAACCCAGTTCTCTATAAGTTACTGTATTAATAAGAGTTATCAGGAAATTGTAATTTTCCTTTTGAAAAGGCTGATTTTTGTGACGGTACTAACCAACAGTTCAGGACAGGTTTCGTCACATAGTATACGTATTGTACCCATACCAGCAGAATGAATTATCCTTTCTAAAGTGGACGCCATTAAATTTTCTCTCTTATAAATTTGACTTATGACTTATAATTCCCTTATACTGGAAAACAATTACCAAACAAAATTTACAGCATCTTCACCATTAGTGAAATACCTGCACAGATTTTTGCCGATTTCCTTGGTTGGGCTTTTGATTACTATGTTAAAATTATTGAACAATTATTTTGGACCCACAAGTAAAAATATAGTTCCGTAAAATAATAACCTGCTGGTGACCTTCATATTTTCTCAAAAGATCTCAGCCCGTTGAACTGAATCTGTGCCCTCGTGGGGTTGACATCAATACACCTGCATTGGATTTCTTGCAGAACAGGTAGTCTTGTTCAGTGCCACCTAGACATTGATGGAAATGTTAAGTCTACAGCCAGTGAAATTACTTCTTGACTATGTATTTTTTAAGGCAAACTAATCTTTTAATTAAGTGTATATTACAGATTAAAAAAAAATCCAGCATAAAAGAAGACAATATTTATAGGGTTGAAATGTGAGAGGAAAAGAAAGGTAAAAACATTGGCATAAACAGTTCAGTTGGCGCACAAGTTGGGAAGCAGGAGGAGAGAGTCTGAACTCGAAATTACAGAAATGGAAGAAATCCTCCTGTATTTACACTCTTATACAAGAAACATCTTTTGGATAATAAACATTTTTAGGTAGGATCCACTAAACAAAGCATACATCCATTTATTTGGTCTATGTCGGTGGAATTTCTCTTGAAGATATTCGTAGTCGTTATAAGAATCGATAGTTCTCTCTCTCTCTCTCTCTCTCTCTCTCTCTCTCTCTCTCTCTCTCTCTCTCTCTCTCTCTCAGGGGGATATTTGATGGAATATGACGAACCTTCCCCCCCTCTTCACAAGCCCCGGTACCACCCTCCTATTTTCGTCCGTAGGTCAGATTACTTGCTCCAAAACTTCTTGAAAAAGTGTCAAACTTTTTCGTCTTTATTTCGATGAAATAGTTCGATTTTTTATAAGAACCAGGAAGGTTTATGATTCTTCCTGATTTACTTTCGATTGGATATATTTTAACGTACTATATTCTTCATTCTTCCTTTATGCAAACAAGAATTTATATAAAATGTTCCTTTAAATCTGTCTTTCCGTGCAACAAATATTGCCATGCAGCAAATATTGCGAACGAGAAAATAGTCGTGAGAAGTTCGAAAGCAGTTCGGATAATACACCTACTCATTTGCAATTTTAAAATTCGAAATATTACTATCATTATTCTATTATTTTTTTTATATAAATAGATAGTATGATATGGACAAAACACTGACTTTGGTTTTGTATCTGCTTTGAACTCGTAGCTCCGTTCTCTTGTTTACATTCGACATTCTATGGGCTTTTCTGATATCGACCTCCTAGCGTAGTCATCTTCATTTTCGGCCTCGATAAAACTGAACCAAAGCAATTTATCTGAATGATGGTTGTACCCTTACCTCTTCTCTTTAGCCTCTTCGCCACCACAAAGTGGTTGTCTGTTTTAGTCTATATTGTTCAGGTAAACTATTCACTTACAAAAGAAGCCAGATAAAAAGCTCTTTAAACTCTGGCAATGTAGTAGTATATATAGGGGATTTAGCTCCATTCCATCACAATCTAGATCTCACAGCATCAACACCGTAATTTTACAGGAAACAGAGACAAACCTCACAGTCCTGAACTTCAGTCGTTACTAGCATCTCTGTAACAAGACTGAAAATCTTTATTTTTTACTTTCATAGGACTTTTACTCTACTTTCAGTGAACTTTCAATGTGATCTTTTACTTTAATTCCTTAGGAATACTTCTAAAGTTTACGAAGGTAGCTGTATCTTTCAAAATGTAGTTGTATAAAGGCATCTGGCCCTTATCTCTCAACTAACAATATACAGGTGCTTACCAAAGGCATTCCGGTGGAACGAAGTTCGATTCTCGGCTCGACCAACGCGGAAGCAGAGGAATTTATTTCTGGTGATAGAAATTCATTTCTCGATATAATGTGGTTCGGATCCCACCATAAGCTGTAGGTCCCGTTGCTAGATAACCAATTGGTTTCTAGCCACGTAAAAATATCTAATCCCTCGGGCCAGCCCTGGGAGTGCTGTTAATCAGCTCATTGGTCTGGTAAAACTAAGATATACTTAACCAAAGGCATAGATATAAAATATTGATTTCAAGGAGCTGCCCAGAATTTTCATGTTGCAATTCGTGTCAACATTACTTGACTAAATAACTTCTCGAAACATCCTCAAGGATTCATTGGCCAAAGTTACAATACAGGACATGGTCTTTGTGTAGGCCTAACATCATATGGGTAAGCCTCGGTTGGCAGGCAGCCCTGGGTACTTGTTAGATTGAGATGGTCATTAGTATTGCTGCAACGCCAAAAGCCAGCTATGTGTCGTCATAGCCAAGTATTCAAGATGGGGTCACCTCAAATCGGCAACAAAAAGATCCTAGAACATGGTGGTATACACCTTGCCTCTCCCAGTGCAGACAGCGAGAAGCTGTTGATGAGTTATGGGCGGTGAATCTTATGATACAAAGTCATTAACTTCCATAGGCTACGTACACTGGGTCAGTCTGTTTCCCTGAAGGGAGCTTTCATATGTCCCTCCTCTCTCTCTGAACTTGGCACCATTTCTTATATCTGTCTTTCTGTGTCCTCTTATCTGATCTGTACCCACGTGAGAGATCCTATTGGAGTTAATGACATTTCCGATAATCGTCGAATCCTCTTATATGGAGATCTTGCAGTTTCTACTCTCTGTCGGCTCATACAAAAACCCGCTCATCACAGCACGCCAAACTAGAAACTTCAGCTAGTTTTGCGATGACTCTTTCTTCATGTGGCTCTAGACTTTCCAGAAAGTTCCATCGAAGACTACGTGGGGCCTCGAAAGGGTGACAGGCGTCAACGATGGCCTGGCCGAAAATGGACCCAGGGCGATACGTGACTGGACACCCACACAACAAGCGCTTTTTAGCAGCCTTCCTTGGATACAGAAGTCACTACCCATCCCATGACAGTGAAGTAGACAGATATAAATAATAACACCGGTGATAAAGAAATGAAAAGAACAAAACATGGATAAATTGTAGCAAGCAGAAGCAAATTGCCACATTTGTGTGTAACTCACAGGATGGGGTCCTCATATCCAGTGGCCTCATAAGGAGCGCCGGGATACCTCTTCCCATATTTGTTCCCACACTAGAGTTACTTGTTTGAGAACTGCTCTATATATTTAAATGATTTAGAAAGTCACTTTAAACTAAGTTTGATCGGAATAAAAAGAAGGAATGACATTGTGACTTCATCCTAAGAACATAAAATTTTGAGAAGAAAATTCTTTGGTGTCACATAACATCGGCCAAGAAGCCGTATCAAATATGGAAAGGACGCCTAGTTGTGTGTATTTTTTGGCCAGCAGTGTATGATAATAATGATGTTGGATTAAGAAAAATATATTAGTATCGTCTACTTTCTCTTACTGCTTTTGCAATATCTACAAGTTGCTCCAGAGTCTCTCTCTCTCTCTCTCTCTCTCTCTCTCTCTCTCTCTCTCTTTGTCGTCTGAGAAATCCCCATTTGATGACGCTCTTTGCCGTACATTTGTGTCTTAATTCGTGAGTAGGTAGAAGTGGATAAAAATCCGTCTTTTTTTCCTTAGTAAAGAAGTGAGAAATATTATCTCGGTGTTCATCATTAATTAACAGTTTACTCCTGAGTATTTTCAGGAAATAATTACTGTTTCTCGAAAGGGAGATTTTATATGGATGTGATCGTCAGCATTTCACTTTTGTGAGTGCCACTTTTCTAAATTATTTGGCTCCATTGGTTATCCCCGAGAAATCACTGCTGAAATTAAAACTACATATTCTTTTGTGAGTGAGTGTTATTTACTTATTTTATAAGTTCCAGTGCCATTCCATTATAATCACTAACAGAAGAGCCACTTCAAAATTACCATATTCAGGTATCTGTGCTTTTCTAGAAAGCAATTAAAAATGAAATGACGTCCAGATTTCTCTTTCCTGTTATCTGGTCTATTTTTGGCTGGCATCGTCGTAAACCAAATTTCACCACAGTAAATTTTGTAGACGTAGCCATACTATAGTAGATTCACATCAGCCGTGCATTTGATGTCTAGGCCCGTCCCTTACGACGCTCCTGATTGGCTATTGATAAGCCAATCACAGGGCTGGAAACAATCAGTCTCTCTCTAGAGTTCACATAGTCAGGATGCATGTTCCACCGCTCCTGAGGGATACTTTTGAAAGGCGTATCCCTTAGGAAAGGTGGAACATAGATACCACTCCTATGAACTCTCGAGAGAGACTGAGAGTTTCCAGTCCTGTGATTGGCTTATCAACAGCCAATCAGGAGCGTCGTAAGGGACTGGCCTAGACATCAAATGCACGGCTGGTGTGATTCTACTATAACCGTTGCAGGTCCGTTTATAATGGCGTTAAGTGTAAGTTCTCGGCGAGAGGAAGGATTTCCGTTCGTTCAACCTTCTCTCTGCCTTCTCATTGATCTCGAATCTGTAGCCTCCGCTTTCATTGCAAGACGTTGAAAGGTATTCAGCTTTTTACATTCTATTTACTGGTTCTGTTACTACCACTGAGGCGGCTTTTTCCCTTCAGTTCGGTAGCGGACTTTTATTTGGATATTTGTTTTTACAGATTTTAGGAATATATATATATATATATATATATATATATATATATATATATATATATATATATATATATATACACATATATATATTTATATATATATGCATATATATATATATATATATATATATATATATGCACATATATATATATATGCATTATATAAAAATATATATATATATATATATATATATAATTATATATATAATATATATATTCCCTGGACTAGTGAAAATGTATTCCACTTTTTATTCTATATTTTAGTTCCAATTGTGCCATTGGATTTTTTTCTGCAATCGTGTAGTCGACAGTCATTGAATTTTGCAATTGTAATAAATGTTTTTCTCAATTGGATTTTTAAAAACTCGGTCGCTCACTGTCGCTGAGTCACTGGATATTTAGGGATTATTCAAGCTAATCAATGACATTGAGGTTGGTACACTCTAAGCACTATTATTGTCTGATTAGTAATTCGTCGTGCACTTCCCCAGTGAGATCATTATATAGTTTTCATCGTGCCATTCATCATATATATATGATATATATATATATATATATATATATATATATATGTGTGTGTGTGTGTGTGTGTGTGTGTGTGTGTGTGTGTGTGTTACAGGGAAGATGTGAAATCCACGAAATCCCTAGGGCATATATGAAGTAACCAATTCGCTTAGGAACATTTGATCTCGGAGGACTAGTACTAAACACGGCGAAAAGTGATTCATCTACACTGTTTCGCCGTGTTTAGTACTAGTCCCTTGGGGGTCAAATGTGTTTCACCGTGTTTAGTGCTAGCCCCTGGGGGATCAAATGCACTTAAGGACATTTGATTTTGTTCACCCACGGCCTAGTAATAAACACGGCGAAATACATTTGACTCCCCAGGGGCAAGCACTAAACACGGGCCCGAAACAGTGTAGATGAATCACTGTTTCACCGTGTTTAGTACTATCCCTCCGGGTTCAAATGTTCTTAAGCGTGTTGGTCATTTCACATATTCCCTAGACATTTTGTGAAATCCCTGATTTCACATATTCCCTGTAATATATATATATATATATATATATATATATATATATATATATATATTATACGATCACAAGTAACACGTGAAGATTGTATATCAAGAGCCAACAGGAAAAATGAAAAACAGAAGTACCTAGCGCTTTCGTGTAAATTTCAATGGTAAATTCTATGAGCAGAGGTTTGGTATGGCTATGGGGAACCCTTTATCGCCCCTTTTAAGTAACATTTACATGGAGTTTTTTTGGAAAGAAACTTCTATCAAATATTTTACCTGCGAATGTTCTTTGGTTTAGGTATGTCGATGACATATTTTGTGTATGGCCTTTGTTTGTGAGGATGTGAACAGATTTTTAATTAGATTAAATGCGCTGGTTCCCTCTATAAAGTTCACACTTGAGGAGGAAATAGATTCAGTTTTGCCATTTTTAGATGTAAGTGTGCATAGACAGGGTAACAGATTTAAATTTTCGGTTTTTAGGAAACCTACAAATGTATGTTCTTACATTCACTTTTACTCCAATCACCATTTGAAAGTTAAACTCTCTGTATTCTCTTCCATGTTTTTTAAGAGCTTTAAGAATTTGTTGTCCTGAATTTTTAGAAGACGAGATTACCAAGATTTATGATATTGCTTTTAAATTGAGTATCCGGCATTTTTAGTTGATGTTGCTTTAAGAAAGGCTAAGAAAACATTTTATGCAGTGGACCATGTACAGGCTTTCGACCCTAGTAATTTGCTTGTTTTACCTTTTTGACAACAGGTTTCTTTCTTTGCCAAAAATGTTTAAAGTTTTTAATGTTAACGTTGTTTTTAGTAACACTAAGTCTGTAAGAACAATTTTAATAAGGAACTCTCCAAATTTACAAACGGGTTGCATTTACGAAATTCCATGCAGAGATTGTGATAAAAAATATATTGGTCAAAGTGGCAAACTACTGGCATCAAGATTAAATCAACATAAATATTGTGTACGTGTAGGAAGTACATCGAGTGCTCTGTTTTTACATATGAATAATTTTAATCACGCAATTAATTGGAACAATTCAAAGGAAATTTTATTTTGTAGAGACATTATTAAAGAAATATTATAGAATCTAGTATAATAAAATATAAGTCATGTAGTGTTTTTAATATTAGCAACGGACAATATAAAACTAGATAACTGGCTTACGAAATGTATTGTTGACAACTTCGTAACTATGTAATTGACTGCTTAGTAGTTCCATTTCCATTTGTTGTTGTCCTTTAAGTGTAATTCTAGGCTGTGGACCATTTGCTTCTTGACTAGGCTGTTTGATTGTTCTGTATTTTACCTTTTTGTTTTTTTTTTTTATTTTTATGTTTACCTTTGATATTTCGAAGCTATTTTTCATTCTTTTATATATTGTACCCTGATGAGTGTGTCAAGAATACACGAAAGCGCTAGGTACTTCTGTTTTTCATTTTTCCTGCTGGCTCTTGATATTATATATATATATATATATATATATATATATATATATATATATATATATATATATCTTGATACTTTAAAGAGCTTCATTTTAATGCATTTCTAGAATCTCAAGAAAATAAATTGTTGTTTATTGATATGATCTAGCCTATTGTTTTGACCTCCGATCACCACTCAGCTGATTTCATCGACCAGAATTGCTCTGTTTGACGCCGGAGACCAGACACCTCTTGTAATTAGCCCATGTGTAGTCCGTCCGCCTGGGTTAGTCCGTCCAAGTGCATTTGATAAATCTGTTGTTCATGAAGGTTTTTCGTTTCACTGAGTTTTCGTTATCATTTTCTTTCCACCTGACGCACTGTTGTGTCCCTGCTGCTTTTCATCGACACTTTTGCTCACATTTGCCTTTCTTTATGACGGTTCGCTTTGACTGTTTGACTCTGTGCGTCCTCTTTGCTCTAGCGTGATTGTCATAGTTATCGGTAATGTTATATGTGTCAGAAGCCGTCCATATTAGATTTTTACTAACTGTGTCCTTTGTATGTTTTAACACTTAGCTCTGTATATAATTCACAGTCAAGGAGACAATATTCTTGACTTCGCTAATCGGATTCGATGTGTGATGTGTAGATGTATATAGTAAAATGTCGGTTGGACTTTTAATGAAATGCCTACTAAACCAACTTCTTATGTCGCCATACAATCTGGTCTTGTATTTCTAATATTAAGTTCATATTTGGATAGTGGAATATATATATATATATGGGATATATATATATATATATATAGTATATATATATATATATATATAGAGAGAGATGAGAGAGAAGAGAGAGAGAGAGAGAGAGAGAGAGAGAGAGAGAGAGAGAGAGAGAGATGCAGTTCCACTCATGGTATCATATATATATATATATATATATATATATATATATATACATGAGTGGAACTGCACCTCTGATTTTCGCTCTACTTAAATGATCTCGTTAACATTATGCTGTTATAATTAGGTTCGCATATGAATTTCAGCTGACTTTAGTTTCCCTGTGGCACACAGTATGTTTATTTGCAAAGACCGTTTTCAAGTCGTTTGCCATACAGGCAGTGGCTTCAGATACTACCACATGCATACTTTGCTTTCGAATTGTGAATGCACCGTCTGTACAGAAATATACTGAACCTCCACAAAAGCATATCAATGGCACTCGCTTTTGTTCCCTCCCTTTTCCACTTTGTGTTGCACTCCGTATATCCAGCACTTGGTAAGTCTTCCTCTCCTTTTCTTTCCTAAAACATCTGAATTGTGTGGTCTTTTCACCAGCCTATCGTCCTACACTCTCTTCAAATGACCTGTCCTTCAAAGCACTGATCTATCCTTTCACTTAAACGAAGATATTATTTTCTCACCCTCTCCTTTATTCCTACTCATACATTACACAAACAGGGCATCTCAACATCAACTTTTTTCCCCTTTTACTCCACTGTGCATCGGTCCGCCACTTTATGAAAGAGAGTTGGATCAAAAATCTTACCTTCCCACTATGGGTTCCGCGATCTCTTCAGGAACGATCTTTTGCATACTCCCGGAGACCTTTCTTGCTTCACTTCTTCCAAGACTTGCCTCCCTTCTCATCCCATCATCCGTTCTATTGAACAGCATTTAGCTGTACGAATCGACCATTCCCATTCTTCCACCATCTATCTTAATATCATTCTAAATTGTTTTTCTTTTACCATTAAAACCCCACTTTTACTCTTATTTACACTCCGCTTTCTCCTCTGGCAGTCATTCATATTCTCTCACAGTTTCTGCTGTTCTTTCCTCAATATTCCCATTTTGTACGGTATCATCTGCTAATATCAACCATTTCATTTCTTATTCACTACTCATTTCTTACTCCAAAACCTCTTGCATCATTGCATCCGTAACGATTTTAAACAGCGCTGGAGATCACAAACCCCTGTCCATAGTCCTTACTCCGTCTACATATCCTGCGGTCAACTTCATATACATCATAACTTCTGTGTTCTCAACAACTTGTCCTTTTTACCATGCAAGTAACCTCAACACCCTCCACACTGCCTTGATCAAATCTACCACAAACTTTCTAGATAATTGAATATCACGTACAACTTTTTCCTTTATTTTTAAATGTCTCACATACTCGATTTATAACAAAACTTGGTCCACTTACTCTCTGCTTTTTCTAAACCCAAACTTTCTTTCCGATTATCAGCTCTTCAACTGTTATTCTTTCGCAGTCAGATTTCTACCAAACAACTAGCCTGGTAAACTAGAACTTTATACCTTATGATCCTTACGATCTCCTCTGTCCCCTCTTCCTTTATACGACGGAGCAAGAAGCCCGATCACCGGTTCATTTTGTACCTTTCCGTCATCCAGACATGCTTGACAAACTTGGGTAGTCCACGTTATCCGTCATTGCCATACCTGTTACGATTCGGGTTATCTCTTAATACTTAATTATTAAAAAAGTTCAACAACAACAGTTGGACACAGAGTAAAGGCACTCAGAGAAAAATATACACAACAATACAGAGTATTTATTTACAATATGTACAGATGATGCAAAAGGGCCCATATATTCATGCAACTTTACGCACACCGTAGTAATAAGAAAAGTGAAACAAAGTTGGTGAAGATGGGGCAATGGTGAGCAAGATGGGACTATGGAATACCTCCATAGGTATCTTATGCATTACCCTGCGATGGCTGCTGGTCCGTGGAAGACACGAGCGGTTTCATTCAAAAAAGTCCGTGGTATCGGCCTTCGAAGCTTTGAGAGGCTACGTAGACTGGGTCAGTCTGTTTCTCTCTTAGACTTGACTTAGACCGAAACGTGGGAAGGGGCCCCTCTCCCTCTCCTTTGCTGCTTCTCCCTTCTCTCTTTCTCTCTCTGTCCTTCGTCCTCGGCCTTTCTCTCTGTCCTCTTATCTTTCTTTCGCTCTCCTCACTAGGGCGATCATAAGGAAGCTTATATACCAATAAATGGGCTGGGTTAATTTTGTTGCTTTCGGTGCTTGTCTTTCCCGTATGTGGAAATTTTCGCAGTTTCTGTCCAGTAGCGGAAAATGAACCCGCGATACCATAATCACGACGTGGTCACGTTGCCGACCTGACCTCGTCGTGATTATGGTATCGAGGGTTCGTTTCCCGCTACCGTACATCATAATTTCTTTATATTCTTGCACTTGGATGTTAAGGCTTTGTAGTGACAAGCGTATCTAAAAAGCGTAAAGAATTCGAAATGTTAAAAGGGCATTATGACAATTACAATTACATTTGTATTTGATAAAAATGACCAGTAGATTCTACATATATATATATTATATATTATATATATACATATATATATATATATATATATATATATATATATATATATATATATATAATATAAGTTTATACATATGAAAGAGAGAGAGAGAGAGAGAGAGAGAGAGAGAGGAGGGGATAGCAACCTTATCCCGAACTGCTTGCTGTAAACCTGTGAAGCAGTCGCCACTCTCTCTCTCTCTCTCTCTCTCTCTCTCTCTCTGAGAGGTGGTTAACTATAGTATTACGAACCAATCGAGGAAGTGTGCTTGCAACTGCTGGCAACCAGTAAGTGACCAGTGGGCAGTCAGTCACCTTCCAGTGGCCAACCATTTTCTCAATACAGTTAATGACGGGTGCAAACAGGTCGGCGACTACCATCTACCGCTTTCACCCACTCGTCTTTCAGTCGCCAATAGGTTGGCCACAGGTGCCCGACCAGTAGGTGATCACCCACTGCTCGCCTACTGGCAGCAGACCAATTGCCCACTAATGACAGACCACTTACCAACCACCAGCAACCTCCATAAGACCAAATTAGGGACTATGAGGAATTCAGTGCAGTATCAAATTCCTCCTTGCGACCAAATCGGTTTAAGGAGGTCTGTGACCTTTGACAAACTGTCGCACAGTCAGCAGGAAGCCTCCAACAACATTTTTGCAACCTGTAATTGCAGGTGATCAAGAGCTGGCCATAAGCCCAGTAAGACTGGAGCTTAACATTCATTCTCCATCTCTTGTAAACAAACCAGCATTGAGGTAGAACCGGTTTTTGGAACAGTATTTGACTGGGGTAGATAGACTTTTTTAACCCATACAATTACACTAACCTGTTATTAAACACAAGTTGAAAATATACATTTCTTAATCAAATAACTGGAAAATTTTAATATTGCAATACTGTTTCCCACACTGCTTTCCACAGACTGTCTCTTTCACTGTTTACACAAGAAAGACAAACAAGTTTCAGCTTCAGTGCCAAGGAGGGAAAAGCCCTGGTCACACCCGGCTTACAACCAGCTCCTGACCACCTGCAAGATTCAAAACCGGCAATCAGTGGGCTACCACCGGGTATTGTTTTAAAGGTGGGCAACCAGTCATTTGACCAGTGGGTAACTGATGGGCGCTTGTACACTCAACATATGCCCTCTAGTCTGCTGTAGATCTGCTACTGGTTGCATTAGACTAGAGACTAGTTTTTTAAAATTAAACTTCCATTACTACCTACTTATTTGTTGACAGTGTTTGATAGTCGTTTGTGGTCTCCACTGGATGGCAAGTTTGGCCCATTAGCCATTGGAGGTTGTCTGCCACTATACTGTTGTATATATAAGTAGGTACTTGCTTTGCAATGGCCCATACAATACCTTCACCTTCTAGCAAGTAAACTTCAGAAGGATGTATAGTCACTCATATAAGTTCATGGATATCTCCGGGCATAAAGCTGAATTCCATCCAACCCCTTTTTAGACAACGGGTCTGTATAGTGATCTAAGACGGGCACACGCCGAAACTTTCTACAGCAGAGTTAGGTAGTTGAACATATGGCCAGTTTTGCACTCCTAGACACCTGTCATCCACAAAGGGGTGAAATTGAACTCTCTCAAACACCCAGACATCCATGAACTTATATGAGTGACTGTACGCTCCCCTAGCACCCAAGCAATATCTGCTCTTGGCGCAACTGGCAGGCAATAACAAGAGGATATGGTTGCTTTTGGGTGTTCTCTTACATCATAGGGGAGGGGGAGGAGGAGAGAGGTGGGTTGTGGATCAAAGATTGGCTGTCAGAGGGTAAATATGGTTGTCAACTAGATGCCAAGTGTGACCTTAGGTGGAGTTAGTTACCACTCAGTGCCTGAGAGGTTAATGACTAATATTGCGAACACAGTCGACCATTTTTGCAACTGCTGACAAATTGGTTGTCAAGAGTTCAGTGCAGAATCAATTCCTCCTCGCAACCATGTCAGACATAAGGAGGTTTATGACTTTTGATAACCTGTCATATGGTCAACGTAAACCTCCTGTGACCTTTTTGCAATGTGTAGTCAGAAATGGTCAGGAGTTAGTTATAAACCCAGTGTGACTGGAGCCTATCATTCAGTCCACACATGTGGTGCAATAAACCAGCACTGATGTAAATCTATTCATCGGAACAGGATTTAACTGTGGAAAACAGTTACAGTAGTGTTTGATTGTATTAAACCTTTAAGCTAACACGACAAAAATACTGAATATGACAGAATTAGTGAAGAGCGATTGTTAGAGTAAAAGACACAGACGAATAAAAAATAGAAAAAAAGTAACATTGTAACTATTGTGAAAGTTAACAGGCTGGTATCCTTGTCTTCAATTTAAAACTACAGCTACAGTTGGTACCATCAATTTCAGAAATGACAAAAGTGACCAAATTTTTTATATATTTGTTTTTTCCATTTTTTCTTTAAGGGTTATTTTCGTTTATATTTTCATTCCTAAATTTGTCCATAGCCGAGGTCTCAAATCGATGAGCATACAAATGCAGAGTTTCATTCTTCCTCCTTTTCGCCACTTCAAACTCATTCCTCTTCTGATATCACACTTCCATGTTCGTGACTGCATCCTTTTTATGTCACTGTTTTAGAGCTTCATAGTTTTAATCTCTGGACGCATAATTTTCATGATTTTTCGTCTATGAAAAAGTCTGTCATGTCCCATTCTCCCTTCCATTGCGCTTTACAATCAGCACACGCCTCTTTGCTTCGTTCTGTTCGTCACTTCCTCCGTTCACTGATTCATCATAACTGTTGGTCTCTCTCACAGTTGATGATGAACACAATGAATCTACTCTTGCGTCGCTTTCTCTCGAGTCTGCCGTTGCCCAGCAGTTTTTGTCTTTTCCTTTTCCTTCTAACATCAAACTCTTACTTTCTTTTGCATAACTTCCATTATTTTCCCTCGTGTATGCTGCCACAGAAGTAGAGATCTTCATCTTCCCTCCTCCCCTTCACCTGACACTCCCCAAATTTTCCTCTTATGTAAATTCATCCATTCTCTCTTCATCATTCCTCAGATGCCACATCATACTCTCTTCCTTTCATCCCATTCACATTTTTAGTTCTTCTTGTTATTCCTCTCTTAACAATTTTATTCCCATATCTAGGGTACACAGTATCTTCTGGCCCCCTTGCTTTGATTTTCGTTCCACGTCGGGCTCAGAAATATGTTTTATTTTCGAGAAGTTTTTTTACACAATCGCGAATGTTCACGGTCATACATTAACTTGATGTTAATGAAAACCTAGGACAAAAAACTGTTAGCAATGCAGAACGAACACTTCACTATTACACTTATCTTTTTCCTTGCTTCGCTCTCCACGGACTAGATTCGGCCTAAGTACCGCGGAAGGTCAAACATTAATTCTACCCCATGTAGTACAATAAATCAGTACTGTGGCAAAACCAGGTTTGGGAACAGTATGTAACTATAGGACACGTTAGCAACAGTATATAATCGCAATACACCTTTAGCCAAATACCACAACAATCATGGAAGAGAAATACTGAATTAGTGTATAATGATAACGAAAAGGCATAACATATAAACAAAAAACTTGAATTATTACTTTGTGTCTGTCATGATACTTAACTGTATTTGATACTTGCCCTCAAATAAAGCTTAAGAAATTTTAATGCTACAGCTATGTTATGGACCATCTACTTCAGAAATGATGAAAGGAACCAAAACTATTTTTCAGTAGTATGTTTTACGACCTTTGGGAAAAATCAGATTCTTCAGAGCTGTATATCCACATTCTCACTCTCTCTGTCCTTCCTCGTATATGGGTGTCGATCCATTTCTTTGAATGCTAAAGGCCTATCCCCCCCCCCTCTCTCTCTCTCTCTCTCTCTCTCTCTCTCTCTCTCTCTCTCTCTCTCTCTCTCTCTCTCTCTCTCATTTTTCTTTACTTAATACAAGATCATGCTCCCTAATTTTGGAGAACAAAATGACGTTGTCCCAGAACTTAGTCTCGCGAATTTCCCTCCTGCACCAACAACCGAAAGCCAAAGGCGCATGCCTCTGTCTCCCTTCAAAAACAGTGGTCATAATAGAGATCATAAGTAGAAATTGCCCTGCCATCTCCTCCAGCACCTGAGGCGTTCGCTATTCAAGTTGGGACTCTCCTCCTCTTCGAGTCTTCTCGGTGACCCTCCTATCCAACCCCATGTACTCCAGGTATTTCAAAGTGCCCTTCATAAATAATAAAAGCAATACCGACACTATCTACTATCCATCTGTTGTATGCTCTATAATTCTCTCACTGTTACCCCTGTTTTCTGTAGTATGTGTAATGAATAATCATTATTGACGGGATTTGCCTTTTGATAGTTATTTCTTCTGTACATTATTTTTCCTAAACGTTTTTTTCGCAAAAAGTAGTAAAAGTAATGCCAACTTAATTACCGTATGGAAGTCATATACTGTATAAGTATCTCTTTGTAATCGTTTCTTTTACTCGTCTTTTTCTCTTTCTATGACTACTCTTGTCAATCTTACTCACATTATAATGCCTTTTCACTCTATAGTTTTTTTAGTCACTTATTTTTATTTGCTTATTCATAGTTACAGTTTCCTCTCTCGGTTTTGGCGATAAAAAATGCTTTGTCCTAAAATCAAATATCATGGTATGCAATTCATTGTTACTGTTTTATGTACGCTTTATTTATTTAAGCGGTGCAAGCATATTTCCACGAAATGCAGTCATACAATCCAGTTTTTCCTCTCTGTAACTACAGTGTATTTTTTTCTCCCAGTCTAAACACGCCAGAATAGGAGCAGGTGTTTTAGCCATCGATTTATCGATTTTATAAGCTCACATACATGTGCGCTAGTGTGACGGAAGGCTGACCTGCTCGTGGTAAGCGTACACGTCCTATAACTTGAAAGGCAATTTACTTACGAAAAAGATCAAACTTATCTTCATCGTCTAGACAAATGTTAAAATAGAAGACGCTTGGGAACTCAAACTCAAGGAAACGATGCTTTGTTTCAGAACATCTTATTTTCCTAAACGGTCATTAACTTTTGAGATTTTGTGGGGAAAGTTTTCCTTCATTTTATTACATATTTTTTATTTGTTTTTGGGGGTTGTGGAGGGGTTGGTTGATTGGAACCCATAGACTTCTTAGATCATCTGTTGTGATGCCATTGATTTTATGGTCATTCTCTCTCTCTCTCTCTCTCTCTCTCTCTCTCTCTCTCTCTCTCTCTCTCTCTCATACATGTACTTAAAAATTAAAATTTAAATGTACTAGGAACTACTATATATATAATACTAATATAAATAATATATATAATAATATATCTATATAATAATATATATATAGATTAGGTTAATATGAAAAATTTGTAGACAGACGCAGGAAGATGTGCAGACATTTCCTCATTATATTCCTGTGCACAGCCTCCTGGTTTTATATATTCCAACGTGAAGTGTTCATAATTGTGATAAGACCCGTAGGAAGGGAAACAGAACAATAGACAAGATGGAATAAGGAAAGCTTCAGAGGTAGCTTTGATGAGTAACGACTACTTTTCTTTTTGATCATGTGCGATTCTGTGACTTTATTAAACAACTGAGAAGGAGAGAGAGAAAAAAAAAGAGGGCAGAGATCACCCAGAGAAGGCTGTCACTCGGGAAAAATTATCTGGACCCTGATTCGGAGTGGTCTAGTTATTCTGTTTCTTTGTCGGTTATAGCTGAGAGAATCTCTCTCTCTCTCTCTCTCTCTCTCTCTCTCTCATTGTAGCGGAAGTGGTAGCGGTCTTGAATCACAACAGAACAGACTTGTGTTCGCACTCGGACGAGCTGAGGAAGGGTGCAGGCGAGTTTCCTTTTTACGTTGTTTTCCTTTGTAACTTGAATTGGGACTTTGTTGATCCCGGTGAAGATGTAGAAAGAAAGTAACACATTTCGTCCTTACAGTTTTTGGAAGGGCAATTAAATATTTTTGCTGTCGAGACTGTTTTATTAGGCGGTGGTCGAGGGTAAAAATGTCTTTTTCCCTGTCCGGCATACAGCCTTCAGAGCACTGAATATGTTGGCCAGAGAAGGGAGAGAAGTAGTAGATCTTTCTGTAAAGACAGGAATGGCTGAATTTTCAACACCATTGTTAGTTTCTAGAAGCCATCCCATTTGTATTCTCAATTTCCATCGGGTCTAGCCCTTTTACATCACCGTTAGTCATCACTGTTTTTTCTGAACAGCTCGCTCCACTATGCCATAAAAGTTCCGAAGAGGAGTGTATTTAGCTTTTTCTTGAATGCTTCCAAGATGTTTTTTGCCAGGCAATAAATCCTTAAGGCGATAATCTCTTATTGTGTTTGCAAGTAAGTTGTTAGCATATACTACATATAAGACATGGGGTTCCCTGTGTACTGAGCGGGAGCTTTATGGCTTACATTTTTTCCCGTATATATGAATTATTGGTATATCTCATTAAAAATTACGTGAACTCGAACCAGTCCGTAGTGTCCGTACATTCTTTTCGTTTACTGTATTATTTCGATGATTCTGCTCACAGAAAATATTTTTTTTTTTTTCTTGATCATAGATTTACAACATCTTTGGATATTATGTAGTTGACGAGTATGCGGAGATTTCCCTAATTAAAAGTTTGTAGTATTGAAACGCTACGGACGTTCCATATTCCATACTGTACCGACGCTTAGATCAAGGTACTGTCATGGCATGTTTATACATACTAGGCCAGTAGTGAGTGAGGATGGATCCAGACTGGCCGAAGGCAAGTCTAAACTTGGAGTTTATTTCCGGTAGATTATCATTGTTATATAGAGATCCCGTTTGCAACTAACATTGATAATAAAACAGTTATTTGAAATTGCCGCAATTTTCATTAAGAGTAGTATCTTTATATTATTCTCTGTTTTGATACTAACTAAAAGCCAGAAGTGATAAGTTTATTTTTGAACAGCAAATCACATTATAGTCTGATCATGTGTCACCATGTCTTGCTGTTAGGCTGGTAGGTAATGTTGGTTGATTACGAAATTGGAAACTTCAGTATGCCAGAAATGCTTCCGAAATATTTTTGTTGGTTCTGTCATTGATGAAAATAAAGCCGTTGACTTATTTCCTGTGTTTAGTGATCATGAACAACTACTCCAGGGAAAACGCCATGGTTAGCATGTTCAGTCATTTACCAAACATATTTCCTTACGATGATGTAAATGGATCATATTCTGGAACGACAACAATTTTTCTGTGATCGTTTTATGGTGTTGAAAAGGTTCTGATCATTGAGATATCTTCATTTAGTTAGTGATTTCAATATTCACATTAACTGAACCTACACGGTGAAGACTACAAAATTCTTCTCAGTACAATTGGATATTTTAACATTATCATCATCGCCTCCAACATCACGTTAAATTAAGAAAAGGGCCTCCGTCAAATACGCCACTCTTGTCTTTGCTGTGCTCATCTTCCGCGGATTTCCGCTAACCTCTCTCCAGCCTCTCTTCTCCGCGTTCTCATCCAAGTAGGTCTGGGTCTTCCAACAGGAACCCAGCTGACACCATCGCTTCCTGAATCTCCCATTTATGCAGAGGACACGTCCAAGCCATCTCTATCTACCTTCCATCATTATCCTAAGCTACACAGATAACTTTAGTCATTTCCCTTTTGGTATCGTTTCTTACTCTGCCAGTTTCTAATATTTTAAAAGTTTTATTCTCAAATAGAAAAAATACTTTAAATATAATTTATTTAACGTCTTTATCGCAACACAGATCGTACTATATTTGGCCCTTTTGAGTATTTCACTCATTCACTCACTTCCAACTCAAGAGATCCTGTCTGGAATATCATCGTTCCCATTCATTTGAAATATTAAACCTCATCATGACTCTGGATGTTGCACAGTAGGTCTTAGCACAAATATTTGATCCGTGCAACACTTGCATTTGCTCAAGCCAGCTTGTTCATCTCGAAGCTTTTTCATCATTTCTGTCTCCAGCGTACTGAGAAGAAGCCATACAGGATATTTTCATGACAACCGATGTAGTACGTATGAGTGTTACATCTATAGCTGCCACCCCAGTCAGGCTACTTTTATTGCGGTACCTACCTTTGCTGTAACGCCAATTCCCAATCAGCAGGCTTTTTCTCGTTCCATAATCTGCAAGAGAGTGTTGTTAGTGTACGAGATGTTGTTTCTGTGTCAGTTTGAAATGTATCTCTGAACTGATTCCACCGCAACATCGTTTTTATTTTTTATTTTTTTTTATTTTTTTCATAGGTACCTTCAGGTCTTGTTTAGCTTCTGGTATATCATTTGGGTTCATTTTGGTCAGTACTGTAATATAAATCTGGGGCATGATGCTCTCCACAGAAGACCAACAGGGAGTCTTATGGAAAAGTTATTCATATATCTGTGAATCAATCCAAGCCACAAAAATTAATGGTTTTCATCGAAACTGATCATTTTATACATGAACAATGCTTCTGTAAATATTTTTACTCAGTACGCAGACATAATATAAAATAGTAGTCAGTAGAGATAAAACTCAGATTTCTTAACAAACCTGTATAAATGGTAACCATAACTATTTTATTACCTAAAAACTCAGTTTCATCCCTGATATAATTTGATAGAGGTGGTATCGTTTCGCATCGCACGGCGCAGGATACATCCCTTCGTGTCTTTTATTAAATCCAGTGGCAGAATTGGCATGAATTCAGTGAGTTCACTCACGTCAGCTGTATAGAAAAGCGGCCTTGAACTGGATGTAGTTTTAGCACAAGACTAAGAACCCATAGTATACAATAGACCATCCTCACTTCCAGACGTTATGCAGCTGCAATTCTCTTCCTTCTGGAACAGGGCTAATTAGTAAATGTCCCCTAAAAAAACAACTGGATGACAGTCTCTACAACTAAGCCTTTTGTAATGATTCCTCATTTTTTTTCTTTTGCTTTAGTAACAATTGGTCCAGTTACTTTGATCTTGTTAATAATAATATATAATAATAATAATAATAAAATAATAATAATAATAATAATCATAATAATAATAATAATAATAATAAAATGTTCTAAAGGTCCACAATAATACAAGTGTAAAAGTCCGTGTATAATTTTTTGAAGACTTTACACAAAGCTTTCGAGCCCTTCCTTGGGTTCATCTGAAGATGAACCCAGGGAAGGGTTCGAAAGCTTTCTGTAAAGTCTTCAAAATTATACACGGACTTTTTACACTTTGTATTATTGTGGACCATTTAGAACATTATATATACTCTCGCGGTAGAGAGTTTTTCCCTAATAATAATAATAATAATAATAATAAATAATAATAATAATAATATAATAATAATAATAATAATAATGAGTGTTGAAAGTGATAGCTTCATCACCTACATTCAATTTGTATGGAATATTTTTTGTCCAACAAAAGAGAGAAAAAACTATAACGTGATAGCTGATGCAGCTATCACTTTCAATACTACGTGTGTGAAAAAGGGTCTTATACCTAAATAGAATAATAATATTCA
This sequence comes from Macrobrachium nipponense, assembly GCF_015104395.2. Lineage (NCBI taxonomy): Eukaryota > Metazoa > Arthropoda > Malacostraca > Decapoda > Palaemonidae > Macrobrachium > Macrobrachium nipponense. The sequence continues at coordinate 139,353,080 of NC_087200.1, read as the reverse complement.
TATTTATTTCTTTTTCATTGCAGTAACAATTTGTAAAATTAATCAGCATTATCAGGATTATTCGTCATTATTGTTATTACCTTGGAGATCAGAAGAGAGGGAGAATCGTGGGATTCATGTGATGGAGTTAGAGCAAGAGGAAAAATAGCGTTTCTAATTTAATCTCGAACTCCGCTGGATAGGCCTCCCCCCTCATGTTTTCGAGTTCTCAGGCCTAATGCTAAACCTAGACAGGGGTAAGGGCGGGTTTGTGGGGTTTGGGGTGTTGGTTGGGGGATTTCATCCACCCCCCTCCTCCCCAACCACACACAGACACACACACATACACACATTCACACCCTTTTCCAAATCCTACCTCCTACCGTACCACGCCAGGAAACGCTTTTGTGGGTGAGGCCTGTTTACTTGTCCCATACCTTTGGTGCCTCATAGGGCCAATTTCAATCCGCTTCCTCTGCTACCCTTCTCTCTCTCTCTCTCTCTCTCTCTCTCTCTGCTTTTCGTAGTGTAAAAGTACCAAACTCACAACCGATAAAGCGGCCCTCGACCCGACCAGGTGACCAGAAACAAGAAGTATTGGCGCGTTTCTTTACAAGACCAGCGTTCCCAGTTAGCATGATTAGTAAATGAGTGACTGGTCACTCTTTGGTCCTGGTCTCATTTTATTTCCCAGCGGGTGATGATCATAAGTTGGAAAAAAAAAAAAACAAAGTTCGAAGAAATCGGAAAGTTAAGACGTCATTGCGGCTTTTAAAATACATGTATACTAATATTTGATGAAAGTAACAAGTTGATAGAGAGAGAGAGAGAGAGAGAGAGAGAGAGAGAGAGAGAGAGAGAGAGAGAGGACACCAATTTATACCCTATTTTTGGAGCGATATATGTGTGTGTATATATATGCTTTGCCTTTAAGGCGTTAAGTGCTATATATATAGTCTTTAAGGTGTTATTTATGTACAATGTATATAGTATATATATATATATATATATATATATATATATATATATATATATATATATATATATATATATAGTATATATATATTTATTTATATTATACTAAAATAACACCTTAATACAATGAATAGATTGGCACTCGGTGTGTGTGTGTGTGTGTTTAAACAAATTTGAAGGGAATGAATTCGCAAGCGAAATGTTATAAAGACGAATGCAAAAAAAAACAGATATAAAGTTTATGTTGAATGAATTCACTGCTTCTCCGAGAAAAGGCACGTGTGTTCAGTCTACAGTAGTTGTTCTTATTCGTTGCCTTATCGAATCATTAAGATTATTTATCTTAAAACCTGAGTCTTGCTCGCGTGGTAGAAAATAAGAAAATAAATTACAATGTCTTGAAATTGGCATGGGGTTAGAAAGCGTCGTCTCAAGATGGTGTTCCTTCCTACGCGAGTGTCCTCCTCTTCCAAGTTGCTGTGCTGGGAAGCGAAGGAGGTAAGGTGGCACCGGCGAGCGCCGATTGGTGCGAGTGATGATATATTGCATGACTCAGGCTTGACGTTCCGCCAATCGCAAGGCCCCGTGGCATCAGCGGGACTGAGCGGCCACCTCATTGGTCGTCTTCACTCCGAAGCGATGGTGGAAGGGGAGAGCATCATTCCTTGAGACACTCACATTCTTGACTTGGTGAATCGGTTGCTTCATAGGGGTTATTCGCTCACAATTAAACGGAAGCTGTGTTGTGTTATGGTGATTTCGGTAACGGATTCATTTCACAAGTTTCCCATCTGGGAGGGGGTATTTCTCCCCGTGTCATTGCCCGAAGAAACATCGCATTTTCTTCATTTTTCCGGCAGTTCAAAGTTCTCGTATGGCTTATTTGCTTTCCTTTCTTATTTATTCAATCTCAAGTAAGGCAATCCGGTAGAGGGGTAGTGCCTCAATGCACCTCGTGCGGTGCAATGTAGGCATTAATACTTAGGGTTCTTTGCGGCGTCCCTTCGGCCCCTTAGTTGCAACTACTTTCATTCCTTTTACAGTACTTCCTTCGTATGGTCTTTCTTTCATCTTAATTTCCACCCTTTCCTAAAAATTGATTCATAGTGCAACTGCGAGGCTTTCCTCCTGTTACACCTTTCAAATCTTTCCACTGTCAATTTCCGTTTCAGTGCTGAATGGCCTTGGCTGCCCCAGTGCTTGGCACTATGCCTAAAACCTATAAATCAATCTAGTAAGGCAAGTATAACATACATACGAAGTTAGAGGGCTCACTTTGTACGAACAAGAAAGAGATTCTTTTACCCACTTCGATTCATGTTGTGCTTACGAGTGTGCTAGTAATGCTAATACTACTACAACTCCGTTTTGATTCACATTAGGACAGCAGTTTTACAACAATCGTAGTTACTGATTCGATTATGTCTGTAGGCTATTTATGCAAAGGCATATTATCTAGAGAAGAGAACTGATGGATTTACTCGTGAGATAAACACTTACGATATATGCAGACATCCGTCTTGCCATTGTCTCAACTTTTAATTGACATTGAATTTCTGTAACTATAGAACGATCGATCATCGTTGATAAAGAGTTTCCCCGATGAAGCAAAATGACCCTGAGTATTCAAGCTTAATTGAAGCAGAAGGTGAATCCGTCTTCACCGTTGTGTTTCGACTTTGCTCGATTTTGCATAACCTCTTGTCTTAAGACACCCTTCTGCGTGCTTCTGTCCAAAGAGTTCGCCCTCATTTCTGTTGTGCACCGTCATGAAGACAGCGGATATCTCGTCTCCCCTGTCACCCTCCGGTATCCACTTGAACCGTTTGCGATTCCCCTCTATTCCGACGGGGCAGTGTTACTTTCTATTCTTTTATAAAATATATGAAACTTGCTTTTTATATGAGATTCCGTAGCCTCTACCAGACTTTCAGCGTAATTGACATCCAGTTCTGCTCTCTCTCGGTTTCTCTCTCTGGGTTAGCGAGTCTATAGCTGGCCCACAACTGGTCGACCTGTAATCGAATCTCTTGACATAAGCTCAGTTATTAGACGATTATTGCGTCGTAGGTATGATAGAGAGAGAATAATAGACGAGTGTCTACTGCTCTGTTAGAAATGAATCGAGTAAAACAAAAACAAATCATGGTTTTGACGATAAAATTATCAGCGCGCGGCTATGAAACCATCCGTAAAAATATCTCTCTCTCTCTCTCTCTCTCTCTCTCCACATTCTTTATCAACCAAACTGAAACACCTCTAAACTTCTCGCTACGCTTTTTTCCGCAATGGTTATAAGTGAAGGCTGTACAGGATACCTCATCGCTGTTTCGATAAAAGAAAAAAAAAGTTTCTTATATATAGCTCGAGCATATCAGGATATCAATATTATCAAACTCGCACATACCTGTAAAAGATAAACCTTAGTCTGCGTCCTAAAGGATATATGTTATATATAAGTGTGTGTGTGTGTGTGTGTGTGTGTGTGTATGTGTGCACGCGCGTGCTAGTTAGGGTCGTGGTTCATCATCAGCTTACTGCCCGTCAGTCCGTCAAGCTAAAAATGGGCACGAAAAGGGTGTCAGGAAGCTCATCTCTAAAAACTCTGAGAAACCAGATGCTGTATTATTTTATCGCCATTCCCTTCGCTAGGATATCTCGAGAGGTTACTGTAGGATTTCAGTGGAAATGCTGAAGCATGTTTTAATATATATAGGGAAGAACTGAACAAAAGCGAGGATCCGGATACGTAGCTTTTTCATTTGCTTTGGTGTCGGCGGAGGTAGGCTCTGTCTGAGCGTTATCAATTTTCCCGTTCTGTAGGTCCCTGGCTTATATCCCCCGTAGGGGATAGTGCCGTCAGTGCACCTCATTCGGTGCATTGTAGGCATTACTTAAGTAGCTGCAACTAATTTCATTCTTTTTACTGTAATTCCGTTCATATTCTCTTTCTTCCATCTTACTGTCCACCTTCTCCTAACATTTGTTGCATAGTGCAACTACGATGTTTTCCCCTGTAACACCTTTCAAACCTCTTACTGTCAATTTCCGTTTCAGAGCTGAATGACCTTAGTTGCCCCAGTGCTTGGCATGATGCCAAAAACCTATATGAATAAAAAAGCTGGCTTAGACAACATTGACTCGCTTATCCTCATCATAATCATTTTAGTTTGATTGGAATTTTCCTCAGTGCTTTTGTGTTTCATAGAGTCGGACTGGAATGCATTTGATTTAGATTTCAAAACAGAGATTTAACGTTATACTTCAGCCTCCCGTTCTTATTAAAGCAGCGCTACATCATGGTTACTTGGGGCAATAACATATGCCCCGCTAATATATATACTACCTATATATATATATATATATATAGTATATATATATATAATATATGTGTGTGTGGTGTGTGTGTGTGTGTGTGTGTGGTCTGTGTATATACACACACACCATATATATATTATATATATATTATAATATATATTATATATGTGTGTGTGTTTGTGTGTGTGTGTATAACACACCTATATATATATATATATAAATATATATATATATATATATATATATATATTCATCTTTGATTTTCAAGTACATTTTTTTTATAAAATAAAGACACCAGTTTCTGAATGTGTAACGATGTCTGTGTAACTTGAATGTTTAAGTAACCTTAGAATTCCCCTGTAAATGACTTCTTTGATTACATTGAATCAGAAATGCACTTTTCCTGTGATTGTCCTCTTCCAGCAAGTCAACCTTTGTATGTTTGATTTCTTATCTGGAATAAAGCGATCCGTGATAGCTGGAATCGCACAAAGCGCCCATCAGATGCACAAAGCTCCTCCAAGCTCAATTCATGATATTACTTCGGTAAGAGAGTAAACAGGGCTCTCTGTACTCGAGACGAATGAAAAGGAAAGAAGGTCCCTTTCTTCGTCGTGTCCCGAGTGATACTGATATGTCGTGGACTGTAGTCACTGAGACGCCAGTTTATATGGGCTAATCGGTCAACTCCAGTCTGCTCTCTGCTTCCACAGCACCGGCTTCGTCATACGGTTAATCCTCATTTACACTGGGAGTCAGCTTTGCTCTCTCTCTCTCTCTCTCTCTCTCTCTCTCTCTCTCTCTCTCTCTCTCTTTCCAAATCATAATTATGTTGTTTAAATCAGTGCATCGAGGCTGCGTAGATCAAGCCGTTCTTCTATCTATTATTCAGAGGCGAGTGCACTATCAGTGTGTAGCTCCCAAGAGCTCTCTTTAACCTGATACTCTACTGTGCAGCTTCCTCTTCCTCTCACTTGTTTTATTTGCTTTCCAATGGAGTTCTCTTGTACGTACTTATATGGCGATTCTAGCGACAGACATTTCAACCTATTACATATACCTTTGTTACATCGTAGTAGCTGAATTACCAAGTAGTATTCAAGTACGTCATATTTCGTTCATCTTGTATATAACATCAATAATTTGTTCTCATGCTTACTTGTTTAGAAACAGACAGACCTAGTGTCTGCTTATCCCCTGAAAGAATAGGAGAGTGGCGCCGTACTACGGCCAGTGGTAAAACTGGTGAATTTTTAAATTGGGAATGAATGTGAAAAATTGATTTCCCCTTTAGGCTTAAATCATTTCTCTCCCTTCTTTGAGCAGTAGGTGCTCTCTCTCTCTCTCTCTCTCTCTCTCTCTCTCTCTCTCTCTCTCTCATATTGACCTGCCCCATAATCCCATAATTATTTTTTCCTCTCTCTTTCTGACATCTTTTCCATTTTCGTTGTACTTTAGTGCGTTTTATACTTCGAAAGTGATATATAAATGTTATCAAATAGATTCGTTTTTCAGTGAAAACGTGAAAGGTTAATTCTCTCCATAATGTTTCCCGTCGAGTCCAACAGACGTTGCTGATAAATAAATAAATAAAACGTGTGAGGTTAAGGAAGCGATGCTACAGTAGTACTTGTGAAGCAGCCCGGGACCAGAATCGAGACTGAATTCACCCGAAGTTCGTTTGCTTTGTTTGAAGCAATATACTTTTATGCTGTTTTAAAACATTTTTACCCAAACTTTCGGGTAAGATCGGAGATTCAAAGACAATATTATATATATTGGAAATTCGCATTGAAGATATTTTATTATTAAAAGATGATTAAAATGATTCTCGCGCCATGGAAAAGTCGCTGGGCTTGCAAATGTCCACTTATCAAGAAAGCGTACCACTAATGTTTGTTGAATCGACAACATTTTCCCGCAATAAATAGGATTGTACAGGAAGTGGATGCTACCTTTTTCACTCTACCTATAACCACACAGTCATTTATTATTAATTCCCAATAATTTGATCAATATGAAGTTGTCGTTGATTAATTTTTTATTATTTATTATGTTTATGCCCTAAATATATTCCTTCAAACACTCATAATTAAAATATTTGTAAACAACATTGCAAATCATTTCAGCAACAACAAAAAAACTAGAAAAAATGGATACAGTATGACATATCTCCCTCCTTCAAAACAAAAAGTTATCGTCATGGCAATCATTCTAGGATGCGTCATGGCTCATTGGTCGTCATTTGGATCTGTTGTCGTTTCGTCTAAAAAGGATTTCATCACTTCCATTTATAGATTAAAAAAAAAAAAAAGGGGGGGGGGGGGGGGGGGAAGCGGGCGGAGTGTGGGAGGCTACGAAACAACAACTCCCCTCTTTAGATTTTTCCGGTCCTAGTAATACTGATACCTTTTTTACTTTTATAAGTTAACGGCCGTGCTGTTAACTTATTCCTCTCTCTCTCTCTCTCTCTCTCTCTCTCTCTCTCTCTCTCTCTCTCTCTCTCGATGCCTCTTGGAAAATAAGTTTCAGTGGCCATATTGACTCCCTCACCCACCTCTAACCTTGTAGGGAACTGCTATTTTCAGAGACTAGAGAGAGAGAGAGGAATAAGTTAACAGCACGGCCGTTAAAAAGATGAATCAGCTTGTTGTGTGTGTGATGTACTAGATTGCCCTTCTTCAGCCTCGGAGCAGTATTTGTCACTACTCGGAGTATCTTAGGATAACATTTACTTATTGAAATGTTTTGATGTTAATTACAGTAAAATGTTCTGATGTTAATTACAATAAAAGGAGGCGATGCTGTGAAAAATGTTTAACCAAGTTTAATCATAGAAAATAGAAAAAGCAATAATTTGATAGTGATAAAAAGTTATAATGATAAATGTCCGATAGGTTAACGCAACTCTCCTTTACACATCTACATTTTTGTCGTCAAAATTAATAAAATTGATAATGCTTTATAAAGATCGTAGACATTTTCTACCAGTTTATCAGGTGTCATGGAAACTTTTCCTTTTCGGTAACTACTGCTAGTTAAGTTCACTTACCTTTAGAGAAACACCGTTACTGCCTTTAACAAAACTTGTATCATAAACTGTATTAAAACTTACATTAATTCTGTTTTGTTTTTTCGAGGTATAGTCTTTCTTCACTTGTTCAATAAAACAATAATTTGTAAACTACCAACTATTCTTCATTATAGTTCCGATAAGTTTTACTTTTCTAGTGGCACTTTTCTTTACCGTTATGAAACACATTTGGTATAAACGTTCTCCCAGTTTGAAATCACAAAGACATCGAAACCAAGTCGTGTATTTGTACCTGGTATTCAAACAGCTGCAGTTGTGGCAACAGTCATATAAATATATATATATATATATAATATATAATATATATATATATATATAAATATATCTAAAATATATATATTATATATATATATATATATATATATATATATATATATATGACTGTTATATTCACAAACATTACCACGCTGCAGCAGCACTTGAAAATTTATACTTCCCCTTGGGTGGAAGTTAAGCCAGGGGTATGGTGAAATGGGCATCAGACGGTATTTGCTGCTTAATGTTTTTTACACTAACACACATTAGTACGTCCCACTCCACCCTTTTTTTATTTTATTATTTTTTTATTAGGCTGCATCAAGGTCTATTGGGCAGGGGTTGTCACAACTGTAGTTGTCTGCTACCAGGTACAAATGCACGGTTGGCTCCAATGTCGTTTGTGACGTCAAAATGTGGGAGGACTTTTACACTGATTGTGTTTCATAACGGCAAAGATCGAACTCTGTCCTCGAGAAGTACAAAATTATAATATCATATACATATATATATATATATATATATATATATATATATATATATATATATAATATATATATATATATATATATATATATATAAAGCCATATCAAATGCATTTACCCTGATGTATGGGAGAAGAGAACCTCTTGTTTCAATCTAAAAGAGAAACTTAAAAAAAATGACGACGGCTTCTCTTCTGCGGGATATTAGAGCCAAGCCTGATGAAACTGGGAATTTTCGAAGAGCTCGTACAACGTGATGCGTGAATGTTTTGCTTTTATTTCTTTCAAAAATGCTACAGCAATGCAAATGAAAGTTAACACCAATGCCCTGGAATATCCTGTGTGGTTAATAGATTGACGCATACAAATAAAAACCGATTGATGCACGAAAGTGCAATTTATTTGTGTACGCAGGCGCTCTCTCTCTCTCTCTCTCTCTCTCTCTCTCTCTCTCTCTCTCTCTCTCTATCTCTCTCTCTCTGTCTCTCTCTCTAATGAACTCATCTCCAATTGCATCACCAAAGTATACGCAATCCATACTTTGCCCATCAAGCTTCAGTGATTTTAAAACACCAGGGTTTATCGATATGGATGTCTGTATTCTAATAAAACATCTTTATTGGGCATGGAAAATTTTATTTGAAATTTGGTAAAAAAAAAAAAAAAAAAAAACATAGCCCGAGGTGATTAACGTTAATGTATATCAATCGGTTTATCACAATTTGGCTCATGGAAGTTTTTTCCACCATTATCAGTTACGGGATTAAAAAAAAAAGTCAGTAAGATCCTCACTGTCATGGAAATCATCTCGCCCATGATGAAGAACGTGATTTTTCTGTGCGTTCATTGCTTCATGAAAGGCAAGATATGAATAGTGTTCGTCTGATACTGCCATCACATTTTAGTAGAATAATGAATGATGGCTTCACTGACTTATCAATCGAAGGATTAGGTGTCAGAATCTCATTGTATATAACAGTTACCTCTGTGTACACTTCAAAATTAACGAAGTGGACAGACCTACTTCCACTTATTGATATTTCAGAGCATTCAGTCAAGAATAAGCTTTGGATGTCTGTAAGTGTACGTGTATAATATATATATATATATATATATATATATATATATATATATATATATATATATATATAATATATATATTTATATAGATATATATATAGTATTTTATATAAATATATATTTTATAATTTATGATTTGTACGCGTTCATGTATGGTCTTGAACCAGAAGGATAGTGCCATCCGGTTGTCAGCAAGTCCCAAGAGATAAGATTACTAGCCTAATGACCTTTTCTTGGCTCCTTTCAGCTACCTCCAGTAACCGGTTACAACTGAATCGATTAGTGGCGGTAGGCCGGGCTCAAATATTGGTGGGTTTCATATATTGGACCTAATTTATTATCAGGCGTTATTCTCCCTTTCCCTCCCAAAATGAATTAAGAAAGCATAAAAATGTATTCCTTGGAGTTTCTCCATTTTTACCATGAATCACATCTCAGCAGGTCTTGTGAACTTTTCCGTTTCGACTTTCAAAATAATGAAATGTTCTTGCAAAGAATAAACAAATTAATCAATAAATAAATGAAAGAGCGAAATTGAGAAAAATGTGAATACAATTGAGTTGGTATTTTTCGTTGGCTGGTTGAAGTATCCTTGAGGGGTCAGGTGAGTTGGGCCGGAGCCCGGGAGATGAAATCCCACGAGATGTCCAAAGAGCACGAACCAACTGATCCCGCCACAGACAGGCCTTTCCTTTCCTTTCGTCCTCCTTCCCCGTAACTGCCCCCATCCCCCCCTCCCCCCTCATTCCTAAACCCTATGTAGGCCCTTTTAAAAAACCCCCCCCCGTCTTTTTCATTTTCCAAAAAATTTCCCCTTTCTTTCGCCTTCTGCCATTCCCCTCCCATCCCCCATTCCTCATCTTCTGTCTCTCTCCTTCCCTCCTACTCCATGTACACTTGTGGTGTCTGAGATTCCTTTCTGGCCTTTGGTGGAATTTGTGTGAGGGAGATTGGAGAGAGCAAACCGAATGGAAAGGGGAAGAGGAAGGAGGAGGAAGAAAGTTGGAGAAAAAGTCAGCTTTTTCTCCTCCTGTTTCTGTGGCAAGCGCGAAGGCGACGGATAATAAAGAAACGATTTGACGGGAGAGCGTCATCGTAATACAAGGTGTTGTTATCCCTTGCTTAGAGACGCTGTGCCACGTAGAGCTGAGGAGAGGAGAAAGAGGAGAATAAGGAAGTCTCTCTCTCCTTGCACATCTAGAACTATGCTTAGTCCTAATTCACTACCTGCTTCTCGAGGCTCCTTCAGGAATGTCACCCCTCAGAGGGCTTTTTGGCCCCCGACACGGACGGGGTTTTTGTTGCGGAACTGGAAGTGGGTCTGTGGCGGAATTTGCCCCGATAAAGGAGAGGTTGCTGGGTGACAAGTATGTGGTGAGAAAGACGAGACAGGAGTTCGGTTAACGAAAATTAATCTTAGGGTCGCCATCTATATTTGGAGCTTAGGTTGGCGACATTGCCTTCATTTCGAAATAAGAGTTGATTGCTTAGTTTTAGGTTCATTGTCAGGTTAAACACAAATTGCTTCATTTATATGGGGTTCATGCAGCTACCTTACTTCAACTATGGTTAATCATTTAAATTTTGCAGTAAAAAAGCAAAAAACATGGCTTGTAATATAATCAATTCCAAATGCGTCTATTTAATATTCAGTTGTAAACCCAATTCAAATTGGCGGATCTTCATTCACCGTCTTTGATTTATGCAGAATTAAACCGATACAGAGGCTCTGGTCTTGAGTCGTCATTTTAAAAAAGAAGTAACTTAATTGAATATGATATATGTTAATTATAATTTATATAGATTCATATTAATATATATATATATAATGATATATATATATATATATATATATAATATCTATATATATACACACAAAATAATGTGTCCTGTGTTGACCAGTACAAACAACCGTTTAACCTTAACTACATTTCTTCATTCTTACATGAGTAAAAACAAAGAGTCGGAGCAATTCATTCCTTTGTTCGTTTTAATCATCGATGTATGTTGGTTGGTTGAAAGCCCCCAACAACGGTCGTTCACTTCCTTTATTTAATAATTTCACCTTTCTCTCTCTCTCGGTTTCCCGCTCCTCAATCCCCTCCTCCACGTCCTCGGGTAGTTAGCCGGAAGTTTATAGTCAACCCTCCCCATTCCATCCTCCTCCCGAAACTTTTTTTCCAATTTATATTAATTTCCAATTCTTGCCATAGGACCTTCAAGCCATTTGCCAACCAACTCTGCCGTATCAAGATTCTCCACCACCTTTGTGTGCGCAGATTTATTATTTGAATTTAAATATAGATAAATTACAAACAGTGCAACAACCCCGAAGAAACGAAAAGCGTCTCATTCTTTTTATTTGACAATACCTTAAGTTTTCTTGAGGGCAATCATCTTACAATTCTCTCCTCTTCGATCTCTCAGTTCTCTCTCTCTCCTATCTCTCCTTTCTCTATATATATATATATTATATATATATAATATATATATATATTATAATATACATATATATAATATAAATATGATGGATATATACATACATTATTAACTCAGGAAATAAGAGCGAGTACAGTGAAGGACCTGCGGCCGAGTGGTATAGGACATTTAAGCGTGTAAATATAAACTCATACAGTCCAACGGAACGCTCAGGAAAATTCCTAATAAAAGTAGGATGTTTCAGTTGAATTGGCGACAGAAAGTTAACCTCAAACTTTGCGGGAAATAACATTGAAAGATTAGGCTGCTGTAGGAAAATAATTGCCCTCGGGAAAACGTTAATTATTTGCTAAACCCAAGAAATAGCAAATAGTGATGTGCAACTTTTTTTCCACCGCACAAAAATGAAATTTCCTATGGTCCTGATTCGCATCTAATCTTCTAAATGTCCGAATATGAGATGTGTTTGTATCCTACTTACTTGTTAATATATTTGTTTAGTATACACTATATATATATATATATATATATATAATTCTTAAAAAATTTTTATATATAATATATATATATTAGTATAATATATCTATATATGAGTGTGCGTTTGTGTTTATAGATGTATTTATTACTGACTTCTCAAATGATGCAGGAATATTCCCACAATATACCCTTAACGGAAATAAACTTGTAGTGATAGTAACGATGATGCTCTCTCTCCGCTCTCCCTCTCTCCTATCTCTCTCTCATCTCTCATCTCTCTCGTCGTCTCTCTCTCTCCTCTCTTCATGTCGTTGTTGTTAATGAAGAGAGATGACTAGAAAAACATGATAATTATCGCAATTATGCGGGCCTATTGTGTTGGGAAATTCGAAAACGTTTTTGAACGGTTTATTGGGGCTATCAATAACTAAACTTACAAATAGATTGAATTTATATCTTGGGTTAATTTTTCTTTTTCTTGACGCGGGTCTGAGAAACGTACCCCATGGTAGTTGGGACTGTGATTGTTTTCCTTATATAATATATACATATATTATATATATATATATATATAGTAATAATAAGATAATATATATTATATATATATATATTATAGATAGATAATAGATATACATATATATTTGTGGTGTGTGTAGTATTTATATATTAGGCAGTGGTAATTGAAGGTTTTCCTTTGACGTTGCTAGTTGATTGCGGGCTAATCCTATTAGGGTAAAACGTTCCAATGACTGTCTATCCTTCTACTCCTCCTCCATTTCTTGTTTTCCTATTTATGAGTTGCCTTGTAATTTTAGAGAAGTCAGAAATGTTTATGAGGCAATGTTGCTCATTTGTGAGGTTTGCCCAAAGAAAACTATTTTCATTCATTGGAAATACGTTAGCTTGCTTTGGGTATTGAATTTTTCCATAATGAACTTAGACATCTTTTTTTCAGATTATGGTATCAAAGAAGTAATCTGTTTGGAGTAGATTACATTAATGAATCTTCTCTCAGATTCACTACTGTAATGGTTTGGGTTCATTCCAACGATTACCGACCACCAGTCCATCCAACTATGAACTCCCCGATACCAACATGAAGAAATGAAGTCGCGAACAAAAATGGCTCTGGGTCCAACAACCTCCATTCATAAATAAAACTTACTATTAAAAAACCACAAATCTTATCATCATGGATAGGAATAATAAATATCTAATTATATAATATTATATATATATTTATATTTATATTTATATATTTATAATATGTATGGTATATATATATATAGTATATAATTATATCTATATATATATATATTGATATATATTAATGGCCGGGCATAAATGGCGGGACTGAAATGAGGAAAACTGAAATTCCTCTCTCAGGCAGGATTTGAACTATAGTGCCCTCCGAGTTGCAAGTACAAATGCACAGCTTTACCGACTCCGCTTTACTGTCTACCTGATTATTGTTTCAAATATACTTTCTCAGAATGCACTCTGACTCGTCACCATTGATAACGTTATCATCACTTTTTTCACGTGGTACGTGGGTGGTTGGTATTAATAACAATTGCATGAAAGAATTGATCTGGAACAGTGGTTTTTTGAACTCCGGTTGTACTACAGCGATTATGAGCACCGTTAGCCTAAAATGACTGTAATGACCCCGCTAGGGAGAAAAAAACTTCTCTCCCAATCAGGAGGCGCTGCCGGTTTCTGAGCCTCCTCGATGGTTGCGGCAAGTGCACTTCAATAGGAAGTTCTCGACGTCATTCTTTATAATCACTTTGCCTCATGATAAATAAGAATGCTATAACCGACGCTTCAGCGAGTGAGTTGAATTCAGCTGTGATTATAATTTCAGCAATACTGGAATTATGGTTGAAACAAATACTATCTTGAAAAGGCCACAGAAAGTGGCACATGTGGACATAAGAAGGATGAGGAAAGGAAAATGGACAAAACAGAGAAAGGAAACCGGAGACCAGAAGGGAGGATTAAGACAATACAAGTTCCCGGGAACCGGGAAAAGAAAATACCGAAGAAAACTAAAAGGTAAACCGATAACTTTAGACCCCGGGGGGGGGGAGGGGAAAAAAAACGGAAGAAACCGAGACAAAAAATTGACAACGAAACCGGAAGATGAGAAAGAGAATCGGCACCGCCGAAGAAAAGGAAACGAAAGGCACCGAAATGAAGGGGACTATCCGACGGGAGCGAAAGGTTGGTTTTCTTCTGTAAAGTGCGGTTGGTCAACCGGTTTCAATTCTTACTTGAGAACTGGATGTTTTCAATTTTCTTCCACCCTTTAATTCTCAACCATAAACGAATAATATATAGATAATAATATATATATAATATATATATATTAATATATATACTATATATAGATATTATATGGCATACACACACAAATACATACATTAACATATGAGTGTGTGTAATATAGAGCCATAAAATCACAATGGTGGACCTCGTGATATATTCTCCCAGTTTACCTACAGGGAGTTTCGTCCAGTCTCAATATTTGCCCATTGTGATAATATATATATTATATATATATATATTATAGATTATATATAAGAATAATATAATAAACATGGTATACTACTTACCATTAGGTATAATATTACAGGAGGAGAAGGTTTGGCCAGGAAAATAGGACGGTGTAAGGAGAGAGAGAGAGAGAGAGAGAGAGAGAGAGCTGTGTGACGTGAAAATTGAACACGAATCCAGAAAAAAGGAAAAATCTCCGTATTCACTTGTTTGTTCAATCCCCTTTTCCTCCCAGTTTTACTCCTTGATTTTCTTTTTTTAATTTCAATTCGTCGCGGGGGGTCGTCTTTGTTCAGCTATGGACTCGAACTGAATAACAGCCAAGAAATTTTAAATATGACTTTTTTTACATTTTTATTCGCAAAGATACCTATTGTTTTAATTGTATTTCCGTTTTAAACGTCTTTTTACCCATTTTTGCTATTAGGCCTCCAGTTTTAAATGTTAGATGTTAGGTTATCCATTCATTTCTTTGGGAACAGACCAGACGTAACGGAAGCCATAATAGTGTAGTAATAGTCGTACACTGAAGTCGTTATCAAAAGGTTGAATCTTGCTTGGTGTCATTGCAAAGGATTTTTCATTAATATTGTGTCTTTTGGTTTGAATGCAGCGCGCATAACAAAACGATTCGGATGCAATGATAATAATTTGGCTTTTTACGTAGTACAGTTGCTATTTGGTTCAGTTATATAATATATTCAGGCTTACTCTACAAGATCACTGAACTGCATGAACTTCTCTATTGTCCTTAGGTTGTTTCTCACTGAATGAACTACATGTAACCTCTGTTTAAAGTACTTGATGTTTACGGTGATTTTACGGGATTTATATCTGCAGAGATGATCTAGCATAGATACTGCTGCTATTCCCGACCGCCCCCCCCCCCCCAACCCCCCCACTTATTTTTTCTGTTACTGCTGCTGTTGTCTTGCTAGTTGCAGGGCGAGGGAACACATCTCGAATCCTGGCATTTGATTGCTGGGTTCTCATTTGGCCCAGCTATATCTATATCACTGATCATGTTTCTCCATTCATGTCTAATATTAGAATTCTGAATTCAGACCAAAAGATATTTATGAGCTACCTTGATGGATAACGTCTTTATATTTTAGCTCCTCACAGGTCTTTGGACTGAATCTTTTTGTTGACTTGACTTCAGCCTGTATGTACGTATTTGTATTTATGAATGGGGCGTTTTGAATGTATTTCTGTGTGTTTTCAAGGATAAAACTCTGCTTAAGCTGATGGTGAAATGTCCACTTCATTTTTAGTCTCCCTCCAAAATAGATTATTCACGAGCACATAAATGACGTCATGAAAAGAAATTAATGTAAAATGGCTCGATCACTTTCAGGTGTCTTCTAACGGATAAATGAAGACAGGTACCTAATTAACAGGCAATGAAACTAAGACTATAACTGAAAAAAGTAGTGTCACATGATTCAATTTTGTGTACGGACAACGCATAGGCAGTTAGTCGGCTGTGGTGGCTTCAACCATGGCGGACTGACAACCTGAAGACTTACTGACATTCAAAAGGCTAACACCCTCCGAATCCATTCCATCTATAGCGAAGATGCGTATGATAAAAAATATTAGACAAAATTCTATATATACGTATATACACGTATACATTCGCGTTCCACGAAAAAGGGGCTTGGTATGAAGAGTGGTTAATCATGAAAAAAGCCGAGCGGAATACTCTGAATCAAGTGGTTAGAAACTAATTGTTGTCGATGTGGAGATTCAGAGGAGAACTCCACAGCCACACAGATCTATTCGCAAAGACTTTGGTATAGTTTATATCTGGTAATCACTGCTGACCCCCATGCAAACTTTTCGCTTTCAGCTTGAACAAAGAAGCGAGTTGCAATTCTTACGGACAAGGCGCACGAAGGCCAGCGCGCTCACATTATGAAACGATCTTAACAAACCTTGAGCCAGCCGCATTCAGGGCATAACAACAAACAGACCACGAGCGATGTAATCCCCTGCGAAACAAAGGACTCCTCCTTCCCTCATCATTAAGTCTTTCAATGAGAAAACATCATACCCAGACATAAACACAATGTGCACATCGTTCGCCAACGCACAAGCCGTTCGGAAACTCTCAAACGAAGAGATTCGTCGAACCTCTAAACAAGTAGAAACACTGGACTCGTTCAGATCGACAACAAAACGGACAACATTCAGCGAACGTTTTGACTGTGTTTTTCTCGTTCCTGAAGCCAATTGCAAAACAATGCAGCGAAATGGAAGTAGTGTAGATATCAATACAGTATATGTCCTTCCTCAAAAGCCCGTAGGGGGTAGTGGCGTCAGTACACATCATGCTGTGCACTGGAGGCATTACTCAAGGTTCTTTACAGGTGCGTTCGGCCCCTAGCTGCAACCCCTTTCGTTCCCTCTGCTGTACCTCCTGTTATGTTCTCTTTATTCCATCTTACTCTCCACCCTCTTCTAACGATTGATTCATAGTGCAACTGCTTTGAGGTTTTCCACCTTCTACAACTTTCAAACCTTGCTGTCAATTTCCGTTTCAGCGCTGAGTGACCTCATACTAAGTCAGTTCAATCCTTCCTAAAAACAAGAAATTATTGTGCATTACTGAGAGGTCTTTTTAAGTGTTAACGATTTCATTTTAATGACTGGAAATGAACTAATAAGTTGAGAAGGACATCGTGTGAACGATGAATGGAAAACTGCATTCTCAAAAGTTTGCTCAACATTGATAGGGGACATAATACAGTTAATATTATGCCAGGGTAATTGTTCGGAGATTCGACGTCACTTCAAAATTTGGGTCTCGTTTTGCATTTCTTAAAAGAAAAACAGCTCTGATGGCGAGCTGTCTGTTACGTAAAAACAGTACACAGAAGTTACACAGTGTAACAGAAAACATTTTCAAATCCACACTATATTATTATTTTTTTCTTACCAACAACGGAGATGTCGGTGACATTTCTTAATTATCCGCTAACAGGTGATACCTGGCACCCCAATCATAAAATCACACACTTAACACGTAGAAATAATGAGGAAGAATTGGATTTATCTATCGTCCATAAAGAATGAAAAGTATAAGGAACACAGAGTAATGAATGCCGAACTGCACGTACATTATTCGCCGTAAGGTAATGTATCTCAAGAAGCTATAAGGAAAATGGCAAAAATATGGATTCACTCAATTAAAAAGCCATTCTGTTTCTGTTTAAAACGGATATAAATAAACTTAACATTACAGATAGTGTTATGTATTGATTAATGTTCCCAGGTAATACCTATGACAGCGTCATATTTTCTCAAACTATACTTTAAGGCAATAGCTTATTCATGATTATAACGTTTTCTTCAAGCGTCAACATAAAATTTTAGAAATATATAACACGAGGCATATCATCATTACCTGTCAGTTCTATAAAACCATCAATAACTCGAAGCTTAAGTCTCGCAAGCTTGTCGGTTTTCAGTATCTGTTGTCATTTTTATCATTTATCAGTGTTTTAAGCCGTGTTGATGAAAATTACATCTTAAAACTCGGCTAATTTTTACCTTTATTATTATTATTTTTTTTTTTTATTTTTTTTTTTTTTTTTTTTTTTTTTTTTTTTTTTTTTTTCCTCTATCACAGTCCTCCAATTCGACTGGGTGGTATTTATAGTGTGGGGTTCCGGGTTGCATCCTGCCTCCTTAGGAGTCCATCACTCTTCTTACTATGTGTGCCGTTTCTAGGATCACACTCTTCTGCATGAGGCCGGAGCTACTTCAGCCTCTAGTTTTTCTAGATTCCTTTTCAGGGATCTTGGGATCGTGCCTAGTGCTCCTATGATTATGGGTACGATTTCCACTGGCATATCCATATCCTTCTTATTTCTATTTTCAGATCTTGATACTTATCCAATTTTTCCCTCTCTTTCTCTTCAACTCTGGTGTCCCATGGTATTGCGACATCAATGAGTGATACTTTCTTCTTGACCTTGTCAATCAACGTCACGTCTGGTCTGTTTGGCACGTATCACCCATCCGTTCTGATACCATAGTCCAGAGGATCTTTGCGTGATCGTTTTCTATCACTCCTTCAGGTTGGTGCTCGTACCACTTATTACTGCAAGGTAGCTGATGTTTCTTGCACAGGCTCCAGTGGAGGGCTTTTGCTACTGAATCATGCCTCTTTTTGTACTGGTTCTGCGCAAGTGCCGGGCATTCATTCTTGCTATGTGGTTTATGGTTTCACTTTTCGTATTGCACTTCCTACATATGGGAGAGATGTTATTTCCGTCTATCGTACTTTGAACATATCTGGTTCTTAGGGCCTGATCTTGTGCCGCTGTTATCATTCCTTCAGTTTCCTTCTTTAGCTCTCCCCTCTGTAGCCATTGCCAATTGTCATCGCTGGCTAGTTCTTTAGTGTGTCTCATGTTATTGTCCGTGCATTGGTTTGTTGTGCCAGTCTTCTGTTTCTCTCTTTCTCCTGTCTCTGTATATTTTCTGGGTCTTTCGTCTGCTTTTATTAGTCCTTCTTCCCATGCACTCTTTAGCCACTCGTCTTCACTGGTTTTCAGATATTGCCCCAGTGCTCTGTTTTCGATGTTGACGCAGTCCTCTATACTGAGTAGTCCTCTCCCTCCATTATTATTATTATTATTATTATTATTATTATTATTATTATTATTATTATTATTATTATTATTATTAATAAAAGTTTTTGTTCGGTTCATTATTATTATTATTATTATTATTATTATTGTTATTATTATGTCAACACTCAACAGGAAAAGCGCTTATTCTTCTTGCGCACAAACTGTTAATTCAGCTCTGGTCTGCGGCCAACGCGAAATCAGAGGAATTTATTTCTGGTGATAGAAACTCATTTCTCGATGTAATGTGGTTCGGATCCCGCAATAAGCTGTAGGTCCCGTTGCTAGGTAACCAATTGGTTCCTAGCCACGTAAAAATATCTAATCCTACGGGCCAGCCCTAGGAGAGCTGTTAATCAGCTCAGTGGTCTGGTAAAACTAAGATATACTTAACTTAGCTCTTGTCTGGTTATCATTTAACGCAAATAGGATACTGCCTACTTTTGTTATGCCTTTCAGTATTTTAAATGTTTCTATTAGTTACCCTCGCAATCGTCGTGTTTCTAGGTCATACATTTTTAGGCTGTCTAGTCGTCTTCGGTAACCTATTTGCCTGATGGATGAAATGAACTTTGTGGCTCTTGCTTGTATCCCTTCTAATCTATTTATGTCTTTTCTTAGTGTTGGTGACCAAAACTGTACTGCATATTCAAGATGAGGTCTAACTATTGATGTGTAGAACTGCAGCACCGTTTCCTCGTTTCTGTACTTGAACTGCCTCTTTATGTATCCCACTAGTTTCTGTGCCTTCTTTTCAGCTTTTATGCAGTTTTGTGTATTTCAAGTCCTTGGTAATAATGACTCCAAGGTCTTCCTCTTGTTCTACACTATTTATATCATTCCCAAGCAGCATGTAGCTGGCATGAGGGTTGTTTGTTCCTATTTAACACTACACTACACTTGTCCACGTGAAAAGTCATTTGCCATTTTTTTTTTCACCACTCTCCTATTCTCATTAGGTCATTTTTTAAACTTTCCACTGTAATGTCAGTAATGTAAATCAAAAACAAGAGAGGGCCAAGGACAGAACCCTGAGGAACTCCGCTTGTTACATCTGCCCATTCTGATTCTTCACCATTTATTACGACTCTGTTATTCTATATGTTAGTCAGTCTTCGATCCAGTCCGCTATTTCTACTACAATTCCTAAAGCTCTACCTTTTGTCATTAGTTTCTTGTGTGGAACTTTGTCAAAGGCCTTTTGGCAATCTAAGCAGAGCATATCTATTGCTCTACTACTGTCGTAAATACCAAGCATGTTATGAAAAAACTCCAAGAGGTTTGATAGGCAGGATCTGTTTTGTCTGAAACCGTGTTGGCTGTTTAACAACAAGTTGTTTCTATCTATGTGATCCACAATTTGATCTGCAATTATGGACTCAAAAATCTTGCAAACGACCGATGTTAGGCAGATTGGTCTATAATTTCCCGGTTATTCTCTTGGACCTTTTTTTGTAAACTGGGGGCACATTTCCATCCTTTTGGTGCCTTTCTTTGTTCAGCACTTTTTCTGTAGAGTTTATATAGGTGAGGAACTATCTCCTCTTTTAGCTCTTTAATTTCTCTTGGATGAATCCCATCCGAGAGAGAGAGAGAGAGAGAGAGAGAGAGAGCGAGATAGAAGGGGAGACAGCTCTAGGGAAAAGTAGGAGTGAAGGTTTTAATAAGAGGGAGAAAGGAAAACCAATGTTAACTCTCTTGAAATGAAGGAAACAGTCTGAACTAGAGAGAGAGAAGAGAGAGAGGAGATGAGAGAGGTATTGGCGAGAGAAGAGAGAACGAGAGAGAGAGAGAGAGAGGCCACGGACTGGGAATGAACGGCCAAATGAAGGAAGGGAGTGAGGCATTCGAATGAAGGGAGGCAGAAAGTTCGTAATAAATAGAAGCAATGGCAACAGGAGGATATCGGTAAATAAGTGGTAGGAATGGGACTCGTTAAAATTTTACATACATAAAGCGTAATGGAGTAATAATTCTGCGTACACTCTCTCTCTCTCTCTCTCTCTCTCTCTCTCTCTCTCTCTCTCTCTCTCTCTCTCTCCATCCACAGAGTTAGGACTGATGATTCCAACAAACAAGAATAATAAATAATTGATTGGTGGCCATTGTTAAAATGGGTTTAAAATTAAAGACAGTTACAGATGTATCAACATTTAACTTAATTATTTTACGAGTTCTGCAAGCGGCAGAAGATATAGAAAGAGTCATGCTTCGTTTATTGTTGCAAGAGGAAACTAGTTAAATGTCACATAAGTAAATAATTCTGTATGGTTATTTCATCTTGCTCGTGATTGCTTGCTCTTTTTACATTGTAAATGTTAGCTAGTTTGGGGTTCTCAAAAAAAAATCTTGAACATTTGACGCTAAAGATATATATATATATATATATATATATATATATATATATATATGTATAATATATATATATATATATATATATGTGTGTGTGTGTGTGTGTGTGTGTGTGTGTGTGTGTACACAATTATTTCATTCAGTGTCCAAATAGAACAAAGTAATACGTTATTGTCAGGAACACAACCCAGCTGATTATTTTTCAATTATAATTCCAGCCTTTACACTTCCCATGATTGCCTCCATATAATGAAAGAAAATTCTCTCTCTCTCTCTCTCTCTCTCTCTCTCTCTCTCTCTCTCTCTCTCTCTCTCTCTCTCTCTCTCTCAAAGACTGCATTGAACTCTGCAATCATTACCCTTTAGGCAACTAAAAACATTTTGAAGTTTTTAATGTTGTTCTTATGCCTCTTTTTTTCAATAAAAAAGAAATGTTTTTTTTCAAGGCCATTTTTCTTGCACTCAGTATTTTAAAATTTTGTTTGTAAAGTTTTCTGTTATCATAATGGTTTTTCAGCGGGGTATGTGTGTATTTTTCTCCCTTTTATAATACGTTTTTGTTATTGCCAATATATATATATATATATGTTTATTATTGAATGAATATATATATATATATATAATAGTATATATATATCTTATACCTTATATCTTTGCAAGCATAATATTACTCTCTCTCTCTCTCTCTCTCTCTCTCTCTCTCTCTCTCTCTGTGCATTTGTGTATATATAATATATATATATATATATGATATATATATATATATATATATATATACATACATATATATATATATATATATATATATATGTATATACATATATAGTATATACACACACTAGCGGACCCAGAGGGCACCTGGACACGTGCCCCCTCATGAAAAATAATGACAATATTAATATTGAAGATTCAAATAAGCATAACATAAATGAGAAATATAAAAATGAGAAAAAATGTAAAATCTATTATAGAAACAAAAATAAAGGTTTTTTTGAAAAAAATAATAAAAACAATAATAACAATAATCTAAATGGTAATA
>NC_087200.1:139322888-139325388 GCF_015104395.2 Macrobrachium nipponense | reverse complement strand
TGAGAAATATATATATATATATATATATATATATATATATATATATATATATATATACATATATATACATACATACATATGTGTGTATGTATTGTGCGCGTGTAGGTACATTTGCACAAACTCTGGGGTATCACTCGCTTGCTCAGAAGCAGTTAATATCTATATGAAGAACTTTACACTCTGGGGTACTCTAAATCTAGTCATTTAACTTCCTTCAGAATCGCTAGTTTGGATTTATTGTGGCTGGATTTACTGGTGAACTCTTCCAATCTTGCACGTGTTATTTTACCTTCGTTGCTTATCTTCGAAAAATCATCCGTCGTCAAATGATTGTCTTAGGGAATCGGCTGAGTGGGGCATGAGGCTTTATAGTCATTTATTGGTTATGGCCTTAGCCATCCTTCGTTTTCATCAATTTATCTAATCACCCTATATCTGTCGCGCTTGTCTACTGCACATACTATCCCTTCCTCATTTATACCGATATTCGTCAGTGCTTTATTGTGACGCCAGTTTTAATAGCCACAAATCAATTCATTTGCCACCCCAAAGTCTTCTCCATCACTGACCTGACATCTGCCTTCTGTTTTTGTGCTTTGTTTTACCGCTCAGTCAGTATTTGATGCTGCTGCCGACCTTTTTCCCCGAGGATCCTGAAATGCTTATTAGTTGTCAGTACCAACCACCTTTCTTCAATTATTAATCGTGAAATATATTTTTTTTTAAATGACTATGTAGGAATTGAGTGTTTTTGTCTGATTGTGTCACTTTTTTCCACGGCAATGCTGATGTCAGCTGAGAGACCAAACCCTTTCCCACTATAAAGCGTTTATTTAATACGCGCTTTGCCACCGCCTATATTTACTCTGTTGTAATTGGTCAGCTGATCCTTGTTTGATTTGCATTCTCGTTTTCGATGTTGACTTTATCATGAATACTTTGGTTTTATGTTTCATCGCTTTTATGCTTTACTTTCCATTTCACAAAATTGAAAAGAGCCCCGAACCTCCGGAACCTTCACTCGGCTCTTGTTGCCCAAAAGGAATGGAAGGCGATTCACTCTTACTTTCCGGGACTTCATCTTTTCTCGAATTCAGTTTCATCCTTCCAAGTATGAACTTTTTTAATCCAGAATTATTTTTCTAGAGATACGTCCAAAGCAGAAAACCTCATTACAAGGTTATGTGAGCCTAGCTTTGTTCATCTCCGAAGCATAGCATATGCTGTCTGTGGCTGTGGACCCTATAGCAAGGCTTTTCATTGAATGTTAAGAATGAGCGTCAACTTTTTTGGCAATACGATGCACATGTATTTAGAATCAATCGCACGGAAATAGGGATCACTCCGAAATTAAATAACACTTACGAAAAGAAATTGTCAAGCACTGCCTCTGGATCCCACCCAATGCCTGTTTGGTTGTCGCTGGGAGTTGATTGCTAAGCACAAGAGTGGCTGGAGCTTGATGTCACTCATCTGGTCAGCCTTGGAATTCAGACAGTTTTCTTGTCGCTTCCAGTTGTGGAAAGAGCCCAATCGGTATTCCTGAAATTTAACTGGCTTTCATTCCCAGTGACGTTTCATCCAAGATCAGATCAATGACTGTATACTGGTTTGTTATTAATGTGATATTAATTACCAAACCCCCAGTTCCACCACTGAAACACTGCAGCATAAATTGAGTGCCATCAGATATATAATAGAATAGGATTGTGCAGTTTTAATAATATTGTAAATGAATGCTTCCCCATCTTATTGGACTGATAAAACTCCATCTGAGATGGTTCAATACAGGTACTCATAATATACATTCCAAGCTTGACGAGCTTTTACATTCTTCCGATAGAATGAAAAGTGATACACAGTTAATGTATGATGTATGACTGACAGAACGAGAGATCATAAATCGATTATATAGAAGTGGTCACAAGTGGACAAGGGAGAGGGGGGCGAAATTGTCCACTTTAGTTTGGCGACCGTAGGTAGCTACCCATCTGCAGAGTGGATGGATCATCTTTTGTTGTGACAGCAGCTCATATTAACAGAGGTTCTCCATTTCAACTACTACATTTCTACCCAGGTTCAACCTCTCTACCACCCGCCGCTCTCGGTAGGGGGATTAAGGCTCAATCCCAAGGTTACGAGAGGCATTCTTCCGGCTACCACTCATTTTATAAGAGCCACACTTTCGAACTACTTGTTAACCGCTGCTATCATTCATTGTGAGCCGACAGACTCAACGGAAGTTTGCGGTGGTTTTCAAAAATGTTCATGAATTATGTCTTTATTACACACTCTCACACGCTTATATATATATATATATATAATATATAGGATATATATATAATATATATATATATATATATATATATATATATATATATATATATATATATATATATTACATGTAAAATCAATGTTTCATGCTCTCACTAAATACTAATGTTATTTTATAAATACAGTTCAAATTTGTTCCGTCGTTATAACTACACCTTGTGATACC
>NC_087200.1:139297888-139320388 GCF_015104395.2 Macrobrachium nipponense | reverse complement strand
CGTGGCCATTATATGCTTTATACAAATGCCTCAGGGAAAGACATTTCAATTCGTTTCCCTATTTCAGTCCTCTCATATTCTTTTTGCGTTAATAATAATAATAATGTAGACGCGTTGGTATTGGTACATGCTGAAGTCCTGCCGCCAGATTGCTACTTATGTATTTATTTATTTAATTGATAATATACAGAATTTGCACTCAGATGGTTGTATAAAAGTCTCATTTATGTACGTATATACACACATCTATTACACTAGTATATATATATATATATATATATATATATATATATATATATATATATATATATATATATATATATATGTGTGTGTGTGTGTGTGTGTGTGTATATATATTTATATATATATATAATATATATATATATATATTAATATATATATATATAATATATATATATATATGGTATTTATTCACAGATACATAAAATGAATATTTGGTAGTTGTGCCTAGAAAATGATAGGCATGAAAGGGAGCGTGTGTACGGGTGGGCACGTTAAGTGGCAGGTCTACCCGATATGGTAGTGTCCTTCGCACAGCCAAGAGTTAGATACTGAAACGCGACACCGTTTGTTTGCATTGGCAGGCAAAAAATTCCATCGACAGCTATTTCATTCATTTATTCACTTTTTGTGCATGTGTTTCATCATATTCTCTTTCTTCATTTGTTTTAGAGAGTTGTCAAATTTCTGACATTTTTACGCTTTATTGACAACACTTTTTCTTAGTTTCCAAGTAATTATTTCCATTTGATACAATTCACTTCTTTTTTCATGGTTCTCCTCTGATGCCAATCATTTTCAAGGTTTTATTTTATTTTTACTCATTCTTTTTGGTAATATACTATATAGTTTACAACTTCAAGTGATATTTTAATGAATTTATTGATTTTCACTCATATTTTTATCTGTTTTTCATATAATGCAAGCGTTACGTTATAGTTCAAAATCAATTTTATTCTTGTATTGTAGGGGCCAATTTACGTAATAAATTTTTTAACTTTGCATTTGTTCACATTATGTATGGATATTAATTTTTCAATCATTAAATTTCATTAATTTCCTCAGATGTGTTATTTTCGTTACATACTTCACTTTTTTTTTTTACTTAATTTTCACATAATACAGTTTACCAGTTTGTCATTATTTATTGGGTCGCTTAATAACATATTAATAGGGTTATTTATTGATATTCATATTTCATTCGGTTTTCAAAGATTCCTGACTGACAGAACACCACAAACCAAACCGGTGAGCGCTAGCAAGTTTGTACTTCAGATCGCTTGATGTGGATCGACGATTGACTGTTTTATTTCCGCTTTATTTTATATTTCCTTCTTGTGTTATATTCCAATTGATTTTATTTCAACTTCAGCGAACAGGGGAGCTCTCATGCTCAAAGCCAGCGGTAGAGAATGCTGTTGGTATGCCCTGTGATGTTATTCTTTTTCGGGTGGATTCGAGCATTCCTCTGCATGACTTGGTTTATGGCAGAGCAAATCTTTTATATTGCCATTAGTCGTTTCGCAAAGTCTGTCGTGTTCCACTGTTCGGTGTACCCTTAGTCTCCTCTGGAAAGGTTAACCCTTGGAATTTATTGACAGTCAAGAGAAGAGACAGAAAGACCACCCAGTGGTAGGGGTGTAGGAATACTACCACCGTAGGTCCTGCGTGTCGTAAAAGGCGACTAAAAGGACAGCTGCCTTGCAGTCTTACTTTTTTAGTAAAAGGCTAGGCCCACCGCCAATAACTGGGAACTGCTGCCTTGCAGTCTTACTTTTTTTTTTAAGTAAAAGGCTAGGCCCACCGCCAATAACCGGAAACTGCTGCCTTGCAGTCATACCTTTTTAGTAAAAGGCTAGGCCCCCCGCCAATAACTGTGGAAACTTCTGCTTTGCAGTCTTACTTTTTAGTAAAAGGCTAGACCCACCGCCAATAACTGGAAACTGCTGCCTTACTGTCTTACTTTTTTAGTAAAAGGCTGGGCCCACTGCCAATAACTGTGGAAACTTCTGCCTTGCAGTCTTACTTTTTAGTAAAAGGCTAGACCCACCGCCAATAACTGTGAAAACTGCTGACTTACTGTCTTACTTTTTTAGTAAAAGGCTAGGCCCATCGCCAATAACTGCGGAAAATGCTACCTTGCAGTCTCACTTTTTTATTTTTAGTAGAAGGCTAGGCCCACCGCCAATAACTGTGGAAACTGCTACCTTGCAGTCTTACTTTTTTTTTTTTTTAGTAGGAGAAGGCTAAGTCCACCGCCAATAAAAACAAACTGGAAAAAAACTGCTGCCTTGCAGTCTTACTTTTATGGTCAAAGGCTAGGCCCACCGCCAGTAACTGTGGAAACTGCTGCCTTGCAGTCTTACTTTTATAGTAAAAGGCTAGGCCCACCGCCAGTAACTGTGGAAACTGCTGCCTTGCAGTCTTACTTTTATAGTAAAAGGCTAAGCCCACCGCCAACAACTGTGGTTGCTGACAGCAAGGGCATGCGGTCGTAAAAACCCCTTTGCCAAATAATAAAAGATGCCTGATGTTATAAGGAAAGGTGCACCAGGCAACCGACCCCTTAGTGTAGGGATAACGGCTGGAAAGAAGAAGAAGAGAAGAGAGAGAAAGAAGTATTTGTTGAATGGTTTCTCATCTCCAATGAGGATTACCAAGTCCAAACCCTCACGTTAGTGTATTTACACGATGGATAACACTTTTTGACAGAGTACTGGATTGTTGTCCGGTATTTTGGTCTCTCTCGCTCGCTCTCTATTTTTCTTCACTCCTCATCTACCTTCCTCTCTCTCTCTTCCTCTCTCTCTATCCCTCATCTCTCCTCGCTTCTCTCTCTCTCTCTCTCCCTACATCCCAGCTGCAACTTATCAAAGTCGAAGAACAGCCCGGTACCTGAGTCACTAATTTCATCACAGAAACGTACGGATCGACATCGGTCCACTTGGGTATATGCCGGACCTACTAAAGAGAGAGTGAGAGAGAATTTAAATATAGAGCATTCCCCCCATTGTAAGATTACCATGTCCTCAAAAGGAGAGAGGGCGGCCACGTATGAGGACGCGAAAAATACGTGATTTCTCCTTACAGCGGTTCGGACGTCCTTGTAAGTCATGCCATGTATTTGTTTTTATCTAGAGCAAAAAAAAAAAAAAAAAAAAAAAAAAAAAAAAAAAAAAAAAAAAAAACACACACACACAAACAAACAAACAAAACCGTCTCCGGCAAGTAAAATATATAAAAAAAAAATACACAAACAGGATATTATATAGGCGGATAGATATCGGGATAGATATCGGGACTCCACTTCCCAGTGATACGCCAGACGCGGTTACCAGATAGGAAAAAAAAACCTAAATGGATTTACACCGAAATCAAAATTAGATCAAAAGAAGAGACCGACTTCTATAATGGGGGGTGTGTATGCGTGTGTGCCGCCAAGATGGAGGGTACAGGATTGGAAGGGGGTTGGTGTGACGAAGAGGGAAGGTAGTCTCAAGGGAGGAAGAATTTAAAAATCATTCGAATGAAGAAGACTTGTGGTTCACACAGACGAGGGATACAAGTCATTACAAGCAAGTTATTACATTTCATGACTCCTCGGCGAAATTCCATAGGGATTAAGGAAAGACCAAACATTGCTATGTCTGTTACAAAGGCTGTATGGGAAAAGATTTCACTAATATGCTTGAATGATGACAAAGCGGAGTATATTTTGGAAAGTAAAGTCTGATATTGAATATTAACGGGAGAGTGACTGCTGCAACAGAGTTTGAAGGCCAGAGAGAGAGAGAGAGAGAGAGAGAGAGAGAGAGAGAGAGAGAGAGAGAGAGAGAGAGAATAATAAATAAGATTAAGAAATCACCGGGAGAAAAAATGTGAACTGGAAATATAACGACATTTCTATGATTTCATACAGAATGAAGACATCTAAAAATTATATTATTTCACATTTAAAACTCTCTCTCTCTCTCTCTCTCTCTCTCTCTCTCTCTCTCTCTCTCTCTCTCTCTCTCTCTCTGAACTATAATTGTCTAGATTTGTTCTATTTGAGAGAAAAATAATCCTCAATAAATCTTGTGTGTTGACTAACAATAAATATGGATTTATGTAACTTTCTGTTTGTTATGAACTGTGCCTAACAGAATAAACATAGTTGGACTGATAAGAGTTAGTTAAACAAACAACCTGTCTAAATCCATAAGAGTTTTTAATGAAAGGGATTAAACTATGTATTGATGGCGAATGTGTTTTTACTCTCTCTCTCTCTCTCTCTCTCTCTCTCTCTCTCTCTCTCTCTCTGTTATTTTTTTGTAACCAAATGCCAGTTAATTAAACACTCGCCAAATTTGATATCGTCCTCAGAGCAACCAAACGCGAACTCGCTCTCCAGCGCTCTTTTACAAACTACGTTTTTGCAGAGTACTGTGTTCGTTTTGCTTGCGTCTGTTTGTCCTCAGCCTACAATGAGTTATTACTTGAGCGCTTGTCTAGTATGATTCCGTATAACAAAAACCCATGATGAGTGTAGGTATGTATCTGTGGGTGAATACAATATGTAAAGAGCACAAAACCACAGCCTATGTAGGTTCAACCTGATACCCTGATTTTTATCTCAAACCATCTGTGGTTTGCCCTGGTGTGTGTGTGTCTGTGTGCTTTTTTTTCCCTCTCTCTTTTTTTTTTTTGCACGAAAAGTTGGATGAATTAATTAACGTTTGTGACAAAAGTTTCTACGTTAGAAATCATATCAAATGAATAATAGTCCAGACTGAAACGTTTGATTTTGAAATAACATCCAATGCATAATAGTCGGATGGATTAATTAACGCATGTGACACAAACTTTTTCTTTCGAAGTCATAGCAAATGAATAACGTTTGAGACAAAAACATTCGCTTTTAAAATGAAATCACATCTGAGGCACAACGATTGGTTTTGAAATCATAATTATCAAATAAATAACGTTCGAACCGAAAACATTTGCTGTTAAAATAACATATACTAACGCTCGGGACAGAAACGTTTCCTTTTGAGTGACATCAAATGAATCACGTTTGAAAGATAGAAACGTTTGGTATTGAAAACATATTGAGTCGAAATGATTGAGGAAGGATGCGGAAGGATCAGCGTTGAAAATAGCTGCCACGTGGGATCCACTCGGGGCGCGATGGCGATAAAAGGACGCAGAAGGAAATGAGCGAGGAAAGAAAGGGAGACAAAATTAATATGTAAATGAACCGGTAAGAGCGCACCGTCACTCTCCATCCTCTCTGAGGTGATGGCGAAAGGATTCTCCTCAAGTAATGAAGAGAAAGCCGAGACAGAGTGAGTGAAAATGATTCAATCTGAAGATGATATCTGAGGGAAAGGCCGGCCTGCTAACAGCCTGCGTCACTCGAATCTCTTGCTGGAATAGAGGCGAAAGGTTTTACGAAGTGATGTTTAGTTAATATATAATAATAATAATTATTATTATTATAACATGATTCCTTGCGGCTTAAAAGTTTTCCTAAAGAGTTAAAGGAAGGAATGACCTTTAAGGAAAATAGTATTTAACTAATATAATAATAATAATAATAATAATAATAATAATAATAATAATAATAATAATAATAATTTGACGACTTGTCGCATTTTTGCGTGATATTACGCCAGAAATATTTGTCAGCTTTTCGATTTCTTCACGCTTTTAGAATACTAACGGAAAATATATGAAGAAACGAGTTGTGTTAGAACTGGAAAGCCGTAGGCCACAACGCTAAGAAGAATAGTATTATATAGCAGATATGACCAGCACATTGTTTTTATAAGCAAAAACCGCTGAAACAGCATTACGATGGCGAGGATGATGCTACTTTGACTCTTATTGAAATACGTCTAAAGTCGCCAGATAAATAATAGAAAAAGTGTATCCTTCTATTGCAGTTAATGATAGTTCACTTGACCTTCATATGAGTAAGTAGTTCGAATCCTACCTGCTGAAAATGACGTTTCTTCATATATTTCCAGTTCAGTTTAAGCCCCTGTAATAGAATGATTACCGAGAAGTTAAGAGGTCTAGTTGGCGTATTAATGATAATGATAATGATAACTTTTTAATATTTTTTTCCTATATCAGTCATCCCATTCGATTGGGTAGTTTTTATAGTGTGGGGGGGTCTGGGTTGCATCCTGCCTCCTTAGGAGTCTATCACCTTTCTCACTGTGGGCTGCTTCTAATAGCGCACACCTCTGAATGAGTCCTGAAGCTACTTCGGCATCTAGTTTTTCTAGATTCCTTTTCAGGGATCTTGGGATCATTCCTAGTGTTCTTCCTAATAATAATAATAATAATAATAATTATTATTATTATTATTATTATTATTATTATTATTATTATACTACTACTACTACTATAAACTACTACTACTACTACTACTACTACTACTACTACTTACTTGTGACTGTTGAAGCTTTCAGGCCGGCTTTTCGAAAAATAAACAAATAGATAAATAAAACAAGAAGATAATCACGTACATAGAAACCGCGGAAAAAAATCCTAGATAGTCATGTTACAGAAAACATACAAAAATTACTTTTATTGCTGCAGAATAAAATAAAATTTTGAAAGTTCGTAAGATTACAACAGAGAAAAATTGGAATTTAACTTGACGTACCCTAAGTGTATATACTAGTGTGTTTGTATATATATAATATATATATATATATATATATATATTATATATATATATTATATATATATATATATGACTGGTAAAAATGTTCTGTAACAACAGAATTCCATCTAATAAAAGGAGCACCCATAAAAACACCAAAATATAGAGAAAAAGTACTATATTTCAGAGACTGCTGTCTCCCTCTTCAGGTAGATGAATGAGAAAAAGTTTACAGAAAAGGTGGGTATTATACCAAGAGGTCAATCCACAAACAAGCCATTTTAAGTCACCCCCGCTGATAATCTTCCTTTAATCTTCTTAAGGGGTTTGGTTGAATGAAAGACGTTGTAGACCTCGTGTCCGAAATCCATGCACTCCTTTGAGATGTTTCCATTACCTGCCTCTCTTTTATTAAGGCTGATTCCATCATTTGACTCTTGTACCGGCAGTTGCTGCTATAAATTACACGTGACAAATTCCAGTTTATTCTTATGTTATGTTCATTTATTTTAGTGGTTGAAAATAGCCGAAGTTCCGTTTGTTCCATCCATACCTAAACTGGAACCGTTGTTTTGTTGTATTAATCTCTGGGGAAAGGGATTATTTACCCCTAGTAAATCCCGATGTAAGATGTGGTTGGCACAGTCCCCGCGGGTCATTAACGAAATCCCATGCCAGGACTGTGACCAATCTTACATCGATTTACAGGTAAATCCCTGTAAACAATTACGAAACGTCGGCAAAATAATAAGTAATAAAAAAAGACAGCCTAGTGATGTGTGTTTTCGTCCGTCTTCCTCTGATTATATATATAATATATATATATATATATATATATATATATATATATATATATAGATATATATATATGTATGTCATATGCCTATACGAAGAATTAATTATGTACCATTAACCCACATGAAGGAATCTGAAAGAGTAATGCCTCCGGTAATATATATAAATAAATATATATAATCTTAATTAAAATATATATAAATATATAATATATACATATAATATATATATATATATATGTTATTTGTGTGATATATATTACACTTACATACATACAGACATACTTGAAGAGGCAAATAAGAGAGAGTGAAGTGTTTAAGTAGTATCCTGCTATGTGATTTTCATAGTTAAATCCCTATGCGAAATAGACGGAAGCCCAGGAGAGTAAATGAATGTATTTTTTTTTTTACTTTATAACAGTCACACAACTATTTTATAAAACCTTTTGATTCACAAATCCTTTCCATGGTTGAAAGCCGGTGTGTTCTTTCCTCTTCAATCCTGTATCTGGTGATTTTTTTAGTTAAAACCGTCGTGCGCTAAGTAATGTTGCCCCTCTACCCCTCGACAGTATGGTTCTCACCATCGCCTCTGGCAATTCTATGTCATTTGCATAACTTCATGAAGAAGGTACTAATATATTCACGGTATTTCGTTGAACTCCTGACTTTGTAACTTAATCATGGTTATCCACTATTTCCAATAACGAGACCCAGTGTTATCGACCCGCTTAATGCGTCGTCATTATGGCAATCAATTATCATCATGTAGCCGTCATTGCCCGTCGTCAACTCTACTCGCCAGGAATCTTCTGACGGGAGGCGCAACCTTCACTTTCCGCTGCCTCTTCCACGTTTCTTGGGGGAGATTGCAACTTAAATGGTTCTGCTTTTTATGGAAATAAGAGAAAAGGCATTCAGACAGCGCCCCACTAAGGCTGTCACTCTAATTTGGCAACGCTCTTGCGGAAGAATGGGTTTGAGGAGGGTGAGAGGAGAGATCTTTGAGCCAGATGGACTAATGTATGAGGGTTGTCAGGTTGGCGGCAGACTGGCGTGAAGCGCAGGGTTACAGATCTTATATGCTTGACATTGTTACTGTTTTCATCCAATGGTCAGCTTTCTCCTAAAAATTAGATAAAGCGAATGAAAGGATGAAAATGAGCCAGGGGAAAATAATCTCAATGAAATTTGTCTGTACATTTGTTTACGTCACATTATTACAGGCCGGCGGTAGAGCATTAGTTAGAAGAGAATACTTTGAGGTAGAATATATCAAGAATTTATTAGAAAATAAGGGTTTATGGGTATGTAATATACATAAATATCGTTATATATATTTTATATATGTATATATAATATAGAATAAATACATATAAATACACATTATGTATGTATATATATTTATGCATAAAGTTTCTGTGTAAATTTGAAAATATTGACATACAAAGCTTTAATTCTAGCAAGACTGTTGAAATAGTTTTCCAAGATGAAGACGTATACAAACTTAATCAAGATAAATTATGAAATAGTCGAACATTAATGATTGTTTTTTCGTCTTTCGCAGGTGAGCTTGGAACTTCAAAACTCGCATTCATCACCTGTATGTATTTAGTTTCCTTTTGGTTTCCTCTTTTTATATTTTAGCTTGCGTTTACAAATTATTCTGATTTCTGCCATTTTTGCCTTATTGTGCAAGCATAGATTTTTTTTTATTTATTTCTGTCTTCAACATTTTTTTAAGTCTAAGTTGCTGTGTTTTGTAAACTATTTAAGTTCGCTTCGATGTAATGCAGTCTTGGTTAACTCTACTGATACTGACATAGTAATCAATGTTTGGAAATATGAATGTGATTGTAAAATAACTAAGTTCTCTCTCTCTCTCTCTCTCTCTCTCTCTCTCTCTCACACACACACTTTCTTCGAAGACTCAATTGGGAAATTGAATACGTTGAATATATCATTGTGGATTGTAAAAAACAATACGGCTAAGCAGTCCACTTGGCTAGAATTTTACTTTACAGTAATTTCCAAATAATACATTAGCATTAATTCTCTCCCCTGACAGAAATTGCCATTAACAAATATTGCACCGTAAAGGGTGTCAAGCGTAAGAATTTGTGGTTATGAGTGAGGAAAAGTTTGTTCCACAATTCCGGGTCTTCCCTAGGATTCCTTTCTATAGAGATCATAACTATTTGGCCGTCGAATGTTCTTGTGATTTCAATTTTTGCACGAAATATTTGGTTTATTTACAAATGTAGTATATATATATATATATATATATATATATATATATATATATATATATATATATATATACATGATGGAAATAAACAAAAGACATTCGTAGTCAAGGCTCATGACATTTAATGTATTCGTCTAGAACATGACCTTTATTCAAAATTATTATTCCCTATTTTGAACTAGTTGTACAAAATATCGAAGTTCTGATAATGATTCCGTCTCCGCGTAACTCTCGGTGGGTGTTTCATAAAGATGTTATCACAAGTCCCTTCTCCGTTCGTTACTCTCGGAAATCGATATCAATATATTTTACATTTCTTATTGTGTACTCCTTTCCTCCAAAATGATGGCCGGCTTTATAACAAGTAATGGTTACCATGCACACCGGTTCATATGTCAGGTCGGGCCATGATTGAAAAGAGGCTTTAAAATATTTTGAGGATTATAATTATTGTTTTGCTACGGGTGATTTAAGATCATATTGGCCTGTCGGAAATAGAAATATGACCCGATAATCATTGGTGTCTGTTCGCTTAATGTTTTCTGCCATATTAGAAATTTTAGAAATTACGTACATTGTTCATTGTAACTAAGTTGCTCAATATAAGTCATGTAATTGTATTTATTTAACTAAAGCATTCAAAATTAAACTTGACGTCAATAACTACAACTATTACTCAAGATTTATCCAGTTTGTTATTTAAAAACAATACGCTAATGCCTTTGGAAGCTTCTCATTAGGCCAAACCGCATGCAAATAGTTAAGATGCAGGTAAGAGGTCGGCTCAGACTTCTTGAATATATACCTTAAAAGACATCGTACCGGTTGAAGCGGAGTCATAGTGGGGAGGTGTTTGAAACCCGAGGAATGTTTCTGACAAGCAAGAAGAAGAAATGTAGTTAGCCAGAGAGAGAGAGAGAGAGAGAGAGAAGAGAGAGAGAGAGAGAGAGAGAGATTGTGCTGTTTTACCAGGGCGCCCACTCAGTCAGTCAGTTCTTACTTTCTTCTTCATGTAAATAGAAAAGATTGCCGACTCGTAAGATCATCCTTGTGATGCCTACCGGATGCTTCTAGTAGTTCCAGCATCTTTCTTAAGATCTTGCCGACTGTCTTTCCGGAATACGTAATATTTTACTTTGAATCACAGTATCTTTCCTGCTAAGAGAAAAGAAAAGGATTTTTGGATGGTTTAATCATTTATTTTAGATTCAATGTATCTATCGCTTATAACAAAAGACTGAAATCTTGAGAAATTGCAGTGTATGCTACGCGCGCGTATAAGCATGTGTGTGTTTGCGTGTATAGTTCTTGCACTATCCACACCCTGTACATTAAACATTGGGGACGACTTGCATTTCTGGCTTCATCTTCTTCCTCTTACTTTTCTTTCTGTATATAAAAAAAAAAAAATTAAGGATGTCTTCACTGAGGGTATTTTGTGTACACGAAAATGTTTGACAGAACATAGACTGTCTTCAGTTTTCCTCCTTTTGCACTTGCAATCATTTGGGGAAACGCAAACCTGTCCCATACAAAGAAATTCTGAGAACTGAGAGGATAATACCTTCTATAGCCACCTTTTCCAAGAGAAAAATGTGTATGTATGTATGTATGTATGTATGTATGTATATATGTATGTATGTATGTATGTATATGTATGTAGTATAAATATATATAAATATAGATATATATATATATATATATATATATATATATATATATATATATTATATATATATGTGTGTGTGTGTGTGTGTGTGTGTGTGTGTGTGTGTGTGTAAAATTCCCCTTGAGATATTAAATCGTAGTAATTGAAATGCTATGTCAGATTTCCGAAGAGTTTGTTACTAACAACAGTTGCTGAGATAGTGTTGTTTTATTATGTAAAGTATTGTTTATAGACAGAACTGCAAAGAAAACACAGCGTGATATGAATGAAATCGGTAGAATTCATATTCAGAGCGTGTTGCGAAATTAAGAGATCTTTACCTACATTAAAAATGGAAAAAATTCTTGTGATGAAAGTAGATTATCAAGACGACAAAATCTCGTAAACAGTACGAAAAGATGTTGGATAAAGAACAAATAAAAATGTGTTTAATATCAAAAAATAAAATAGAATTTGGGGGAAAATAGCCTTAGCAATACTGGTATTTCAAAATAGTATATACACTATTTTGGTCTCACTATCTACTTGGAGGTTTAGTGGTGGTCAAGTACTATTGGTATTTGTAATACTGAAGTTGAAAATAGTGCTAAGCATCATTAAAAAAAGCTAAACGTAGAAGAAAAATTTGTGCTCTCACGACCTACCTGCAGATTAAAGGAAAGTGTGGTGTTGGCCTAGGCCCTAGTAGCTGTACCAGCAATGAGGTATAGTTGATAATGATAATGGAAATGCAGTACGTATGTGGAAGCCGCCAAAAGCTGGGAGAGGAGAGAGACATTGATCTTCACTTTTCAGGGAATGATGACATAAACCGGCCATTGCTAAATCCATGAAGAGATATCTTGCTTGAATATAATAAGAACGACAAGTGACTATGGGAGGCCCTCAGCCCAAGCCTCTCTCTCTCTCTCTCTCTCTCTCTCTCTCTCTCTCTCTCTCTCTCTCTCTCCAAATATCGGATGGAATAATGATGCCAAGAGAATCAAGATGGAAAATGGATACGAAAGGATAAGCGACGTAATCTCTCTTCCTCTCTCATTATGAATAATCCTCTCCTTTTCCATCGTCGACTGTCATACTTGACAAAATGAAGTGAGCACAGATAAGTGCATATTGCGGGATGATATAACCCATATACTATTACATTCAGCTGCGAACTTTGTTCGAACTGCGCAGTTCCAAAAGGGATGTCTCGGGTGACGGTTTGTCACACCGGAATTCAGTTCGATTAGAGGCTTATATTTGGCAATATTCTTCCCGTACATGAAAGATGATGTTAATGTAAACCCCAGTCTCTCTCTCTCTCTCTCTCTCTCTCTCTCTCTCTCTTCTCTCTCTCACACACACACACACACACACACACACCACACACAGATATGGAAGTGAGCATATAATTATCTAACACATCTAGTTCAGTAATATAATAATAATGATACTAATAATGGTATTGAAAAAGGAAATAGTAATAGTGTAATGTTAAGAAAGGAAATTAAAAAT
Organism: Macrobrachium nipponense; assembly: GCF_015104395.2. Taxonomy (NCBI): domain Eukaryota; kingdom Metazoa; phylum Arthropoda; class Malacostraca; order Decapoda; family Palaemonidae; genus Macrobrachium; species Macrobrachium nipponense. The sequence continues at coordinate 139,307,501 of NC_087200.1, read as the reverse complement.
ATTAATAATGATAATAATAATGATAACGCGCATGCCATCCCAAAAGACGACATGGAAGAATTTGCTTTTCATTTATTCACATCAGAGGAAACCCCATTTTTTCCAGCCGGCACTAGAACCGGTCAGGCTCAAAGAAGAAATAACTTATAAAACAAAATAAAAAGGGAAGTGAGCCTTTAATAAGTAGCTTATTGTTATTATTATTATTTCTTTTTTTGTTCCCGAGTGAAGGAGGGACGGGGAATTCTTCAGAAGGATCAAAGACCCCCGTCCGTTTTGTCAGCGTCCAATTACAAAATCGTTCGTAAATGCCTATCCTTTAGTATTACTGAAAACTCGAGAGAGATCTACGATGGGGGAAATGGCGGTAGAACTATCATCATTATTATTCTCTCTCTCTCTCTCTCTCTTTCTCTCTCTCTCTCTCTCTCTCTCTCTCTCTCTCTCTCTCTCTCGTTGTCGCGCTCTTTGCGTGCATTCTTAGTGATGGTTTGAACATATAATAATTATTATTATTCGTGTTGTTTATCTTCACTTTTATATTGGCATAATTGTTATCATCATGCATCGTGTAATGTTGAAAATATAAGGATTGGTACTTATCGCTCGATATCCGATGTTAGACAATGAAGGGATGACTTGCGGACTTTGCAATACAAACCAGTATGCCTGTTGACCTTAGAAGTGAAATATGCACTGGGTTGTTAATCTACTTTTGTGGGTCACAGAAGAGAGAGAGAGAGAGAGAGAGAGAGAGAGAGAGAGAGAGAGAGAGAGAGAGAGAGAGAGAGAGAGAGAGCGCATGATATCCACAGATTTGAGCCAATAATAGGTTAAAATTTATACCAGCTTAATGGGAGGACCTCAAAGGGGTCATTCTCAGCCCACCTTGGGGATACCGCCATGATATATTCTCTCTCACCTTTGCTTATTAATGAAGGTTATTTTAGTCCCATCTTGTCATTCAGCAGCAGAAATGTTCCTTCTTCAACATTTAAATTCAACAAACACTCTTGTTTTAGTATCATGATAGGACTGGCGTTATCTTTTATTGCAGCAAAACTCTGGAACTTTTATGTTCTGTCAATAGGAATCCTGATGAATTCGTTATATCTCTGTCAACCTGTGGTTCTTTGTTTATTTTGGAGATTTCGGAATGTGTTCATTATTTGTATACATGTTTTATTTCCAGATTATCCCTCAAGCGAAAAGAGGTAGTATCTGCAGACCTATTGTAAATATATTGCGAGGAGTAATTTTGTGAATCCACATATATTTAACGCCAAATGGAATGTTTTCAAATGCCCTATATGTGGTCAGTGATCATTCACATTACAACCGAGGAGGTATTGTTAGTAGACAAGGCGAGTAGGGCAGCCTCAAACGTTATCGACAAGAGATTTGCTTAAATCTGTGGCGTCCACAAATTTCTCTCTCTCTCTCTCTCTCTCTCTCTCTCTCTCTCTCTCTCTCTCTCTCTCATTCTCTGAGTGAAATCTCGGGATCAAAGCCTGATCTTACCTTCAAGGAATATCGGCTACATACCTATCTTGGTCGGAACTAGCGTAATCTTTATCTGCGGAGAGTGAATCAGAGAGAAGAGGATTACCGGTATAGTTTACGAACGTGGCTATTTATTACTTCTCTCCGAAGCCTATAATGACCATACGCTGTCACTAAAAACGTTTGATATTAAAATACCATGATCGTATCTTCGAAAATGTGCGCTGTGTAAAAGAATTAGTCTACTTATAACTGTATTGCAGTTTCTCTAAGCAAGTCAACCAGTGACGCTGCCATTTCAGAAGCTGCTATATTTTGTTTGTTTTATGAAAGGAAGGTAACCTGTTAAATTGCTCATTTCATTCATTACACGTTACGGTAACAGACGAACAAACACGATCTGAGGGAGTTGAGCGAGTGAGCATCGTGTAACATTTTAAATTTGGGGATTGCAGGATGACAACAGCGCCGTAAGCCTCTTCTAATCTTAATATGGCTGTCTGACAAAGGATCCAAACCTCTCTCTCTCTCTCTCTCTCTCTCTCTCTCTCTCTCTCTCTCAGTTCCGGATGGTTTTGGGATTTGAGGATTTGTCCCGATTACACTGATTTTATATTGGCCTAAACATTGCCGCAGCTCCGCTTCTGCCGTTGATGCTGCTTTCTGCCTGTGACGGATCAAATCCATTCTATCAGTGGATAAAGGGGCGAAGGTATACAGAGAGAGAGAGAGAGAGAGAGAGACGGGGTAGGTAGGTAGGTTTGTGTTCTTTAAACAAGAAGGCAAAAAAGTGGAATGTTGAGGGTGAACGGCGAGCGTTTTATCCAACCTTTGTATTGCTCCTCCTTGCCCCATTACTTCTCTAAATGATGTACAGACCGGAGCATGTTTTCAGTTGTTCATTACGAGAGACACCTCGATCATTTGATGAGTTTCAATCTTGTCTTTCTGAGAGCACCGGTCAATGGGAGGGCACCCCATTGCCGTTCTCTAACCGGTGAAAACAAGACGATGATGGGAAGAAGGAAGGTGGAGCTTGACCACGAGGAAGACGACAGACCTGCCTCTCAAAGGAAGCTGGACAGATTGACACTGAATTATCTGGGGTTCTAAAATATCAAGCTTCATTAAGGAAGGTCAGAGGACTTAGAAATAGACGGAGAATTCCAAAGCTTACTAGCCACCCCTTGTTCGCTTAATTCGCAAGTGCCTACATAGAACATGAGAGATTGGTATGAGTTTTTAACGCTGCAATATTAGACTTGAATCATAAATTCATTCTGCATCGGATTTGCTTCGCTTGCATCGCCATCGCCTGCACGTCTCGATCTGTAATGACAAGTTTTACCAGTATATATTGAAATGAAATGGCAAATTGAAGCACTTGTTTAAACGACGTTTATCAGAAAATGAACGACTTTCCAGAGAACATACTTTCGTGGAAATCTTCACCCAGCCCCTGAGCAAAGAATGATATGGCAGCGGATGCAATGGCAAAGTCGCGACACGCCCTTGTTACATGCAATGTAAAAAGCCGGATTGAACTTCACAGAATGAAATTAATTTCCGTGAACATTATAAATTTTCTACTGCAATATAATTACAAATACATATCACAAAAGTCACGCGACTCGATTGCGGTTATTTCTGTATAGATAAGGAGGGAAATCCTTTGGAATTAATATTTGAATGACTACTGTAACATTAACATATATGCCATATTATGTTCAATTAGACAAAGAAACAGGTACAGAAGCAATAATGAATGTGCTTGTTTATGTACTGTCGTGTATATGTCGTAGTAGAATAATAAATACTGATATCAACCTCTCATGACTAAGATTTTATAATGGTGGTCCATGATATTGTTAATTCTGGGAAACTCAATATAGATACATCCTCTGGCGCCATGGCAAGAACTGGACATCAGTTAAGAAATAAGAGGGTGTTAGATTCATGTTTCGTAACTTGTAATTTTTCCTCTGAGGATAATTTAGTCTCCATTGCAGCTGCTCATATTTGCACCATATCTCAAGTACGGTACACATATCATGAAAAGGAAGATTTGCTTCCCAATAGTAGTGGTTTAGGGGAAGCTTTATCGTAAATAATACTAGTATTGTCTTGACCCTAAATGAGCTTTTGGCAGAAGCCGTTTTTATGATTTTAAATCACTTTAAATCCAGTTTTGGTTTAGCATTGTTTCAGCTTTGAAGTGATGATATGCCAACGCTGTCATCTGTATTCATTACTGTGCTGATTGTGCGTAGTCGTACTATAAGAAAAAAGGGCAGTTTTGACATTATTTGCCTTTTTCATGAATCAGTTTACGAAATCTATAGCAGTTGAACCCCTAGAACTGGAAACGAGTGAAAGGGAAGGATCTACAGAAATTTTGCAATGTGGTAGAACGTAAGCTCTCGAGGGAACAGCATCAGAGCATAAATGTTGCAGATGAAATTGCAAGAATTTCATTTCTGTAACGTAAGTGATGACGTTATAGTTTTGTAGCTCGCATCAAGACCCAGCTGGGGCCTCTCAAATGAAAAGCAAGGGTGCTGCTAAGTGACCCAGTATATTCACTGAGTAAGGGTTATTATAATGAAATGTTATCAGTTGAGTCACTGGTGGGTCGGAAAATTGGGTGAAATTGTGCAAGTACTTATGTTCTGACTTTTTTTATGACCAATGCAAACCAATTGGTAGCTTTTGCTTTTCATTTGAGAGATCCGGCGAGAGAATTTAATTTCTATTACACGCATTATCGTATGTGCCTTCCAGTTATTGCTGAAGCGAGAGAAGACAAGAGTAATGAGCCCTGTAGATTTGACAGCAAATGTCACGGGTTTTCATTGCTACAACACAGTATTCAGTATTATTTTGCTCGTTTGTATGGAAAAAACGGCATAACCATCCCTGTGGATTTGTACTAAGATAAGAACCGTACTCTTGAAGAACATCGTCACCTATTAGTTAGACATTACTATCAGTAACCCAGAATGTAACGTTTTGCGGATCTGTCTGGTGTACTTTAATAGTAAATTATAAAAGGGTTTCATTCTGTGTTATTTCTGCGCATACTAAAAATACAATATGGGTATAATGAATAAATTTTCCAATGTTGGTATCTTTCATACTAATCAACTCGTGGGAAATTCACTGTAACCACGACTATCTCTCTCTCTCTCTCTCTCTCTCTCTCTCTCTCTCTCTCTCTCTCTGTCTTTCCAGTTATCCCATATTCTATTCTCATTAACCGCACTCTCAGATGTTCTCCAATTGGCCGTTACTATATCTTCCCGTGGGATTGAAATAGTGCCGTCAGTATACCTCTTGCGGTGCACTGTAGGAATCACTCAAGGTTCTTTGCAGCGTCCCTTTGGCCCCTAGCTGCAACCCTTTTATTCCTTTTACTCTAATTCTGTTCATATTCTCTTTCTTCCATATGACTTTCCACCCTTTCCTAACTATTATTTCATAGTGCAACTGCCATGGTTTCCTCTTGTTACGTCTTTAAACCTCTCGTCTCTCAATTTCCTTTTCAGCGCTGAGTGACTTTCATAGTGCAACTGCCATGGTTTCCTCTTGTTACGTCTTTAAACCTCTCGTCTCTCAATTTCCTTTTCAGCGCCGAGTGACTTCATTTACCTTGGGCTAAAGATTCTATTTTTCACATTACTACTATATCCATCGAGAGAGAGAGAGAGAGAGAGAAGAGAAGGGAAGAGAAAGATGGACTGGGACTGAGAAGGAACCGAGACGATGGAGACTGAGAGAGATGTGCTACTTATCACCATTTACCAGGGATATTGCAGCTCATGATTTCGTGCTTACTCAAATGTAATGACTAGGGTGCACAGTCTCTATAAAACTTAGTATATCGCATTTAGGTATTAAGACAAGATTTCCCGAGAGTTAGAGAATTAAATATTGACATATTATTGTTGTTGCTGTTGTATGTAGTGTTATAGTCTCTGTAGAGCTTTGTTTACTTTGTGTGTCTGTAGATAGATAGATAGATAGATAGATAGATAGAAAGATAGATAGATAGATAGATAGATAGATAGATAGATAGATAGATAGATAGATAGATATTTATTGTATAAGGGTGTGAAGGTTTAAAGCTATAATGAAGACTTACACAAAATCAAGATCTGTACTCATATGCTAGACTTGGATTTAGAGGTTAACTGCAGATCATTTTTAAGGCGAAGTTCAACGCTTGAAGAGTAAATAATGACGTGACAAGACAATACCTCAAACCAACAACAGAATATGAACTAAAATTAACCTAAGCCTGAGTTAAAAGAAACTCTTGAAGGAACTGTTTCAAAACAATCTCTCTCTCTCTCTCTCTCTCTCTCTCTCTCTCTCTCTCTCTCTCGTATTCCAAAAGGTTCAAAGGAAGATCCAGACCGCCCCGTTTAAAACAAGCTTGTTCGCTTAAGTCGAAGAAACTGCCCAAGGCTACGTATCATCCCCTGCTTGTTGATGATGGCTGTCAAGTGATGTCTTAAACTTCCTCTGTGAGGAAAGTAAAATAATTTACAATGCGGCGCGCGCGCGCGCACCCCAGTTCTTATCTTATGGAAGTTTTGAGAGAAATCTCGTAGTCGTTTGTTAACTTATCCTTTGAGGTTGAAAATGGGTATCGAATGTTTTGAATAGTTAATCTTCAGACTCTTTGTACACCTAAGATACCTTACTTACAGTGTATTGTATCACATGTTCTTTTTAGTAATACTTATATATATATATATATATATATATATATATATATATATATATATATAAATTCAAGGAGATAGCCGCATTCCTTTTGTTTATTTTGAAGTGTTCTTTGAAACTGCTTCTCAGGGCCCTGTCCTGCTTCCTTGTAATCATCGTGACACATGTCGGGTCATGTACGTCAGGCTTATCATTTACGCTTTCATCAACAGCATCCTGTTAGTGGTAGAAATCTAATCCAGTGTTTCATATACTTAGTTTGTCGTTCGTCATCCTCTTTACGACAGAGAAAATTCTCCTAATTCATATTTAATCTCTTCCTTTGTCGCTGAGTATCGCGTACAAATGCAAGTGGATTATCCTCCCACTTTTAGCCCAACTGAAGATTCCTCTCACTACTTGTGCGTTCTTTCCCTCGGTTATTCGAGTCGGTCTGTTTTACAGTTGGCAATCCCTTTATAATCTATATTTTGAGTCTGCCATGAGAGAGAGAGAGAGAGAGAGAGAGAGAGAGAGAGAGAGTCGTTTCCACAATCCGTTGACACCCAAACCGTCGACCGAGGGAAGGCCTTTGATGAGGGATTACCTAGCACGTATAATATATGCATAACTGAAATAGGATGATATATTATCCTTTTTTTCCCCTGTTGTATTTTCAAAATTTCCCAAGAGGAATTAACGCCCATAAATAGCATTAGCACCAGAGTAGGGGTCAAATGGGGTTTGCGAAAACCACCAATGGTTTTCAGTTTTGAATACATTGATAGGAGTTAATACTTCGTGCGCCAGAGCGTCCCCCACCCTCTCTCTCTCTCTCTCTCTCCTCTCTCTCTCTCTCTCTCTCTCTCTCTCTGGAGGTATAGGCCTATTCATCATCAAAGAGATTCCGAGCAACGATTAGATTAAACAGGAAGAAGAGCTTATGTGATAATACGTAAACATTAGGTATAGCGTTCGTGAGCGAGTTGTTAGGGTTATTACCTAATGATTAAACTGGTCTGCTAAAGTCTGTTATATTTGTTAACTATAATTCGAGAGATGAACTGGTTTAAGAATGCCATATTCAGTAGGGTGCAGCCGAGTAATACCATGGTACTATATTAGTATATATATATATAATATATATATATATATAATATATATATAATATATATATATATATATATATATATAAATATATATATATATATATATATTATATATATATATACTATATATATATATATATATATATATATATATATGTATAGAATATATATATAGATATATATATATATATATATTGTGTGTCTGTGTGTGTTATGTATGTATGTATGTATGTATGTATGCATGCATGCATGCATGTATGTATACTTACAAGTTTGCTTGTACAGATATCTCCAGTGAAACATAACAGTTAAATTGTAATAATTTCTCCGAGCTGGACCAGTAAGTTTCAGTGTTCCAGATTGTATAGATTTCGAAGTACTGCTTCGTAATAACTTTTAATAACTTTCATTTTGCTGCCCTCCGGTAAGGTATGATTGCTGTAGGAAATTGCTGTAACTGAGCCTTTCATGTCATGATTGATAACTGTAAACAGAGAAGGAAGAGAGGGAAAAAATCAAACCCTGTTTGGAACATTTCCAAATAATTTAAAAGGCACTGCATTTAGCTATAAAACTTTTTCTCATATAAATGTATATAGATAGATAGATAGATAGATAAATAGATAGATATATGTACATATAATAAGCTGTTTTTCTTGGAAAGGATTGGCACTCGTAGCCTTTCTCGCCTTCCTGGATTTTAAGGCCCCTTTCTCCTATACCTCCTTCTAACCACTTAGCCTACACTTTGTATAACTTCTCCTTCCCATTAACTTTTCTGTGTTATACACTTTTTTTTCAATATATCTCCTGTGTTATACACTTTTTTTTCAATATATCTCCTGTGTTATACACTTTTTTTCCAATATATCCCGTAGTAATCTAATTCTTTCTCCTCGTGTCTTTTCCTTTTAATCCTTCTTATGTTGCATATACAACTCAGACTTTTCACTTTAACGGTTTCAGCCTTTTTCTGGCATTTACAGTCAGCATTCATACTTAACTTCCATAAAGGAGAATTGGATCAACAGTCTTTTCAGTCCAAAGACAGTTCAAATCTCTAACCAAACTTTTGCACTCATTATGTTTCTTTATTCCTTCTCACTTATATAATCGCCTGTCTCCTACTATAAATCTTTAAACTCCTGTAATTTGGGTAGTTTTTCCGTGTCCCACTCAGCATTGTATCATAAGGAACATCATCCATTCGCTACTCCATCCATGACTCGTATTCTTACCTCATTACTTGATCCCAGCATTAACTGTGTCGTCTCTTAAGTTACGCAACGCTTCACCCTTTTTTTTAGATCTCCTTTTACACCAATCCAGTTACTCTCCTGTCTACCTAGCATATGCTCCACGTACGTAGTGAGATCTTTCTCTTGCTCACGATAACATCTGTACCATACATCCTCGACACTCCACATTGCCTCTATTGATTCTTTCATAAGCTTTGTCTAGTCCATTGCATGCAAGCATATAGACCAAGTCGGTATTTGTGTACTTACCTACACAATGATAATGTGTATTTTTGTATTACTTTGAACCAAACTATCCTATAAAAACAAATTCCCTTAAGCTATTTCTCTCCGAATATGTATCCCTCCCCTGCCTCTCCCTGCACCCCTTAGTCGATTTCTTTATCAAGTTCTTCACCTCGTTCTTCGACCTCCTGAGCTACTTGTGGTATTTTTCTCGACAACTGATACAAATAGCTTCCATTGACGATGAGTTGATCGAAAGTCCCTTCCCCTTCCCCTCCCTCTCTGGAAAGGAAATGAAAGGAAAGGAAAAGACATGACCTTACTTATCACTGGACATTTCGGAGTTGGCTAGGAACTAAGCATCAGTCGAAATTTATGGTCTCTCTCTCTCTCTCTCTCTCTCTCTCTCGTGTATATATATATATATATATATATATATATATATATATATATATATATATATATTGGCTGTGTCTGTAGAATCTACTTGTCATTTTTACCAGATACATATGCCATTGTAATAGCCATAATGCCCACCAGACTTATCGAATTCTTTGCGCTTGTTTGCAGACGCTTTTCATTACAAAGAAATATGAAGAATGATAATTTCTTCATTGATAATTTCTTCATATTTCTTTGAACTTGAATCTTAAGGCTTTGACAAGACAAGCGTATCCAAAAAAGAGCGAAGAATTCAAGAAGTTAAGAGGGCATTATGGCTATTACAATTATACACATACATATATATTTATGTTGGTGTGTAAGGTCAGGAAGAAACGAGATCGGTATTTTTCTTCAGTTAATAAAAAC
>NC_087200.1:139110388-139292888 GCF_015104395.2 Macrobrachium nipponense | reverse complement strand
TGAAGAGTGGGGAGGGGTGTTGCCGGCCGTTGGTGTTAATATCTCGTAAGTTTCAGAACTATTAAACTAACGTCTTTATTCGTAATGATTTCCCTTCTAAATTAAATTTAGATTAAATTTTCTTAGCTGTGCTGTACTTTGGGCGGTTTACTATATATGTTTGTATATTTGGTAAAACCATTATACAAATGTAGTGGAACACCAAGTTTATGATGAAACTGGCCTTCCTTCATCAAATACCATAAAGCTAATAACAAAAAGAAAACGATAAAGTGAAAACTATTGCCGTGAAAACAGGTAAAACAACAAGAGTGTATTGAACCAGAATAATATTTCGGCTTTTTGGAATTATTCCGAAGACAAAAGGTGAACGCAGTATTACCTGTTCTGTAGCTATGATAAAGCACCTGCTAATAAAGTCCTGGGGGCATACATCCAACTATGTCGGAAGTCTTTTTGCTATTTTGGACAAATTGTTTCGACAATCTTTTGCCGGAATTGACTTTCGACCTTTTCCCCAGAAATAGAAGTATTTCCTTTCACGCACTGATAACGATGTAGGGAAGTTTTTCATTTTTACTCAAGAATTCTTGAACATATCCAAGGTTATGGTGTTTATGCATTGAAATATTTTCCAAGTTGGTGTTCATTTCTTGTCGCTAACTGATGAAAATATTGATGGCATTTTATTTCAATTCACGAATTGATAAGGCCTTGGGGAACTCAATTGTGATTAAAAACAATATAAGATAAATAGTCGTCAAAATTTACCCCACGATATTTTAGCAGAATAATGTGTGCGCGCGCGTTTCTATATATATATATATATATATATATATATATATATATATATATATATATATATATATATATATATAATATATATATATATGTATATATATTATATATATATATATATATATATTATATATTATAATCAGATCATCAGAAAATGGAATGTTGCCTGTCCTCTGTCCCCTCACTGTCAGTGGCCATCTCTAGCTGTCAATCCGCCAGTAGAGGAGTTTTGGCCCTTTGATAAAGATGCCCATTTAAAGCAATGTAGCCATCTCATACTGCGTATGAACACTATTTGTAAGGCGATATCTGACAATCTTTAGTTGTCTGTATCCCGTTTTGTATATCTATCTGTAAGGGGAATTTCCAGATCTCCGTATGGCGATGTATGAACCACATGATCTACGTATGGACGACTTTGGTGTCAGTGTCTATCTACAGTGTGACTTCTGTCGATATCAGAGTGAAAACAAAGTAAGGGTGGGGGGGGCGCAGTTACGTCTTTCATACCCTTCCCGTCATTCCGACATCCAGTCAGCTTTGGATAAGAATGCACTAATAATTCATACTGACATAATGGCCATTCGAAAAATGCTTCCATTGACATTGAAAAGAAAATAAAATGTATTTCGAGCCAGATTAATTTCATCTTCTGTGTGTTGCATTTTTATTTTTGTGTGTTAATTTCCGGCTTTGTGATTTCTGAATTCGTTTATGCACCAACAGAAGAATATGGATGTGTTAAATTTACCCGCGAGATTAAAGGTGAGATTCGGGTTTCAAGGCAATAGGCTGTTCGCAGAATATACGTTTCCACAAGCCCTTCCCACTCCCACACACACACACACACACACACATTACTTGATATTTGGAGGTGGGACGTGTACCGAGATCACTGAACGGTATGCTCATTTTAGAGGCTAATTATAGTGGTAATCAACCATACAATGACACTTCGTATATGAGCAGAACATACTATAAACACTCTTGATAATATTCATTTCAGCATGAGAGAGAGACTCCCTCCTTAAATCCACGTTAGAATGGTGAGTGAGACTGGAGACTTGTGTGAACTTGAGAATGTAGAAATAAACTACGAAAGTACTTGTTCCAAGTACCCAGTTTTCACTCACCTTCCTACCCTGGACTTAAGGATATTCTCAATCACGCGTTCCTTTGTGCTACATTGGTTATATATATATATATATTATATATATATATATATATATATATATATATATATATATATATATATATATGTTATATATATATATGTATATATATTATATATATATATATAGATATATATATATATATATATATATTTATATATATATATAATATATATATATAATTAGGGCATTAGTCTTCCTCAAAAACAATTCTAATTGAAGGCTGATGGGCAAGTGGCGGACACTAATTTAAGAAAAACGTTTCTCAACTATTTTTAATGCATATACTAGTATGTTAGTATGTTAATCTTGTGCGTGTGCGTATGAGTGAACAAATGGCCGAGCCGTAAGGTTTGCAGCCCCATGCCCTCTACCAACTGAAGAGTCCAAACAAAAAATAAATTAATAAATATTGAGGCTTTGAACGTGAGTAGATGTTTTAAAGAGAATAAAGATTTGACTGTACAGGTACGATTGAGTTTAATGAGTGTGTAAGATCCAGGAAAAGAAATTAATGTGGTAGTGTCTTTGGTGGTCTTAACTGTCGCCTGACTGAGTCCCAAGAAAGTGAGAGGATGATTGTGTTATGTACGTGATTAGAAACTAGAGATGATTTTGCGGGTAGGCATCACCTTCCTATCGTATATGAGGACGTAATATGACTTTGGAAGAAGTGTTCTGTAAGGGACTTGACTTAAAATCAAAACTGCGTTTCCAGTGAACGATAATTATGAATATGCTCGAGAAAGAGAAAATAAGTTTTTAAGATTATGTGCGATTACACACGAGATGGATAAACAAGTTGTCGGTGGTAATGGTGGTTTGAAGATATAATCATTATGTGGTTGAAGCCGAAATTGAGACATAGAAATTCAGGTTGTAGAGAAAGGGGCGAAAATGTTATAACTGTCACTAATGTGAGTGAGTGCGATAAAAAGAAATAGACAGATTATACTAAGGAAAAGGGGGCGGAAAAAATGCTTAGGGTTAATGATACATCAGTAGGAGGAGCAGACGATGAATGTGTAAACTTTAAGATGGGGTCATTAGAATAGCAGGAAGCATTTGTAGACTATGAAAAGGAAGGAAGAATATTATCTGAGATGAAACGGCAAGCGAAAGAGGAAATAAAGTAAATAAATGCAGGATAAGGGATAGGAAAGATGAGACAGAGAGAAAAAAAAAAGAGAGGACAAGTTAAAAGAGAGGGGCGGGGGGCGGGCGCAAGAATCGTTAAGTATTTTAAGGGATAGTATGAAGCAAACTACAGCGAAGTAAATTCACAGAGAAATATTAATGAACAAATTGTTCTGAAAAAAAAGTAGATGCATTATAAAATGACTGAAGTTCTCGGTCGATGGAATATTTTGAAGATTTGCTGAATGTCGAAGATTACAAGAGAGTTAAAGTTGAATGATGCATGAATGGTAAGGATTATTGTAGAGTTGAGAATGCTTGTAGAACTGACTGCTGAGGACGTAAGTACGGCAGTTGAGAGGTTAACGAATTGAGATACTAGGAGTTGATGGGATTACAAGTAAGATGTAGTGGTATTGCGGTTGAAGTGTAACCTGGTGGTTGACTAGACTGTATAAAGCATGTGTGGGTGATATGAAAAGCTCTGAAGAAATGGGCGAGATGAATAATTGTTCCTTGCTATAAAGGGAAAGTTGAAGGAGACTAAGAATTGGAGGGGCATAATTACTTGGCATTCCAAGGAAGGGTAAGTAAAGTGTTTGTTATGGAAGTTAAATGAGAAGATTGAGAGTTCATTTTGAAACTATCACACAACCAAAGTAGGAGGCATACATGGCCCCAGAAAACTCTGATGATAGAATTGCCTATCCAGCATCTATATGAGGATAGATAGGCAACTTGCAGGTCATTGAGTAAGATATGGACAAGTGTTATAAACACGTTAGCATCGCTTGAAATGATGGAAAGAATGTGGTGTTGGTCAAAATCCTGTTAACGTAGGAGTACTAGAAGGAAGAGCCAGAAGAAGACCTAGAGAGTGCTAGTTAGAGGGTGTTAAAAGGCACTGAGAGTGAAGGACCTTGTTGAGGAATTCCTAGGGTGTACAAGATACAAGTCAGCGGTGCAGTATACGTGTGTCGAGAGTTTGAAGCGCTGCCAGTGAGCCTTCTGTTTAGATGGTATAAGAAGTGAATAATGTTGGAGTTTTCTGCACAAGGATTCAATCGGATATAGCGGCTGAAGTATGAATGGGCCATTGACCGTTGTGCTGTTTTCCTCTGAAGCCATCCTTCGTTCTCACATCAGCTGGAGAAAGTAATATATTTGTGCTGAGTGCAATTGGCTACATAATAGATACACACACACAAACACACACGTTTTACCAAATGCCGAGTTTTCCTGCTTTTCTGTCACTTTATCGTTTCACTATTAATTTTAAAGGCCCATCTCTGAGCATCTTTGAAACAGAAGAGGAGAGTAAAGCACGAGCATATGAGACAGAGAAGAGAGAGAGAGAGAGAGAGAGAGAGAGAGAGAGAGAGAGAGAGAGAGAGAATGCTTCCAAATTCGGTTGTCCCAGTGAGTCCTACCGTCTACAAAGGTAAGACCTTGTAAGCTGATTATGTACCGCAGATGGCAATAAGAGAGAGGAGAGAGAGAGAGAGAGAGAGAGGAGAGAAGAGAGAGAGAGAGAGGGGCCTTAAAAAAAGGACCCATTGTCAATGTAACGTCTTTTGTGGACGTAACAGGGGGTTCTGGAATAGAATTTCGATCTTAGTACAAAAAATAATTAAGAATATTTGGAGGTGTTTACTTGGATTGACAAATAAATATGTGACATCTCAAAAAATGGGGAAAATCTTGATTATTTTCCAATGTCAGCATTAAATCGTGTTTGTATCATTATTATCAATATTTTAAAAACATTCATTTCAGTGATAACCAAGGTTGTTCATAGATTCCTTTGAATGTGTAGCAAATTTCATTCGTATAATTAGCTAATAAGAATTTAAAAAACTTCGTCAGACGGTAACCACATAGTGAGAAATTCTTCCAAAATTAGAAATTTCAATCCAAATTTTGGCCATTCGGTGCAACCAACAGTCAAAACAAAAAGAGGGGGTTGGACTCAAGCGTTTCGGACAATTATTACATGGAATTAGATGTAATGGATCGATTTATAAGAAAATTAAATTTGACTGTAGTATTTTTCATTGAACTTAAATTTAATGGAAATTAATTGAATGGAGTGGTTAGGATCAAGATGAAATCTTTCGTTTTATTTCTTTTCTTTAACCAATACCAAGATTTAATGGTTGCATTAGAAGTAAAACAAGATTTGAAGAGTACGTAGGTTCGTATCATACTTATTAACGTGCTTCAGGTTAAACTTGGGTTCGACAGATTACCTTTGACCAAGACTAGATTTAAATGGTTTCTCTGAACATTGGCCAGATTTTAAAGAACTGATTGCTCATAAGCAAGCTATTGGATCGGCTTCGATCGAGACCAAAATTCAATAATTACCATTGTTCAAGATGGAAATTTCTACCTATCAGTCCTTATCATCTCAGTTATGTACTGTGTGTGTATATATATATATATATATATATATATATATATATATATATATATATATATATATATATATTATATATATATATATATATATATATATATATATATATTAGTATATATTAGTATATACACATTGGAGGCAAGCATACAGTGGAACTCGCGCTGATGAAATCCAGCAGTTTAGAAGAGTAACTAGAGAAGGCACATTCAGATACTTCTGGCTCTCTGCACTTTCAAAGCATAACGGTGACGAGAAAGTAGATGTGACGGGCTGAGCCATTTGTAGATAATGAAGAGACTGGCAAGAATTCATCGTCCAGCCTCAACCCCAAAACGCAGCCGGTCTCCATCCGGTCGTCCGTTTCACCTCTTCAAGAGATTATAGCGCCGAAAAATCTTTCGCTGGAGAGGATCGAAATTGAAGTTTGAAGAGGTCCTTTTAGTCAATCTAGTGAAGCGTTTTAACACTCAACTTTCTCTCTCTCTCTCTCTCTCTCTCTCTCTCTCTCTCTCTCTCTCTCTCTCTCTCAAAAGTATTCCGACTTATCATCAGGCCAAAGGTTATAATTCACCGAGGTGATCTATTATTGTTTAGTATTAACTATCCAAGTTCAAATTTTGAATTCATGATTACACAGAAACTTCTTTGTAAAAAGACTGATAATATTGTTTCTTGTGCGCTATTTACACACACACACATACACACACACACACACACACACACACACACACACACACATATATATATATATATATATATATATATATATATATATATATATATATATATATTATACACAGTTGTTCTGTGCAATAGTACAATTACTAGAAGGAAGTGCTTCTAGTAATATATATATATATATATATATATATATATATATATATATATATATATATATATATATATATATCGAGTGAAGGGCTGGCGCAATTGCAGACTTCTGTTTTTCCTAGCAAGTGTTGAGATGGGAAGTTCCCACCTTTCCCCATCGTTCGTTCTTGACTCGGTGCAAAACCCTGGGGTAATCAGCAGGTTTTGTGTAAGCGTGGCCGGGTGATGCTTAACACCTTCTTGATTGATTGTATATTCCAGTGGTTGGTAGTTAGATGGCCACATCCCTACGTCAGTCAATCAATCAGTAAACTATACATACAAAAAAAACACACACACACACACACATATATATATATATATATATATATATTATATATATATATATGTGTGTGTGTGTGTGTGTGTGTGTGTGTGTGTGTGTGTGTGTGTGTGTGTGTGACGTTCAAAGGCGTAGTTTTATTGTTTGTACTGTGATTTTTAAGGTAACAAAATCTTGTATTT
Source organism: Macrobrachium nipponense (assembly GCF_015104395.2). Classification (NCBI taxonomy): domain Eukaryota; kingdom Metazoa; phylum Arthropoda; class Malacostraca; order Decapoda; family Palaemonidae; genus Macrobrachium; species Macrobrachium nipponense. The sequence goes on along the minus strand of NC_087200.1, from coordinate 139,286,027 downwards.
GACAAATTTATTGAAAAGTTACTGTTGATATTGTATGTCATTATAATTTTTCCGCAAAGCTGTGTATTACACTCCTTCATCGAAGATGGTTGTAAAAATACCAAGGAAAGTACTGAAAAGTAGACAGGATAGAGATCTGCATGCAAGATTTTTTTGAGGGTATGTTAATGTTTATTTAGAAATAAAGTATTAATTGGATGATTTTGTTTTCATATAGAAAGTTGAGTATTAACTTGGCCGACATTCTCAGAAAAAGTAAAGTCTCTCTCTCACTCTCTCTTTCTCATTCTCATTAACACCAGCTTACCTCAGCCACAAAGCCACAAGATTCTCAATCCTCCTTCAACCTTGTCTATAACAGCCAATTTAAGATTTTGCCTCATCCTACAATCTGGCCCTTAGCATGAATGTACGTACGCATATCTTCAGGATATGAGCAGAAGAATGTCCTCTCTCTCTCTCTCTCTCTCTCTCTCTCTCTCTCTCTCTCTCTCTCTCTCTCTCTCTCTCTCTTTCTATAACACACACACAAATGCTTTTCAAAGGCAGCTAAAACAGCAGAAGTCGTGTGCGCATTCTTCCCAGAGGCAACCCTAAAATGACAAGAGTAAGATGAGCAGAGTGATCATTTAAAGGCAGTCAAATGGGGATACTAGAGGCAGCAGAAAGGGGAAATAAAAGATAAAGACTTGTGGAAAGGGAAAAAGAGGACGGGCTGACGAATTTTGAATGTAAATGCTACGTTTACAAACAAAGGTCAACACGTTTTAATTAGGATTGGAGCGTCCAGCCTAATTGGGACCAGATTTGACCCCTTTCGAGGACAGTGGTCGGGTCGCCAGGAAAGCCGTTCCGTTGCCCCATTCCAAGGGCTTCTTTTTTTGGAATAGATCTTCAGCCAGAGTAGTTACAACTATTTAGATGTAACTTTGTTGGGTCCCTCTCACTGCTATGTTCATAACCAAATACATTTACACCACTCATATTTTCTATTACTTCCTGACCGTGCATTTTTTCATTTCATAATTATTAGTTTTTGCTTTTGTGACGCCTTTCTACTGACGTTTATATCACGGAAGACTTACGTCATGATAAAACCAGGGCTTTGCATTCGTATTTATATTTTCTATTATTTAATGAATTCAGTTTTAGTTGCAATTTTCAACTTGCTACAATAATGATCTTGCTGTTCTTATCAGATTTTCACTACATCGCTCAATCCCTCAAAATTTATAGGTCTCCTTTTATGTGAATCACTGAATGCTTTCTGCCATATATTATGTTTGTTTATGAAGGAGATCTCTCAGAATTATAAACGCATTACATTATTACAGATATTTAGGTGCGTTGATAATTCTATCTTATAAGTTTTTGATGGAGCCAAAAATAACGTTGGCTTACATTCCAGCAAATCTAGCAGATGTAATAAGTGGGATAAATTCCCACTACAGGTCTAATGTACTGATTTCTTAGGACAAACAAGCCGGCTGCAGGACTGACCGAAGGGGAGGCCGGGGAGGTCGAACGAACCCCCCCCCCCCCCCACCAATAAAAAAATTCTGGAAGTCCATATTATTTGTGACCATTCTTTTCATTGAACTGTACTTAATGTAATAAATAACATTCTCTTTTATAATTTTTTTAATTAAACATTAACATCATTATTTAGTACTAGGAAATACAAAAGTGATAATAGGAATATGATATAGGCCACCATATTTGTAAGTGATTTTAAGCAAAATTCTGTTAACCAAATGTTTGCAAATATTCCCATGACTACCTCAGAAACATTCCAAATCCGTGAGCAAGATGCTGTAGTCACAAGGCTTAGGAAAGATGTTTTACCAATTAGACATGTGTATCATTCAGGTGGTAAGGGGAGAAGTTTAGAAGTGTCGACCAAGTGCTTTAGGCAATATATATTGGTCACAAGGAATGTGATTCATTTAAGTAGGTAAATGGAATGCATGGGTCTCAGTGCATGTGACCTACCATTGAAGTGCGCAGATATGTTTGGGTCACAAGGCTGATCATTGGAAAGATGTTTGGATCACAGACCCAAGTAATTAGGCAAGATTCTTGAGGCACATGCTCTGTGTGTGTGTGTGTGTGCATCGTTTAATTGCTTAGGCAAAGAGTTTATGTCTCAGGGCATGGACATCATCCAAGTGCTGTGGCAGTATAATTTGTCACAGTGCTTGTGTCATTCAAGTGTTCGTTCGGCAGATGTTTTGATTGCAAGATGAACGTGTCATTCATGTGCTTAGGATAGACGTTTGGGTCATAGGGCATGTTTATCACGGGAGCGTTTACACCAAGATCTTTCAAACACAAGATGCGTGTATCACTGAAGTGCTTAGGCTAGATATTTTGATCATATGGAATCTGTCTCATTAAGAGCTTGGGTAAGATATTTGGTTACAATGCATGTGTCATTTAGATGCTTTGAAAAGGATTTTGGGTCGTAAGGTATGTATATAATTTAATTTCTCAAGAAAGGTGTTTAGGGCACAAGAAATGTGTACTATTTAATTTTATTTGGAAGAAAGCTTGATCACAAGGCTTGTTTACCATTCAATTGCTAACCCAAGACGTTTTGATTATAAGAAGTGTATCATTGAAATGTTTAGGAAGATTTTGTCTTTAACGTGCTTAAGAAAGATGTGTTGGTCATTGGCGTTTGTGTTCAAGTGCTATGGCAACTTGTTTGGCTTGCAAGACTGTATCATTTCATTTGCTTAGCCGTGTGACATGCAAGGGCTTCAAGAAAATGTATGGTTCTTAAGAAGTGTTTTAGTGCAGGAGTGAAACTCAGTTATTGGAATAAATATAATTATAAATTGTGTATAGAAAATAGATATTTGATCAAGAATATTTATAAAATGTGTACAAATAAGGAAATGCTGTTTGCTTAATCGCGTGTATTTAAAATGCCATATAGGGTGCAATAAAATCGGGTGAAACACGCTATATCGACGATATTCAGAAGATAATAATAAATGAATCGTAAATAAAAACTGAAATATATGCCACAGAAAAAAGGCAATTGCATTCTCGAAAAATTTACTGCGTAGGAAAGGTTGAAGCTTTGAGAATTTGCCCAAAGAATATGGCCTAAGAACTATTGTGCTTAGTTATAAGGTTAGACATTGCCACAGAATGGCCTGAAATTATTTTTTTCAAAGGCAAGAGGAGAGGTGGACCGACAAATGACAGGGTTTTGATCCAAAGTGACTTGATATTCACGAATGTTAGGGGTTCCTACTTCCTAGAAGTAAATGGCACCATCTGCAGACAGGAGAGTTTATACTTCATATTTTATAGGTGACCCTCAGCATCGGATTCATCAAACAATAAAAAGAACGGAGCAGTGAAAAGTGCTGCATGGTTTGCTAATATAAGTCATAACATTTAAAAGGAAAAAAAAAGGGTTGCTGAGGGGTATTTGAAATTTGTATTACAGTTGTATTACAGATGAAAAAAGTTCCGCATTTACCCTGTCCATGAACTCCCCATATTGCTGAAATCACCTTTCTTATGGCACCCTTAAGCAGATCCATTGCAATGGTACCATTTTCTTATGATAAATTGCCATGTAATCAACCAATTTTTTTATTGCTTTTTGAAAATGTTGCCACTACAATGCATCAGCTTATGGGTGCCATAAGAAAGGCGATTTCAGCAATATGCTGAGTTCATGGACAGGGTAAATGCGGAACATTTTTCATCTGTAATACAACTAAAAAAAATTGTAAAACTAATTTCAAATACACCACAGCAAAAATTAGAAAAAACACCCATTTTTCCCCCTTTTAAGGGTTATGGCTTATATTGGCAAACAATGCAGCACTTTCCACTGCTCCGTTCTGTTATTTATATATATATATATATATATATATATATATATATATAATATATTTTATATATATATATATATGTATTATATATGTGTGATATATATATATATATATATATATATATATATATATATATATATATATATATAATATATATATATATAGAAAATTATATGTATGTCGACCGGACAATTGTGATAGAGAAAAAGGCGTTATTTGTAAAGCCTGGCTTGAACATTTTATATATATATATATATATATATATATATATATATATATATATATATATATATATATATGTGTGTGTGTGTGTGTGTGTGTGTGTGTATGTAAATGATGGCAAGAGTTTCAGATATATCTAAACCATTCAGGACATATGTATACATGTGTTTGCTTATGAGCGTTTGAAGTCATACATACTACGTGTATATTTATACGTTCAAAAATAGAAATACTTGAGGCATGTGAAATAACGGCGGCCTGTATTTCTACGGGCGGGAAAGAGCTTAAAGGGGCTCAATAAGGTAATTAATTTTAAATTACGTTGTTATTGATGAGTGAAAAATATGTTAGTCTGGATTCCCGCAAGCTCTCTTTTTCTCTCTTTTTGGTGACCAAAATTGAGATGTAACAGCATGTAATATATAATATAAATTAAATTCCTTGGTAGCTTTCTCGTAGTTTTATGACCAAATTTAAGCGCACATCATTATTGACAGCTAACATGAAGTATGCGCTTTGAATACATGATAAGCCGATTTTCATATCTAATTTCGAATTAATCGCAATTTTTTTTAACGTTTAGAAGCTCCATTGTGTTCCTTTTAATAACGCACTTTGATAGGCCTAGTTCCATGCGTTCAGAAGAAAAAGTTGGGCGTGAAACAAATACGTAGGTTACCTACGCACACATACATATATACATACATACTGTACATACACAGGTGGTAAGGCTCCCTTGGTAAGCAGCTTACACACAGCTTTGTTTCCACACTAATAGCAGCGTCCCCCTCCCCCCCTTGCCCTGACCCCCTGCAAACAGCCATCCCTTTCTATCACACCCCCGCCGATTCCCCTTCCGACTCCCTGACCCTCACCAGGGAAGAAGGGGTACGGAGGAAGGGGCCAAGCCCCTTCCTCCACTCAAGAAACCCCACCCACTGGGTTCTCTCTCACTCCTCCCCAAGGGATTTGGGGGATGGGAGGGAGGGCCACGTAGCAAAGGGGAGGTGACTCCATGCAGCAGCAGCAGCAGCTTCGTCGTCGTCGGTTGGGAGAAGCTGGAATATCAGCTCACATACATACTAGGTGCTTCATTATCACAATCTCCACGGCGCCTTCTCAGACTCTTCATAGAGCAAGTTTTTTTTTTTTTCCCTGCGAGTTTTATTTATTTTTTGGAGATCTTCTTTCATACAATTAGCAATCAACCGTTAGCTTGGGTGTAATTACTAACATGTGAAGACGCCTCAAAATACATATCACAAATGATCGGCTTCTTTCGTTATTTTATAAAAATGTATTTTCAGCCTTTTACAAACACTGCAAAAATGCGAGAAGTTCCTGGGGAATCGTGAGTGATTTTTAGAGCTACCAGGAAACAAACATGTCTTGAATTATTGTTGTTTTAATAACAGAGATTGTAATACTCAGATAGTGATACTGCATAATTTTTACTGCTTCTCACGTGAGAAAAATATTGTAAATTAAGTTAAGACCATAACAGCAGCGAGAAATTATGAAGACATCGGACAAAGAGAAGTTATGTACAGAATTTGGTGAAGCAGAAACGTCAAAATGTATTAGCACAAGTAAATTGCATTAACTAACAACATGGTCCTTAAAATTAATGTCGTTTTAACTTTTAATTTATAGCCAGGAAGAGAGTTCCTCACTTTTACTCGAAAGGGGATGAGGACCCTTATACTGACATTGCGCTCTCACGCTTCCACAGCATAACACTATGCGGACCTTCTGCAGCTGAAGCCCTTGCCCAAAGGCGGTCTGCAATTTTGAGCTTATAGTTTCTTCACACTTTTTGTCTTCGTAGTGTTGTTTATCTCTCTCTCTCTCTCTCTCTCTCTCTCTCTCTCTCTCAATTCTACAGGTGTTATTAGTCTGGGTACTGTTGATATGGATGTGAGAAATATTGTAACACCATTCAAGCACTTCATCCTACATCCGCAATGCGGATGCTAGTAATCATCAAATTATTTCATCAAAAATTATTTTAAAGTTATGCCTTAATGATCTGGATTTTGCTGGATCGCAGTGCTGTTTTATCTGCACAGGAAAAATAAGATATTAATAGGGTGTCCTATGGAACGTTTGTTTCCCCAGTCAGACTCTGCAGCCTTGAATTACTGAATCCATTCAGATGGTTTTCAATTTTATTTTTTCATACAGAGTCACAGAGGAAACTTTCCATTGGAATTGCTATGCTAGCTACCTACATTATTTATAGCATTTTAACTTTACAACTATATGAAAATCTAAACCAGCTGTAATCTATATATATATAGGTATATATATATATATATATATATATATATATATATATATATATAATATATATATATATATATATAATATATATGTATACAATATATATATATAAGTATATATATATATATATATATATAGTATATATATTATAATTATACATATATACAAATATTATATATATACATATATATATATATATATATATATATATATATATATATGATATAATTTTTGTCTATGTTCATTATGCATGCTCAGACTATGACAGATAGGGCTACCAAATTTTTACCATTGCCCTGCCCCCCGCCAAGGTTTTAGTCAGCATCCGAAATTCGAGGGCCGTTCCTAAGGGGGCCTTAACCCCCCTTTTTCATAACCCCTCATTTTTTCAAGGAAACGGAGTCATAGGTGATGCTTTGGAACTTTTGTTTTGTTGAAATGGTCTGCTTGGCTTGCTAATTCCTAGATGTGTTGTCGAAACTGTAGAGATATTCAAGGCCAATGTTAGGAATTATGACATTTAAAATGAAATTTAAGTCAGATCGAAACCTACTGACCTAGATGCACTAGAGCAGAGCTCGGGATATATAGACAATTTATATAAATTCAATTTATAGTATCGAATTTTTGGTTTTTGCCGGACCAGAGTGCAAACTCTTTGAGGGTGTCTATGCTCTTGAGACAGGGCTGCAGTAACATCGGTGGAACTGTGGGAATTGTATTCTTTCATCATGCCCCTCATTTGTTGGCGATTTTATAACCCTGCCTGAGGTGGAGTTACAACACACTGTGAATAATGTAACCTCGCTGAGTGCTGAGTTGTTATAACATTAGCAGTAACTGAATAACTCGACACTAAATGCGGAGCAATAACGAATAGTCACCCAAGTATATTGGGGCAAAACTTGCTTCCCAGACCTTACCCGTCTCTCGGGAAAAAATTTCCTCAGATCCTGCAAACAACTTAATTCTATAATTTAATATGACCAAATTCAAGCCTAAAGTTTTAACGTTTTTTCACGCCGTTATAATAAGATGACACGTGATTCTGCATAGTGAATACATGCCTTAAATATTATATGTATTATTGCCTGTTTACTTAGAAATCCATTAAGAGCAAGATTACAAATTCTAGACATATCCCATTTTAAGGGAATAGAACCTATAGGTGGCAACTGGGGACTACAGCAGTCTACTTGCTCCTGCAAAACCCATGGCTCGCTCCTTGCTATTGCCCACTTGTAAACCTAACTGTGAAAAGCTATCTAAGTCAGCTGGGGTTAAGCAAATAGCATGGGGCTAGCAACTTCATCCCCAGATTTTGTCGAGACTGGAAGGCTCTACTCTTGTAGCGCCATCCCCTTTAAATGTGGGAAAATACACATACACATTTATAATGTATATATATATATATATATATATATATTATATATATATATATATATATTTATTTATTATGATTTTTATTTGAGAGTGCATGTGTTTATCGACAGAATCATGGTGAAAATTCCCTTGTCTGTTACCATTATTTTGTGTGTATGTCATCTGTTTACGTGGACAAAAGTCCAAAAATAAGGTGCGAGTATTCATTGGAAGTTTTAAGCTATGTCTGTATAGTTTGGAGGGGGGAGGGGTGCCGTTGTGGTGGGATTATGATGATGATAGAGATCTGGGGAGCACCGACGTTACCTGGAATGGTTCTTTTACAAATGCCTCTTCTTAATGTTCTATCAGACCCTCTTTTGGAATTGTCTATCAAATTACCCCGCAACTGGGAACGGCATTGTTAGCCCCGATGAAAATAACCCTCTCGTGTGGCTCCCTACCGATCAGTGTCTATGAAACATGAACGAATATAGCATATTCGGCGCACTGCTAAAAATGTTGGCTTTTTTTTATGTAACCACCAGATCTTTATATCGTGCTTTCAAGGTAGTAACGGATACTCTTTTAGCTACAATTGATATGAATCCTGATCAATAAACCTTTCTTATGACAAATCTTTTATAAACTTTCCAGGAAGGAAATAATCGTTGACGTTTATGCCGGAAACAGTTTTAACTGTGCGTCTCTTAAATGGTATCTTCACTGACACTGCATAGGCAACTTTGCTTCGCTTCGTTTGTGTTTATTTCCTCCTTTTGCATATCCCGTTACGAAAATATACATACATACATACATATATATGTGTATATATATATACCATGACATTACATAGAAATATTGTTTATGACCTAAGAGCTTTGCCAGTTGCCGCTTAGGAGGGTTTTGGAACCAACACGTTGGTTTGAGCATTATTCCTTTAGTCAATTTTGGATAATTTTTACTTTTCTTTTTTCAAATACTCGAAGTGAAGTAAATGCACCTACATTTTACACGTTTCATTTTTTCACGAGCTGATGAATGACTCTTAGCTTCACCGACAAATGCCTTTTGGTCTACGTCCTTTTGTAAATCTTTTTTTTTCAAACTGGAAAGTAAAAAAATACGTTGAGCCGTCCGATGATGTTACATAATAGTGAAGTGCATTGCGCAGAAAAATAAGAATAAAATCGATTTTCTATTTTCGTCTATTAATAGCCAAGTAAGCTGTTTTCTTCAAGTGCTGACGTGAGTATGACGAGTGACTTTGCCTTTGAATAACTCAGGCCCGAAGAAAAGAAGAGGGTAAACATGACGAGCCTCAAGGGAAAGTTACACACCAGCAAAAACCCATTTAAGGAGAGATTATCATCTCCTGCATAACGTATTTGGTTATTTGCCGTGTAATAATTATTCTAATTGTTATCAAAAACAGAGTAGGTTTGCAGGGAGGGACATTCCGCGTCAGAGTGAATAGCTCAGTCGGTTAATGTTATTTCGTGGTACTGAACAGCATTTTGCTGTTTTGTGAGTCTTAGTTTTCAATGGGTTATGATGATTTATTCATAAAATCCTATGAGACAATTTCACCGTTTATTATTATATCCTTGACTTTAAAACTTCCGGAATTCTTTTTAGTTTTCTTGTATGGCCGTTTCTTGCAACTTCTTGACTCCTGCACAGGTCATCCCATTGCGAGTTCATTGGGGGAGACTGATTTAATCTTTGTAATAACATCGTTATTAAAGAATCCTTATAGAAAAAAAATAGAAAAATTAGAATAAAAAGTCGCAATAATAAACGTACAACTCTCCATTACCGTTGTTAAAAATAATAGGTCGCTTTTGGGGAGAAGAATGACAGTCAAAATATTATCGTTTTTAGATTAGGATCTTTAGAAAACAAATATCTGGGGTTGTCAGATTCATGAAGATTGTTTTCCCGACATCATTAAAATGACCGGACCAGAGCCTCTCTCTCTCTCTCTCTCTCTCTCTCTCTCTCTCTCTCTCTCTCTCTCCTTTTGTAATCCTGCCGGAAATGCGAAGATAATTCAGATGTTCTGGCGTAAATATCTTTTCGATTTTCACACAATTTAATTCCTAAATTTTCATGTAACCCAATGTATGTATTTCAAGAGGAAGCCAGTTTTGGTTGGTGTGTTCAGGAAAAATGTCAAGTATTTCATATTTTCCGCCTCAGTACCGAGATGTTAGAAAGGACATCTAACAGTTTTTCCATGTAAAAACTTTACATTTCGTGTAACTGGAGCAAAAAAGAGAAAAAGACGAAAAAAAAAGCTCAATAAAAACACAACGTATTGGAATTGCTGTTTCATCTCCACAACAAATAATAGACGATGAGAAGGGAAATAAACTTTCTGTGGTAGGTCTAGACCACGAGAAAAACCGAATAAAACGGCAAATAAATAATTGCTCTGCGGTTTCCTCTCTCCTCATTCATATATTACTGAAAGCCTATGTTTTGCTTTCAGTGATTGGTAACCCAGACCTGTCAGTACCTTCGACAGGGTGGTTATGATTTTGATCCGTTTTGGTTCTTTGTATGTCCGTTTCTTTGTAGCAGAATTAAAAATAAAAAATACGTGCAGACTCTGACGAGCTTTGTACCAGTACGAAGTTTATACCAAACGGTGGACCTCGTGACTGATCATAAATTATTAGATTTCTGATGATAGGAATACAGTAAAATTTATTTCGTATTATTGGCTGTTCTGAAGTTAATCATTTGGAAAAGTCATTGTTTCGATGGATCTATTCAATTCTAGATTTAAACTATGTTCAAGAGAGACTATACTTTCCTGTGCCATTACCTAAATACACTTCTGCTGTTATTTTACTAAGATTCAAATGTACTAAATGTGATCAGGTTATGAGGAGTTAAGAAGAAACAGCCCTACTTAGATGAGAACTATGAGAAGGGAGACTGGAGATAAGTGGAGATTTGTGATACATACAGATATACATGTGTCATACATATCACGAATCTCCTATACATGTATCATACATGTCAGGAATTCCAAGAAGGCCTCACTCTTCCAACCCTTCCAGCAACCACAGCAGTCCAGTTGAGTTGAGACTTTCACATATGTAGTGTTTTCTCAGTCATACCGAGGACATACATATCCAAGCTGTCTCCAGCATCATATCATCATTATCTCACCTAATTCAACGGACATATAATTTGCCTTATGGAATTATTTCTATATAATTTCCCTTATGGAATTATTTCTAGCTCTATCCTGCCAATTGACTCTTAATATTCTGTCTTGAAGCTTTATTCTTTTATCGAAATAATCCCCGAAGTATACTTTCACTGTCATTCTGTGACTATACAGATCATACTAGTGTTATTCATAATCTTATTTTCCAAATCTTATTCACCATGCACATTTTTTGATGTGTCTCTTTTAGTCATTAACTACATTCCAACTTTGGGGAAATATTCAACTTTCAGTCCTTTTTTCCATCTGATGCATATTCGTCCTATTGCTCATACTCTGTCTTCATTACTTCAGCTTCTCTGATTGTTTAGTCCAAACTCTGTTGCGCTGTTTTGTTGCCAATTCAAAAGTCCGCATCTAAACCTCGTTTCCATCTCCGGTCAGCTATGGCTAAATAACGTTCGTTGTAGCACCTCACTATTTACCGCATATTCCCTTGACGAGATCCCATTCACATTAACGTTGCGTCTACTTCGCTCTTGGAGGATTTCAGTTAGCTTTACCCGTTTACCTTGAATGGCATAATGACACTGTGAATGCTGCCAGATGCCCTTTCTCATAATTAATCAGCTTTTATCAAATGTTTTTTCCAGTCTAGTGAGAGTAAGTAAGCTTACTGGATATTTCCATGACAACGCACGTAAGTGCAATGCCATTTTAGCTACTAAAACTGAGTCGAGTCGCTTTTCTTTGGTACCTCAGTTATCATTTCCAAGACCCAGTCATCAGGCTTTGTTTCCTCATTTCTTATTCTACAAAATAGTCTAGTTAGTATAAGAGGTGCCATTTTAGTTTCAACAAACATGTCTGCAGTGATTCCATCAGAAACTGGAATTTTCCGTTCCTATATTGTTGATTCCACTTCAAAATCTGTAAGCATATGCTAGTCTATGCAAGTCTTCCTCGGCTTCCCTCTCTTGTGTGATTATTGCCCATCCGTCCTTTTTGACTGATATTGTCCAACTTTTCTTTCGCCCATTCCTCTGATACAAACTTAGTGAAGAGGTAAAATATACAACAAGCGAGGCAAGAGGAGAAAGGGAAAAGCAAACATGAATTCTGCAACAAACGTAACAAAAGAAAGGGAACTTGGCATAAACAAGACGAAAAGGCGAATCGTGCTACAATCGAGGCAAGGGCCAAAGGTAACTGCTTGAACAAGCGCATATAGTATGAACAGCACAGCACATCAAGCAAATAAGAAGGGGAAACTCGAGACAACCAAGCAAAGAGGTGAATCGTACAAGCTGCGAGGCAGGCAAGAGCAGTATGGGGGAACTTGTTATATATTACACGCAGAAGTGAAGCAAGAGAAGACTCGGGGAACTAACCATAAACGGTATGACAACAAACAAACTTAGCAGAAACGTAAATGATACAAGAAAAACAAAACAAAAATTAATCGGATGAAAAGCGGGTCGTACAATTGAAGCAGGTGAAGTAAATCAGCAGCAGTTATGAAGTAAGAAACGAGTGTTAAAAGTGCTTGCATGAATTAAAGTGTAATGTCATAGAAATAAAGTGCTGACAATGACAGCGCTCGGAAGACAGAGCAGAGTAGTCAGCATGACACGTTTTTGATAAAGACGGGTTAAACAAATTTTCGGAAAAATCTGTAGTTGAAGTTTCAAAAGTTGGCATAGGTGAACAAAACACGGACACAAACAATAGCAGTAGCGTTAAAAATATATAGTTAACATATCCAGGGAGAAAGAAAGGGTGTAAATTATAAATAGAAGTGTTGACTAAATACGAAAGATGAGGGGAAACATTGCTGACAAAGAGTTTCATCCTTGACTCTGCAGTTATAGGGTAATTAAGTCAATTGCCGACAGCTGGACGAAAGAAGCAATGCATGTGCATGTATGCGTTTCTAACAACTGTGGAACTGTTTTTCCATACAAAATTAAAAACTCTTTAAATTGATTTCTGTTTGCTTTTGCCACGGCAGTATTATCTTAATGAGAAAATTTAATCTATATAATAATAATAATAATAATAATATAATAATAATAATAATAATAATAATAATAATAATAATAATCATGTGAAAGCACATTGTATAGTTATTGCCCAGAAACTGCATTCATTTGGAAACAAACATGTTTCTCTTGACAATAGTTGTAGTATTAATAGAAGCAGTGACTATCTTTTCTAAAAAGAACTTCACGAGCGGCATTGCTTTTCACGATGGTGTACTCCTTAAAATGCCTTATCGACGTTGCCTCTTATTACTACAAAGGACGTCTATGATTTCAATAATGCGCCTATGGAGGCGCAGGTGGTGTTTCAGGAAATTCCCCCGAAAAGAAGAAAAAATCAGACAGGTGTAAAAGGAGAATTCACAGGAGATTTAGAATTCATACGTATAGAAAAAAAAAGTAATGACGCCTTTGAGGAAATGGTCCAGTAGGCCCACAGAGAGAATAAACGTAGGAGGGAATGTGAGGGCAAAAGTGGATGGATTTTTCGGAAGTCGTCGTCGGAATGTAGACGTTGACAAAATAATTACTGCTTACCAATAATGGACAAATCTCTGGGCAGAGGAAGCAGAGCATTTCCAAAGCATAAGGGCGATATTCCATTTGAATTTCCGAGATTCGGGACCAGTGCAGCGGCAGATTCTCCCATAGCCTGTATACAAGGGTCCTGAACCCTCTGGGTAAGTGGGGCAAGGGGCAGGGGGAGGGATATGAGGGGTAGTAGGATATGGGTAAGAAGGGATGGTGACAATCAATTTGATGCTGAAGATGCTGGCGTCGCTCCCGCGTCTGCGTCTGCTCTTGCTGCTTTTCTTCTCGTCACCATTATCGTGATTACCAATTCTTTGGAGGAAAAATTGTCCCCTTCCCTTCCACTAGTCCCATTACACACCCGTCCCATCATCCTCCCTAAGAGATTATATTGGGATTTGTAACTTGCTGATGGGTGGTGGCGGCTTGTGGAGGACTCGTCCTTCCCCGTATGACGGTCGGTCATGGTGGGGACCGTTACAGATCGAGGTGATTTTCTTTCGTCGTAAAACGGGAACGGTAATGAAAATGGGTTTTTGGGTGGGCGGTCCTGCTGATGAAAGGTGTGTAGGCGGAAGTTGCATGGCATTGTTCTGTCATTCTCAAATAAATCGAGGGATATTCTTAATGCTTTGTAACGTCACCAAGTTCTGCGCGTGGGTTGACATTTTATTCTTTGGATATTAGGTACGTTAACTTACCTTTCCAAAGCGCGAACCAAGGTAAGCATAAACTACTCTGCCTAGTACTTGTGTGCTATGTGCTGGTGGGCCCGGGCGAAACGGTGGCAAATCTAAATGTAGAGCTGGTTTCCCATAGACACACACACCCAAACATGCACAATTATAAGCTTTGCATTATTCATAGATTTTGATAATCTACCTTCAAATGCGGATTTATCTGCTTGACAGGCGACTTTTAAGATTAGTTGGTGCTTTTCATTCTGTGACAGTTGCACTATGAGTCTATGGCATCTGGGAGAAATAGTTGGAGCTATTTTGTGACAGTTGTACTGTGGCACGGGGGAGAAATAAATGGAGCTCTTTAGTTACATCCTATTTCTTAAAGTTCGTTTTCCACGGACACCTGCATTAATGCCTGATGGAAAAGAGCAAGCGTCACTTGGACCAAGCTTGACTACAACCTTAAAATGTGTACATTTTACTTATTTCTGAAGTGCATGTATAAGTCTGTATATTACTAGACTGATATCCATATTCTTATTAAGACTTTTTCTTTGATTGAACTTTTTTTATTATTTCTTACATATAAAATATATACATTTTTCAGCGATTGTCCAAGTAATATTCTGATATCTACAGTATTTGATATATATAATATATATATATATATAATAATATATATTAATATATATATATGTTTTGTGTGTAAACAAATTCTTCTGTTAAAAGCCCATTAAAACACTCTGGTTTAAAGCTAAGGAATATATTTCTCAAATGTAACTACTTCTCTCATTCACTTGATAGTCCTTAGCACCAGTGTGTTTCAATGGGCCTTTATATATATATATATATATATATATATATATATATATATATATATATATATATATATATATATATGTGTGTGTGTGTGTGTGTGTGTGTGTGTGTGTGTGTGTGTGTGTGTGTGTGTGTGTTCGTCATTCAAGGAGATAAATTTTAGTATGTAATTTGTATACTAACATTAACTGGCTTTCTATTATCTTTTCAGACCACCATGTTGGCGTTAGTGTACAGCTCCAACAAGAAACATATCGTTGCTGCTGCAGCCATCGTGTGTGGCGTCATGGCTGCTCTTCTGGTGGTGGCGTCCGTCCTGTTTTTCCTGAGGAGGAACGCCAAATCCAAGGCTAAGCTACTTGGCCTCACGGCTCACGACACCGAAGCTTCTAAGGACTACCAGGTACCGGTACGCCAGATTATTTTTCATTACCTAGGTAAAATTCTATGAAATCATCTACCGATCTTTCTCTCTTTGATGTTTGACCATGACTTTGGCACTGGTTAGAAAAACTCCATCCCTCTCTCAAATTACCTATCAGTGTCAGAATTAAGACACGATTATGTGGTTTTTGAAAACTATTGTGTCCCTGTCGCGCTGTCCCTATTGTATGAGGTTCATTCTGTGTGACTGCTTAAAAAAACTAATAATCCCCTCTTGTCAGAGGGTGTATCTATTCCCCTATATAGCTGCCTTTGTGTGTATAATGTTGAACTTTCACAACTTTCTCTCAAATTTTCTAAGAGTTACCCCGATCTTTTTCTAGGATGTCTTTCTTCACTTTTTTTATTTTCCTTTGCCAGCATCTGAGTAACATATATATACTTTATAAGAATAAGCTGTTTTTCCAATCTTCTCAGAAGAAAATAAAGAAAGTCATCCTAAAATAAGAAAATGAGACGTTGGTAAAACTAAATTCCCTTTTATATTTAACCCCTTGTATTTTTTCGTCATTTTATTTTTAGCCGTAGATACTTCACTATCGGTATTTTTTAAAAATTCACTTCCAATTGTTGTTCTTATGTTGTCGTTCTTTGCTGGATAAGCTGTGCTAATTGCGAAAAGTTTGGTTTGTGCATCTTACTCCGTCCATAACCTTAATATCTGGGACGCCATTGCAGCAAACCTGCATCAGTTGATTGGTCTGTTCCTCACTGTTTAAATTCTAATTTGACAAATTAGCACAACCCGGATTTCAATATTATGTAATAACACGTGTAAAAGCAGTTTTCTTATGCTGTAAGTTATCTCTCAAGTACCACAATATAACTATGTTGTCAAACATTGGGACATGCTTTTTCCACTGTGCCAATACCTATATATATATGTGTGTCCCTTTCTTTTTATTTGGGTATTGTATTATTTGAAGAGTAAAATTAAATGTTTGGGAAAAGGATGGTCATTTGCTGATATACCGTATAAGCTTTACAATGAGCCTTTACCAGATTTTTAATGGCAGGGTTTTAATAGTCTCACTTACTTTTCTTGGCTCTTAAATCCACTTTCTTAGGTCTAAGTTGAAAAAATGTGAACATCCTGATTTATTCGATGGAAATGCTTTTGAATTTTACACACAGTGTTAACGTTAGGCAATATAATAATAATAATAATAATTAATAAATAAATAAAATAATATAATAATAATATAATCAAATATAATAATAATAATAAATGTAACCAGTCTCGATCAGAATTATGCTAGATAATGGGGGCTGTAAAAAACGAGTGGTTAAGGTGTACTAGTAGAAATCGCAACAGGCTGAGCTTTTCGGAAAATTAAGCTTCCTTCTTCAGAGAGACTGCAATAAAATGTCATTCCAATCTCTCTTAAAAAGAGAAAAATTCAAGGTAACAGGTGATTCCGAATAGCTCAAGAATTTGTTGATGGGTCTTTTTATCATGCAATATAAAAAATAATAATGATAATAAAAAGTCTATCAAAGTTATGATTCTGTTGCTTAACTCTTTAATGTTCAGAGGATCGTTGAATTGTTCACCGTATCCCGTTCCCTCACACACTGCATACTGTCGCGTCATCGTCCCCGAGCGTTGATTTGCCCCGAGGGTACATAACCATCGCGACCCATAGACGGGGGACTGACTCACTGACATTTTTTCTCCCCTTATGAGGAATAATTACATCGCACTCGTGATTATAGCCGAGACAAAAGTGAATTAATGAGCAGCTTCACATTAATTATCAGGAATCCAATATCTCTCTTGGCCAACAGGCTAATTGTATGGTAATAGTTTGAGAACTTTGAAGACGGCCGGATTGATTGAGGAAAAGTTTGTGGCTCTGCTTTTGTTTGGGTGTTGGTGGCGAAGAAGGGGGTGGTGGGTGGCGGCTTGGGGTTAGGTCTGATTGTCTGGGTGTTGGATATTGGAGAAAAGGATTGTGAGACAAAATTTGGTGGTCCAGATGTAGTTTGGGTGAAAGTGGCTTTTAAAAGGACCATTCACAAACTTTGCGAGGTAACTAGAACCGTGAAACCAAAGTTAATACTGACTGCTGAGACGGAAGCATCTCATTTCAAGGGGTCAGATTTAGATGTAATAAAAAAAATCACAAAAAACTCCACTGTTCATAATAAAAGTAAACAAAAACCTTGAGTCAAACTCACGATACATGTTCCCTGTTTTGGATGTTACCATTGTCCCAAATTGGCACCTTTTCATTAGTTAATGTACGGGCGACAATTTTAATACTAATAACTTAGCAGCCTGAGGAGACTTCTACTTTCGATAATATTTGTACCCCTCGGTCAGACTTGTCTTGATCACAGGATTGTTCTTTTTCTTGTCTACATCCTCAGTATATTTGCATGCCATGAGGGTCTAGTTTTTTTTTTTTTAATCTCTGCTATATAGAGAATTATTTATGGTCGTTGGTAGCCATGGTAAAGAAGGGCGCTGGACTGGCAACGCCATTCCAAAACAACAATTGTTTGGTTGCTGAAAGGTTAATGGTAGCACCCTGTGAAGCCACCTTCTCAGAAGAAATGGCGTACGGGTGCACTTATCACGAAAAACTCGAATTCACTCACCACCAGAAATCCATTCATCTAAAGTACAAACGTGGAAAAACACACTCGGAAAAGTTCATTCTGGAAACCGTGATTAGTAGTAGTAGTAGTAGCAGTAGGCGGTGAGAAATTATTATCACGGGGATCAAAGCCTTAATTACCTTGGCATCACGAAGGCAACATCGTTGCTTACCTTGCTGCGTTGTCCTGGAGAGATGGTGACGGTAATCACATTAGCTCCGTTAAATGACGTTCGATATATTGTTTTGAAATATCTTCCATACCATCTGCTACCTTACAAAGGCCAATTTTGCGTACTAAGATAGTAATCTTTTAAACTATTTTTACAAATTATTTATAATTAGTAATAAATAAAATTTTCATAATTTGAATTATGATTAACTATAAATTCTCTCTCTCTCTCTCTCTCTCTCTCGGTATATCTGGTAATGATAATTTTTGCATTGTTAAGGTTTTTCTTCTGATGTTTTCTTTGTCAGCTTTCCTTGTTATTTCCACTTTCAGCTGAATTTGCTCAATTTTTCCTCCCTGCTTTGCCTTGTGCGTTGGAGCCCGGGATGTAATCTAAAAACCATACAAGTTTTTAAAACTGCTGCTCCGTCAGAACTTCAAGATTAGTAAGCTCAAACTTTTTCGCTTTCCTTCTGAATACCTCTTTATACTTGTGATGCCGTTCAAAAATTATATATTTATAGTATATATATATCATATATATAATATATATACTATATAATTAATATAGATATATAATATAATATATTACATATAATATTAAGAAATGAGCTGCACATTTTTTGCTAAATCATCTGATACTCTATGCGTATGCGTGGGTTTTTGTGTGCTGTGTGAATAAACAAGTGGATTAAAGAAAAGGGTTTTCATTAAAGAAAAAAAAGTTTTTTACTAAATATTGCAGACAGTTAGCGATTCTGTTCTTAGGCAAGAAAATGGATACAATTAAGCGCGTTATTAATACGCCTTTATACGGAAAAATAGCAGTAAATACTCACACTCCATATAGATATATATATATATATATATATATATATATATATATATATATATATATATATATATATATATATACATATATATATATGTGTGTGTGTGTGTGTGACGCGAAGCTAACCCCATTAAGGAAAGCAGTCCAGTGTAGAATATCCGTGTAGGGGAACAAATGCCGTTATATGAAGGAAAGTAAGAGAAAGGTCAAAGAGCAAAAGAGACCACGAGTAAAAAGTAAAGCCTTGATAATATCTGAAGATTCAGTTTCGACTCAGTGGAGTGAGTTGAATGTGTCGATGTAGAAAATTAGAATAACTAATTCAGTGAATTGTGAATATAAATACAATCGTGGTATGTTCATGAGATTACCAGTAACTTAATACTGTGTTTGTGCAAAGTACTTTTCATTGAAGAAAAAGTTCTAGAGATAATAAGAAATGGGTATAATTGTACACTTGCACTGATGATAATGCAGTAGATGACATAAAATTATTATAGAGGCACAACAGTGCCAGAGGCGGTTGACAGGAGCCTGATACGGTAAGGGCATTTTTTGTAAAATTATGAAAATCACTTTAATACATCGGTCTAAAACGTTTATGATAGATTACGTAGATGGTGAACAAGGTGCGGAAAATAATCAAACCTAAAAGACCAACAGATAGGCCAAAGTTGTCATGAAAGATTAACATAGGATACCTCATTACTCCTGCCAAACGTTTGGAAATGTTATGAAGACGCACTGGTTTTCACACTGCTGGTTATTTTCTTTCCAACGATTTGTTATTTCAAATCTGAAAGGCAATCGTGTACCTACTTATGAAATGTTGAATAATGCAATCGTTGATAGATTAAGAAAAAATAACTCCATTTCTAGTAAAAGCCAACAAAATTAAAATTCAATAAGAAAAGGACAAATGGCTATTTGAAAATTTGAATACATTCTTGACAGTAAATCTAATACATTTTGTAATCCTGGCGAAGGACGTCTTTCTCAACAGAATTCAGATTAAAAGCAACTTCCTTGCCTACGGCTTGGAACAAATTATGGCTCCAATTTAGGCTTTCAGAAAAAAAATTAACCTTTTCAAAGGCATGATGAGTTGCATATAAATTCATCAAATACCAAAAGTGTAAGATACAATAGAATAATTAAAATACAGCATGGACTGACCAGCTACCATATTATTATTAATAATAATGGTTTCTTTGTAAATCTTCAATTTTTTAATTGCATAGAAGCCAATTTCAAAAAAGCCAAAAGCAACTGACTCCTACTACTGACTCCTAAAGACTTCGAATTTTTTATTACATGGGTATATTTCTTTCGTTCAAGTTCCAATCTTCCACATGAAAGGCAGGTCGGTACACAACTACTGTCAAGAACATTATAATGAAATGGAATTACAACGGCTCCGGCTTTATATTACTGCGTAAACTGTAACGAATTAAAGTAACTTTTCGTCTCAAGCAAAACGTGCTTTGGTATTTGGAGACGATCTGTTTTAAACAAAATGAGTCTCGGTATTACTAAACGGGCGAGGAGGTAATTTGGGAACTATTGCGCCTAAATTAACTGTGAAGAGGCTAACTTTGGAAATTAAGCAACGGAGGAATCTCCCACCATAGAAGTTCAATTCCTAGAAAAGATTTACTCGAAAGTTCAATATTTCCGCATTATAGTACTTCTAGGTACTGAAATTTAGCTTCTTGACTACTGTGTATGTACCCACACACACACACACACACACACACATATATATATATATATATATATATATATATATATATATAGATATATATATTATATATATATAATGAATATATATTGTATATATATATATATATACATACATACATACATACATACATACATACATACACATGAAACCCCGTTCTCTGGAGGTAGCTGTAACATTAAAAAAAAGAAAAAAAACTTCACTGTCACATTCATAATACATCAATTGCATAGTCATATATAAACAAATCCCCCTTTGTCCCAAACTTATGATAATGTCGTTGGTTTACATATAGTTATCTGGATGCTCGGAGTTAAGTAATTTTAAGTGATTGAGACACTTGCTCAACCTGCTAGAAAAGCTACCGTTTTTGTCGATCTCAGCAATGAATAATGTACCTGGTAGCAGGTGGACTGTAGGTGGTCATAATTATATTGAAAAAGTGCAAGGGTTCATCTACATCATCCTATAAAAACCCTCGGAAAACCATAAGGACAAATCTACTGAGACGCATCCACTTAGAGGAGAAAAACGCCAAAGGGTAATATTATACACACAAACACGTATATGGAAAGTTAATAGGTTATTACAACTGTAATAAATTCATGTCATCTGGTAAAAAGTGACTTATTACTACTATATATATATATATATATATATATATATATATATATATATATATATATATATATATATATATATATATATATATATTTCTCTGCGGACTGGCTCCCACTCTTATCAAGTAGTGAATGGCAGAAGTTACATTTGCGAAATATATAGTGGGAGATATGCCCTTAAGTGATGCCTAGGGTCACGCTCAGCCGAAGTTGGTAATGTCAATTGTCTTATCCGCTTCATCATTTGACAGAACCAACGCCGGCCCTAGGCATCCACTAAGGGCATATCTCCCACTATACATTTAGCTAATTCAACTTCTGCCATTCACTACTTGATAAGGGTGGGAGTTCGTCCACCGAAATACAGTCCTTAGCTTTAAACAACCAGAGTGTTTTAATGGGCTTTTTATATTTGAGACGCATCATGTTTTAACAGAAGAATTTATTTACATATAGTATATATATATATATATATATAGTATATGCATATATACATTATATATATATATATTATATATATATATATATATATATGTGTGTGTGTGTGTATAATGCATATATGACCACGAGGGAAGTGAAATAGCGGAGTGCAAGATCTTTCGCCTTTATTTCAAGGCATAAGCGAATGTTACCATTCAACATTCGCTCAAGAAGAAATAGAATATGACTAGATTTCTCTTCCCTCGGATATTAAAACTTCAAAAGTTTATTCACTCAAGTGCTGGATACTGTGCTTAATGTTAATTTCCATGTTTTATTACACGATGCCATTTCTTTTATTTACTCTCTTCGCAAATCTTCTCACTCCGCCGATGTCCCCGTTTCGATCTTTCCACCTTGGGGCCTACACCTTTAATTTTGTTGAAGAAATTAAATTATTCCATTTTAAATAAGTGCATTTAGTTTAGATTATCATAATTTCTTATTTTATGCCTTTAAAATTCTTTTCTAGTTCACTGAGTCCAGTTTATTTCACAAGTATGTGTAATGCCTTATCAATGTGTGACTTGACGATTCACATAATCCTGTCACTTTATCATGTCGAGGCTACTAAGCTGTTATTTTTTATTGGAAGGATTACATTCAGTTGACAATATTTCCGTGCGCGTTTCTTATTTTATCGTATTACTCTCCAGTAGTTGTATTTTGACTCTATTCCTCGAGTCGTCTTCGCTGAAGAACGGAAGCCGTAGAAAACGTGAGCGAAAAACTGGCTTAATCTCAGAGTTACAATGTAAATCCTCCTCTTATTCACCTTACACTAAATTAGCATTAACTCCCCTTCTCTCTGCCCCTCCAAGCAGCCTCTTCTCCCTGCCCACCTTCCTTCATCCCCTGAACCTGGCGTGTCCCTTGCCGCAGCCTCATCCCCATCTCCGATTATACCAGAATCGTCCCTCTAACCCCTCCCCCCTCCCTCCCACTATCGTCCTGTCAAATCTAGCTGTCTCAATTCTTATCAAAAATAAGTTCTTGGAGAAAATATATACCGTAATTAAAAGGAGAAACGAACAAAAAGAAAATGTTTAATGAGTTGGGGGGGAAGAGGAAGAGGAGAGGAAGGCATAGCTGAGAGAGAGAGAGAGAGAGAGAGAGAGAGAGAGAGAGAGAGAGAGAGAGAGAGAGGAAACTAGGGATTTTGGCTTATTTTCTCTCCCAACGTCAGCGACGGCACAAGTGGCTCGTCCGAGATCCTTATCTGGGACGAGAGCATCCCAAACACGTCCCTCGAAATTCATTAGGAGAGTTGAAGTCATCGTCAAAAAGGAATCGGACGCAGGTTTCATTTGGTTCTATAAAGAATCCACGGCAGGAGTTTAATCATGAGGGAGCCAGATGGATGGATGAAGGGGTTACAGAAAACGAGAGAGAGAGAGAGAGAGAGAGAGAGAGAGAGAGAGAAGAGAGAGAGAGAGCTTATAGAAATAAGCTAAAAGTTTAAAAAAAAAATAAAACGCTCTCCCACAAACTTAACGTTTCTTGAGTTTATCTGCTTTACACGCAGGGCACTGAGTAACTTCAAAAAACTTTTTGAATGACAATGGGCACTTTGAGGTTTGAAGATGGATGTACGTTAAGAGATATATATTCATCGTCTTAATACATTTTCCTGTTAGTTTTGATTTCATTTGGTTCCAAAGAACAGGTCGATTGAATAATCTTCTTCGACCTTTTAGTGACGTTTTACACATTACGTTATTTTAAGGCTCTTTTTAAACTTGACATTTTTATTCAGGGAATTCATACTCGAGTACTAGACAAGATTTCTTGTTTGTATTGTAAACCTTCTAAGTAAAGAAAGTTTGAACACATTATTTAACTGTTATTAAAATTAATAATAAGATGAAATCATTCCCACTGACGCATGCGTATATGTAGAAATATAAACTAAATCATCCTTGAAATATTGTCAAGTATTTACTTTTAAATTATTTTTAAGTGGGGTTTGTTTCTACATTAATTAATTACAAAATCATTATAGAGAGAGGGCACACACCCAACTAGATTTACGGGCCAAATCCGTATGTAATAAAAAAATTGGCCAGGCTACATATATTTTCTTAGTTTTTCCAGCATATACAACATTGTTTTCGGTTGCCTATAATATGGCTAGTATTATTTAGGGTTAGAATTGTAGTAAGCTGACTTTTAATTTTTTGTGAAGAATACTTCTTATAACTCGATTTAGCAAACTTTTCAATCATTGCCATGAGACGTTTTGATGTCACCTATGGCATGATGCCTCGCATGGCGTTTTTGCAGTAGAAACCGTCTAAGATTTTTTTTTTTTTTTTTTTGCTTGTTGTGGTTCAATTTACAATTGGTAATACTTCAAGTGATTCCTCTTCTCTATTCTATTCCGATTCCTTATTTATATTCCCTTAGGTCACCACTTCCTTACAAGTGGTGCCCCTACTTTTCTCATGATTTTCTTTTTTTTTCCTTTTTTTTCTCGCTACAAAACACGTATATGCAACCCCTATAAAGACACACAAATACACTTACGCAAACTTACAAGTGTATTGTGCTCGACTGTTCATTCCTTTTTGTCTTGAGGTAGAATAAACCCATAAGATAAATTTGAAGGAATATTTAAGAAACAGTTAACAGAAATCGAAAATAAGTTTTCTGCACATAGTGATATATATATATATATATATATATATATATATATATATATATATATATATATACACACATATATATATATATGTTTTACCTGGGAAAAATGCTAATTTCTGGGCATGTTTGGACTCAGAAAGATAATTACGTACTTACCAAATAAAATCCTAGGATCTGACTGCTATTTGAACAAGTAAGACGCCAAACAAAAGGCGGGTTTTACTGGGCTGAGGGCTCTACTCGTCAAGATAGATAAACAATTTAGGATAATTTTAAATTACATATATTTACATTAACAACAATCAAAAGATTGGAACGGAAATCTAACAGGCAGAAATTCCTGTGTAACAATCAAATTACAAGGGCAAGGCGAAGAATGAATTATCCTTGTGAATATTCCTTGTAGAGTTAATGGGGTGGGTTGTGGGACCATGACACACACAGGCACAACCGAAGGGTGAAATCCGCAGTTAAGGTTCCCTCTGTAACGGAGAGGTTTATGAATTAAGGCCAGAAAAGGCACAGGGTATGAAGCATAGGACAAGGCAGCGCACTGAAGGTGCCAGTGGATGCCTTGGACATACGACTTCCAAACAATAAAGTTAACGTTTACACTGAACTGGCAAGGGCAAGGCTGATATGAGCACTAGCACATGGAACGAGGTCAGAAGTTTTTTAGCGAAAGAATACGAAATGACGTGAATGAAAAGAACATCAGTATCACAGAACACGTAACCTAGTAGAAGAGATGGTTTCGGCACAGAACAGGGTTGGAGGAAGACTTAGTTAAGGGGCTCAATGCAAATAGATTTTGGTCCAACAGCAGACCATGAGATAGGGAAAATGGAGCTCTGAGGGAGACGGGATTTCAAAGGGAGGTGTTTCCTCGCCCGCTTCCAGGTACGTCTCTCGTCGTGTGTTTCTCGCGTTGTTCCTTTTTTTCCTTCGGTTTCTAATTGCTTCCCATGCGCTTTTGTTTGATTCCTCGCTCATGATGAAAGGTCACGTGATGTGTTCGGCCCGCACTTTAATCTCCAACGCCGGCTGCCTTGCCAAGGCCAAGGTTAATCTCCAACGGCTGGTGTTTTCTGAAACAGATATTCTCAGAGCAGTCACAAGGTCAGAGAGAGAGAGAGAGAGAGAGAGAGAGAGAGAGAGAGAGAGAGAGAGAGAGAGAGCAATTAAAGGATTTAGGGAGGGCCCAAGAGTTTGCATGCTCTTCCTTATCAGTCTGCACTAAGTGAGAGCAAGTTTTAGCAATATATGTACATATATATATATATATATATATATATATATATATATATATATATACAGCACTAAGTGAGGTTTAGCAATATATATATATATATATATATAGTATATATATATATATATATATATATATATATATGTGTGTGTGTGTGTGTGTGTGTGTGTGTGTGTGTGTAAGTGCATAATGTGGATGAAAAAAAGAGAAACAACAATGGAAGTCAAAATCCCTCCATGAACTGAGGAATGTTTACAGATTTTTAAACAAAAGTTATATCTGTTATGTGAGGGTAATATATATTGCAAATCAGTAAGTACACCTTCTCAACCGAGCCAATTTTGTTTCTTCTTCAGTTTACAAAGACTTCGTCCTAGGGTTTTCAAGGCGATGATAACTCATCGCAAATCGGAAATACATTACTACAAGTACATCCATACTTACTGTTCAAGATTATTGCAGTGTATGTGAGGGTCGACCCAAAAACATTACGTACAGTTCTGACTGAGATACCTTCATTCTGATTACTGAGTTATGTTACATATGGAAAGCTCTTAATAATCTTATTCCAGATTTTGACCTTTAATAACTTTCATCCTGTTGATGAAAAAAACTTGAAATTGAGACATAGTACGACCATGATGATTGAAAAATAGCTCCAAAGGTCTACGTCACAGTAGCTTTCCAACCCTATCCACTCCACCCTCCATTCACAATCATGTGTGTGTGTGAGAATTATTGTCCAGTAAAACCATAAATGAATTGTTTTCCTTTTTTTACCCGAATTATCAATTGGGAATTATATCCACAAGAGCAGTTATACAATACCACTTTGTAGTTACTTTGACCTTTTTTATCATTATATACCAAATATGTACTTCAGACTTAAATATGACTACAGATCCGAAACAGCCTCTTAAAAAACCCGACCCCTCATGGTACTGGGCAGAAAGATTTGTTTCATGCTCGGCAGAGCTGCGTCAAGATTTAATGGGATGCAATAGCAAGGTAATTAGGAAAGAAATCTCTGAAACTTGTCTTCTAACTACAGTTTTGTCGTTTTTCGTGTATATATTGAGGAATTTATGAGGTCATTTTGAGAAAAAAATACAACTTTGGGCTGTTCCACTGGACACCGTGGATTCAGAGAATGTCGTTAATATACTGAAAAGTATTTAGCTTTTGGTTGAGTCGGCTGTAGTGACGACAATAGTGTTTCCTTAGCCTACTTAAATTCCAATTTCTTACATAATTCTTCAGCAAGTGTTAGTTATCATGTCATTGGATGTTTATTTAAAATTCACCACAATAAATCCAGTAAGTGGCAGTAGCATCGTAAATACAAAGCATTCACCATATTCTAATCATATTCTCTAATCCCATGCCATGGCTTATCGAACACACACTAAACTTTCATAACCAGTCTTTTAGTAATTTTTAGGAATATTTGTTTACTTACTCAATACTTAGAATACACAGAAACTAGATAGACTATCTTCATCTCACGTCTCTGACACTCAATAATCATAGTATGACTGACATTTTAGTTTAGATATTAGATTACTCGTGCAAATAAGAAACTCATTATTATTACTTAGTCTAGAATCAAATCTTGGTCTTAAAATATCTAAAAGCGAACCTTCCTTCGGCAGGACCTGTGTCGAGCTCGTATGGCGGGAAAAGCTGGAGAAGGCGGGAAAGTCGAGCCACCGACGACGCACGTGCCAACCCAAAGGATCGCCAGTCTCTCCAAGGACTCGGACAATGGGAACAACTCTCCCTCATCCAGGTCATCAACGAGTTCATGGTCAGTTTTTATTGGAGGGTCAAAACAATTAACGCCAATCCTCAAGTGTTTTAGTTTCTTGTCATTCGTTGTTTATTTTCCCCGGGGAAAATTCTTGGCACTACAGTTATTCATTGATATACGTAGTTAAGCAATTGGATTGAGGACGTTACTATAGTAAGGTGGTTTTGTGGTAGTGTGTGCGGGTGTGTATGCGTTCGCGCATGTGTATGTATTTTATTTAATCATATATATATATATAATATATATATATATATATGATATATATATATATATAATATATATATATATATATATATATATGGCTATTCTTATATTTTCAAAAATATAATTCATGGTCATGTTTCTATTTATCTCACTGAGATATAATGGCCATGGAATTTTTTTAGCTTTTACCCTTTTCGCAGTTCGCAAGGAGAAATGTTATTTATATGAGCCTATGGTTTCTCTGTAGTCCAAGATGTAAGTCTGTAACTATATTGTGGTCTGGATGTTCTTTACCAGCATTAGAGGCAAGTACTGGAATTATGTAGTCCATCAACCAGCTCAGTCCTTTCCCCTACAAAATATGAATCTTCATATTCTGTATTGACTCTTTCCCCTATGAAGTTGCGTCCACATGCACTGTTACTTTCAGACATGTACATGAAGTTATGTAGAACTATTGGCCTTTTAATTAAATGGAGTTTCTCTTTCTGCTTATTGTTTTCGCTATACTGTATACCCATTTTGCTTTATTCTGATTTCGACCGCTTCCATTCCCATTTCAAGCAATAATTATCCGAATTTTTTCTTAGATTTTTGACAATCTACGTTCTCTCTCTCAATAGCTTATTACTGAGTTGTCTCAAGAAACTGCATGACTGTATTTCTTTACTTTCTCAACTCCGATTGAAGCATTTCAGAAAGGACATGTCCCCTGCTGTCTGGCTGGAATGAAATTCTAACTTATAGTTATAATGTGCGTGTTTAAATTGCTTCAAATTTCTTCATATTGCCACTACTCCTTGGGAACAATCAATTATTGTACAGTATTTCAGATGCAGTGAATTCTCCTCTTCAAAACTCACACTTACAATAAAGTCATCCATCTTAACTTGATTGCCATTTTCACGTTATGGGATCAAAGGCATTTTTCCTGATGTGTCTGCACTCTCGCCTTCAATGTTTTTCCTTCCTATATAAGTTACCTTATTCGCACTGTCACGAATACTATTCCAGCCTGTGTCCTTGTGTCAAGAAATGGTATTTCTTCCATAATGCAACAGCTGCCAAGAAATACCAGCATCCAAAACCTTTGTTGAAGTTGACAACCATTGGAGTGGTCGGATCAGTCTTCTTTCCTCTCTTCTTACTCTTCCCTTACCCCAGGAATGATCTGCTTCAGTCTATTTTCCTTCCTTAATGATTTTTCCTTTCAGCTTACACAAACAGATTTGAATTCATGAATCATTCATTAAAAAAAATCATGTCCAGGCCTAAAGGAAAAAGTGTTGACGATATTTCAATTCCTCTAATCTTGTTCTGAGAAAAACAAATTCGTCAAGGACCTCGATATTTAACCGTTTTCCTTACGAATGAGATTCATCGGTCTGTTTTCCCACGGGGGACAAAACATCATGTTTTGTCAAATCACTTTTCGTATGGATGCTGTTGTCTGCTGGTGCCACTGGCATCCTCATAGCTACCCACCACTTCCACTCCAACGATACAGAGAGGACTCTGAAATTATTAAATAAATTATGTATTCGAACACACAACAACTGAGCTGTGTGAATTAGTTAGGATTTCCACATGCGCACGCATATATAACCTATACGCTCTCTCTCTCTCTCTCTCTCTCTCTCTCTCTCTCTCTCTCTCTCTATATATATATATATATAATATATATATATTATTATATTATATATATTATAATATATATTATATATATATATATGATAATACTACTTCTACACCAATGCACACATACACACATATGCATACACATATATATATATATATATATATATATATATATATATATATATATATATATATATATATATATATGAGAGAGGGAGAGAGAGATGCACCATATCATTCGTTTGCCCTCATTGATCTTAAATATTTAACTTGAATTTCATTCCCTTGTCCACCGCATTAAGTTTTAAAGCCTTAGTAGACCTCCAATTACTAGCAAAAATTTAATAAAGCACAGAAGAAATAAAGGCCGTTTGGTGAGATAAAAACAAGGTTGTTGATAAGCACCACTGCTTTATAGCTCTCGGGCACATTGACACAAAATTAAACTATATAAAAAAAACGAACGTTATTTTGACCAAAGAACATTAGATGCTTAGGACAAGGAAAATCCTGGGGTAATGCTTTAGGAACAACAAATGCGTTATTCATTGCAGAGCGCAAATATGCTATATTTAGCTGTTTTTTTTCAGACTCGGAATTTAAAACTAGCGGAAAGCGAACGGTTTAGTTTGAAATTGCAAGACACCTAAAGTAAAGTAGGTTTTTCAGGAGTGGGTATTAAGTGCTCAACGCCAAAAGTTTGCCGAATGAAAAATTCCCAAAGTCATAAAAATCACCAATTCATAATTTATAATAATAAGGTCATTCAGTGAGCTGGCTAAACTAAAGCAACTGCTCTTTGAAAACCGTGGCCAGTAAGGATATTTACAATAACAAAAGCCAATGGGAGTGGGAGCCATCCTAATGCAATTTTCTGCCACCGGCCAAAAGAAAATAAGAAAACCGAACAAAGGCAATAGGGTTAGAGATTTAACCATAAAGGATACTGTGGTCCAACCTATCAACAGATTACGTTGGAACTAGCACTATGTTCAGAAATATTTTAGGCAATATAACTCGGTAATCGCAAACACCTCTCCGTGTGCTTGTAAAAATAGTAATAAAAAATCGGTTGGAATTAGACGTCGCAAAAACAACCTTATATACTATACTGTGTAAGTATCTGCGTGATCGTTCGCGCGGTAAGTTTTCGTACCCATCATTTTAAACTCATAATGACTCATAACCAAGTTAGCGAATGTTTTTTCAGGTATGTTGTGCGCACTTTCCAACAGTCTGTTGCACAGCTACTCGATTGATTTTAATGTTTAGCGTTAGTTTGAGTTGGCCTCAATTTCATTATAATTTTATTGTAAAAAACCTTCGGAAAAAAAATTACTAATTACGCCATGGGAAAAGACCGTCTGCGCCCAGCGGTTTTTGTTTATTTGCATGGTTATGGTACACACACACACACACACACACACACACATATATATATATATATAATATATATATTTGTGTGTGTGTGCCGATATATATATATATATATATATATATATATATATATATATATATATATATATATATATTTTTTTTTTTTTTTGTGTGTTGTGTGTGTGTGTGTGTGTGTGTTGTGTCGAAGTTAATCAGTACAGTTTTGTTTACCAAAATTTCAATAAATGCAGGCACCT
Source organism: Macrobrachium nipponense (assembly GCF_015104395.2). Classification (NCBI taxonomy): domain Eukaryota; kingdom Metazoa; phylum Arthropoda; class Malacostraca; order Decapoda; family Palaemonidae; genus Macrobrachium; species Macrobrachium nipponense. The sequence goes on along the minus strand of NC_087200.1, from coordinate 139,254,974 downwards.
TCATAAAAAAAAAAATATCTACCTCATTAAGGTAAAGATAATGGAATGGACTGTTGGAGGTACCCTGATATGAAGTTGATATGATAATGAGAATTACGAAGGTACCCTTATGGTAAGGCTTAGAAGTCAGCCTTTCATTCACCACCGACATCACAACGATAGCATTGCGAATCACTCATTGCCTTTTTTAGTGCTAAGCGTTGCGGAGAACAAATGTTACACCTGGGTTGTAGTTTTTCCTTAATAGTAGCATTATTTTTGTAAGTTGAAAGTGTTGAGTTAATCGTTCAATCTTTCTTGTGATTCTCAGAGAGAGAGAGAGAGAGAGAATGTGTGTTTATATTGCATTCAGGAAAATGTATAAAATGTAACTATTTGAAAATCGGTTGTGCTTCTTATTACCGAATTGATGTCCTGCAATAAATACCTATAGGGAGGCTCTTTGTTTCAGGAGTGAGGAACCCGTGGCATCCAACATGGACATTTCAACTGGTCACATGGTTTTGGTGAGTAACTACCATTTTTATAGTTAATTATATTCAAATTTGAAGTATTAATAGTGTGAGTTAAAGTTAGAAGATATAAAATATTAGGTTCAATTTGTATTATTAATTCCTCCTTGAAAAAATAATGGTAATTTCTGGCCTTATTTCTCTCTGATCCGTATGCGTGGCAAAGTAATTTTTCCAGTTTTTTTGATGGTAGGAGGTTCTTTTTTTTATAAATAAATATCGTTATGTATATCACTGTAATAAAATTGATTTTAGGCTCATGTCCGGTTAGTGATATTTCTTGAATCACATTTAAACATCATACCAACTTTTAGACATGATAAATGTGAAAATATTAGTTTTCTGGTAAAATCACAATAAGTAAAATTCGTTTTATTCAACTCGCGTGTATTTACAGAGGTTCACTTCTTGCATAATGTTAAAACTATATTTTCATTATTAAATAACGATGAAGCTTCTTTATTAAATTATTAATGTCAGAATATGGTAGCGTGGTTTTTGTGAATAACCATCTTTCATTGTATCGTGTTCTTAGGTGAATTATACTAGAAACATTTGTCCATGGTAAATTAATTATCTTCATCTTATGTCGATTCATAAAAAAAATCTAAATTTTTTTTCTAATATAATTGCTATTTTCTTTTAGTGAATTTATCAGTGAAAAATTGGTGTGTGTTGATTTCTGTTATGCATTCCTGCATTATATATGCACTCGAATTGCAAGTGAATAGAAACGCTTAAATTCGTTCCGTTGAATCCCATTGTGCCTTTGTTAACCGAAGCAGTGAATTTGATACCTGGTAGTTTGTAAACTGTCGTCGTTCGCTACCTGGGCGGAGAAGGGTATGGAGTTAGCAACCTCGTCCCAAAAGGAAAAAGACGTTTAGTCGCAATGAATTGACCCTCTCATATTTTATAATTTATTTTCATGCGCCGGATCCTATTTAATTCTAGCTCTGCGCAAAAGTTCTGGATTGTATCCTCCCCTCCATTCCTCACTTCCTCCATATATTTTAACCTGTTTCCCCTCAGCCACCCCCACCACCTCCCCCCCCCCCCCCCCCCCTCGATGTGTGTGTGTGGGTGTGTGCGCGCTTTACATTCTAAACTTAATCTACAATTCTGACATCAGTATCAGACGGTCGATCACTCTTAGCCAACAACTCTAAAGCGAGAGAGAGAAATATATATATATATATATATATATATATATATATATATATATATATATATTGTATATATATATATATATATATATATATATATATATATATATATATACATATATATATATAATATATATAATATATATATATATATATATATATATATATATATATATATATACACACATATATATATATTACTATAATCATCTATAAATTATATATATACTATATATATATATATATATATATATATATATATATATATATATATATACACGAAAAAATATCCCGTTATTATGAGCGCGACTCTTCAGTAATGACATTACCATAGACTTCATTATGAGGACATTACTCTCAGGGAATTTTTGTTAGGCCACGGGTACCTCTCTTTCTCTCTCGTTCCGCGCCCTTTACTGGCCCTGGCATCTTTGATAATAATAGCAGATTGGAAACAAACAAGGTTATACAAGGTAATGGAAGACGACGTGATGAAATGCCTTGTAAAACGATAGGGGTTCGATGTCAACAACGTGTCAAAGAAATGCGTCCCGTTCGATCAAGGAGCCTCTTGACTCTCGGAGTCGAAATGCAGGAGGTTCTTTACAACAAGAACAAGAAGTCAAGTTTCCAGATCACATAATCCTCAAGAATGTTTCTCTGCAGCTGTGCATGTCATATAGCCTTAACTTTCGTTTAACATATCCAATTACTGTATTACAGGTTTTATGGCGGATAGGGGTTGATGTCAACGTGAATAACAAACGAAAGATCTTTCGAGTAGTTCAGATACAGAATAGATTATTATCATGATCTCCTATAACAGAGTATTTTAAAGAAATCCATTCCGTTATACATAAATACATTTATATATAGATGGATAGATAGATATTCCATCGGGTTTTTTTTTAGTCTTCTTAAATAGTTATTAAAATGACTCCTTCATACAACCCACCCAGAATAAAACTAGTTTCCCAGAGTAATGATTTCAAAACTCAGGAGACATTGCGACATTTTTGTCTGGAATAATTTTCATTAGAGCTAGAAGCAATTAAGTTTCTCTTTGATGCACACCGAACATCGTTTTTAGAATTTGCTTAAGGGGAAAAAATTAACGACATAAACTAGGGGAAAAACTAACGCGTTAAACGATACGCAAACATTTTCCTTAAGGGTTCAATTAAGTTTTGTACACTTTTATTTTGTATTTTTATTTTCTTCTTCTTGTTCTCCTGCTGCTAACAAGTTTAGCTCTTGTTACATCCGCCTCTTGCACTCTACACCTGGTGATTTTGTCAAGTCTTCCAGCAAGTCTTTTGTACTTGAGCTCTTGGCGTTTTTATTTTTTTACTTTTTTTTTTTTACGTACTTCATCGATAACCCAAGTATGAGCAAATGTCATGATTGTATGTCAGAAGATTTTGGGTATATGCTCCGATTTACTGAGCCCAGGTGGTTCAACATCGTATCATCATAATGGGGCTCAAAGAATATAGTATAGCACTTTCTACGTTGCTGTTGAGCAGTCCTTAACAGTAAGAAAATTACCGACATTACAGCATTGAGAGTATCTAAATAACGCCTAAAAATCAGATAATTAAAAAAAGGAAAATAATAATTACCGAAGTTAGAACAAAGAATACTTTCCTGAACTTGAAATTGAACAGCACTCCTTGTTAGTGATATAAATGGCAAACTAGAGTATTTTACTCAGTAGCTATAAAAGACTTTCCATTCGCTAACATTTTCAAGTGTGTATTCCGTAAATGTTGGCATATATATATATATATATATATATATATATATATATATATATATATATATATATACATATAAGCTGAATTCGATTTTAAGTTATTTTGTAATACATGTTAATATACGTCTCAGGTGCATATAGGACAAAACAATTCCACGTACTATATTACCGTTTTTTATCCTTTAATTCAGCTAGGATTTTGGGATGAGGATGCTAGTCGCATGCGGATCTTCACGAGGAACCTAATTCAATTGTTATTCAAATAGAAGAGCAGTGGGTTTTAACGGAACAGCCTATACCACTAGTCCTTTAGCTCAAGGAGTCAGGTTTCATACTGCTAAACCATCATGTGTATATATATATATATATATATATATATATATATATATATATATATATATATATATATATATAGATATGTATATCGAACTACAAATGTCCTTTAATATCTAATTCGCTCTACATCGGAATTAATATATTTTCATATATGTTGAACCGAGAGGGAATTTTTTAAGTGATAATAGAATTGGCGATCGACAGACGCGAACCATCGACCTCTCAATTCCAGGACTGGCAGTGAAGCCCCAGACCACCCCGCCACCGGTGGCGGGGTGGTCCTGGATTTGAAAGGATCCATGGGTTCGCGCCCTGGTCCAGGCAAGTCTATTATCGAGAAAAAATTCCCCTTCGGTTAAGCATATATGAAAATATATTAATTCCGAGGTAGAGCGAATTAGATATTAAAGGACATTGTAGCTCGATATACATATGTATATGAATCACAGAAATGTGATATGATTTATACATACATATATATATATATATATATATATATATATATATATATATATACATATACATATATATATTTAAAATATACATATACATGTATATATACATATATATGTACATATATATACATATATATATGTATATGAATCACAGTAATGTATATGACTTATAGAATGACTACGTGCGGGCAAAACCACTATCACGCTACCGAGGACGAGATGGGCTTGATGCAGTCTCCAAAACAAAAAATACCTGAGCGCGCAGGTATTTGAGATGGGAGGCGGCATAAACTTATATCTCTTGCAGTGATGGGGGTTGGCTAAGACTTCACTGCCAGTCCAGGAATTGAGGGATCAATGGTTCGCGCCTGTCAGCCAGCAATTCTATTATCGCTGAATAAATTCCCCCTCGGTTAAACATATATGAAAATATATTAATTCCAGGGTAGAGCGAATTAGATATTAAAGGACATCTGTAGCTCGATATATATATATAATATATATATATTATATATATATATATAATTATATATATATGTATATATATACTATATATACATAATATATACGTATATATAATTAGTATATATATATACTTTATATATATAATATATCTATTATATATATATACACTTGTATATAATATATATATGAATATAATATATAAATACTTATAATATATATATATATGATAACATACATATAGATATAATATAATATAGTTATATATATATATATATATATTTATATATATATATATATATATATATATATATATAAGTGTATATTATATATAATCATATATATATATATATATATATAGAATATTATATATATATATATATATAGATATATAGATATCTATATATATATATACTAATATATATATATCATATATATATATTATATCTATATAGAGTAGAGAAGAGAGAGATAATAGAGAGTAGAGATAGAGAGAGAGAGAGAGAGAGAGAGAGAGAGAGAGAGATTAATTGTCATATTATGGGCAAACTGGATAGATTGCCTCGAGTCCTATACCCAGTACCAGAACCCCCTGGAATCCGCGGTCCAGTCCTGCAGAATAGTTCCGCCTGATAACTATCAGGTCCGAACATTATCAGGCAGTTGATGGTCCCACCACAGTCCCCATTATTTAGCTTCGGATATAAACCCATTCCCAGCTATGATATGTTTTCCTGTTTGTCCGGTCCAATAAATTTTACCAAAAGTGGAAATTTCCACAATATTACTCCAAATACATACATAATATTATATGAGACTCTTTGACTCAAAACCGGGATCTAATTCCTGGGGTTCAAGAGTCCCCTCACCACGTCAAAGGGGTTGCGGAATGGTTCAACTTTGTAGATGATAGTGAGCAGAAACTAAGGACGTAGTGTTTAAAAGTGTTCATAAGACTAGATGATAGTTGTTGTTGAAGATATCGAGAAGAGTCGTTTTTGTAACATATATGACTTAAGAAAATTTAAAGGAAAAGTATAATAAATAGGAAACACATTCGTGAAACGATGTTTCGAGATGGTTTGGTCATTTGGCAATAAGCTAGAGAAAAAGTACATCGATACTGTCAGGATGATTAACAAATTGCTCGATATATGGAATGAAAGAACTATTGGAGAAGAAAGGCTTTGTGTTCAGGAAGTGCGTTTGTTTGTTAAGACAGAGGTGAATGGCGAAGATTGTGCGTTTCTAAACTACGATTCATAAATTAAATTAGTAAATCAATGTGACAGTAACTAGCACGAAAAGGCTACATAATGCTCAAATAAGCACTCAATCCAAGTCTGTTCATTTCTGGTTTGATTGTCACGAGCAGAACTACATGGAGGACCATCTGAAGAACAAAGACCGACTGGAACAGGAATGGATTGCCCTGTGTGCCTACGAAGCGGAGCCCTGTGCCACTACCATTGCCATGAAGGTTTGTAGCAGTTCATTTCATTTCCTTTGTTAATATTATTAGTCATACTTGTGGTTATAACTTTCATATTCTCATTATTATTAGTCATCATGATTGTATGTATATTGTTTTAATAAAACATTTTTTTACAAGAATTATAGATTTAAATTATTATATTTTCATGTTCCTTTATTAGTTGTGCCTTACAACTTTTCTTGTATAGTCTTAATTAGCCATGTTTTAAGAATATACATTATCTCGCTTACGATAACTTTCATATTTCTCCTTCCTACTGTTTTAATATTATAGTTATAATTGACTATATTTTTAATTATCAATCATACTTGTGTTATAACTTTCTCCGTTTTATAATAATTATTGTTCACCAAAGCCCTCAGAACCTTGCTTTGACAGGCTTTTATCCTTTCTTTGTAAATTGTAAGCCTCACTTATTCTGAAGGCCGTTTATTATTATTTTATGATTCTTTTGTAAATTCTTTGCAAAAATGCTATTAATTTCCAAATACAATGCAAATAAAAGAGTAAAGTCATGTAGAGAGCGAGGGAATTTCGTCTCTAGTTTTTAGCAGCTTTTTCTGAAGATGAAGTATAAAATTTTATTTAATACGTAACAGAATCGGTCTCAAAACAGTCGTGTTTCAGATGCACCAATGCAAGAACAACTAAAGTACTATATACAGTTACTTATGCGATTTTGATTTCCATTTTTCTATAGTAGAATCTCTCTCTCTCTCTCTCTCTCTCTCTCTCTCTCTCTCTCTCTCTCTCTCTCTCTGCTGCACTGTTACATCACCAAATGGTCGTCGTCCTCTTACTTGCAGCCTGAGAACAGTAAGAAGAACCGCTACCCCGACTCTGTGCCATACGACCACAACAGAGTCATGCTCAATTCTCATGCCAACGTGAACGGATCAGATTACATCAACGCATCTTCCATCGTAAGTGTATAATTAGGTCTGCCGTCTTATGAATCATTATAACTAAAACCTTAAAGTGAAGGTTAATGCAAACAGCACAAGAAAAGGGTTAACGAATACAGAGGTTACATTGATACCGGTAGTAATTTACATCTTACTGCTCTCTAAAATCTTCCTTCTGAAGCACTAAAAAAATGGCAATTCACTTTAAAAAATATTAGTGTCTATTTATTGTCCACAGAATAATGCTCTATACACTACACAGAATCGTACGTTCAAAGGCTAAAAGTGTTTGAACACCATTCGCTTTTGTAAATATTCCTGTCAACTACTGTTAGATGTTTGCAATTACCAAGTTACAATATTTTCTTTGAAACTGTTGATAGTAAAAATAACGCAGGATTTTAATAATGTAATTAAATTAAATATTCCATTTTTTCAGAGTTAAAAAATTACTCGGCCATTTAGACAATTTCTTTTAACTGCAATGTTGCCAAAATTTTGAATAATAGGAGTAAATTATAATGGCAACTTCATCAAATTAACAGGCCATAGAATTTCAGAATTATACAAACACACATGTTGTATGTGTGTGATTATTAATATATATATATATATATATATATATATATATATATATATAATATATATATAATGTGTTGTATTATACATAAAAAAATAGAACCTTCAGGTCGTCCAGGCCACTAAACATTATGTGCTTGCCATGCTCACAAGGACCTCGTAACTTCCAGATTTTCTCATATCTCTATGAATGTGCTTATCATTTAGGGTTAAGTCTTTATTTGAAGGAAATGAAGGGGACCTATCAATCCAGAAGGGACTCGAACCCCTGAGGGAAAAAGCTTTATCGTCTATTTCCATGTGGATTCGTGGCTTTTAACGATCCGCAAATTACATAAAATAGGGAAATCGACTAGCTAACAGACCATTGTGATCTTATACACACACATGTACGGTTTTAATTGTTCCGTTTATTTATTTTTTTTAATTGATTAATCACACCATCCCTTGATTCTTGACTTAAAAAATGTTAGAAAATATACGAAGAGGACAAACTAAACTACAGTTCGCAATTGACCTAAAGTGGAAAATATTATCCTTCTATTCCATTTGTAACAATGACACTTGCACCTATGACCTTGCCATGCACGCCCCACGTCCAGAAACCAGACCCTTCCTACTTATGAGAGAATCTTTTCCATCCTAACAACTCAATCCATGCGCTTCGTCCACCTGGAGCAGACTGATCACGATCCCAGAAATCCAGCCTACATTGCCACCCAAGGACCTCTGAACACCACCGCAGCTGACTTCTGGCAGCTGGTGTGGGAGCAGGGCAGTGTCGTCATCGTCATGCTCACGAGGTTGACGGAGAATGGACTGGCGTTCTGTCATCGGTATTGGCCAGAGGAAGGCAGCGACCTCTATCACATCTATGAGGTGAGACACGCACTTGACCACATCTGTAAGTTGAGAAAAATGAAACAAGTCCTCTACAATATCTATAGGGAAGGATTTAGAAGTAAAGTCCATACTCTATATATATGATGATAAGAGATTACTAGGTGGGAATTTCTAGTGCAAAAAAAAAAAACTGGATCTTTGAAATAAGATATTAGTAAACGGACCAAATTAAGCATCACCATGGCATGACACACCTCCGACATAATCTTTCTTCATATATTTCATGACCATTACAGTAATTTTTTTAGCGCTGTCAGCTACAGTGATACTATCGAGGGGGAATGGATTTTAACTATGGTAAATATGAGATCTTTACAGCCAATGGTAGTCACAAATGCCACTTATTTTTTATTTGCTATGCTAACTGTAATGCTTATTTTCTTTTGTACTCCACAGGTTCACTTGGTCTCGGAACACATCTGGTGCGACGATTACTTGGTTCGGTCATTCTATCTTAAGAATGTCAAAACAGGAGAGACTCGCACCGTCACCCAGTTCCACTTCCTCTCCTGGCCTGATTCTGGCACCCCGGCATCCACCAAGGCACTACTTGAATTCAGAAGGTGAATACCACGTCCTTTTTTGTCTTTTCTGTTCATATCATAAACTGGGGAAATAAGTAACTTGTGCTGAATACTCATAAAACATTTTACATACATCATTCACAATGCTACGATTTTTGGCAAAGTACAAAATCTGTATATTAAAATTTTATAAGTTAGTAATTACTTTATAAAATTCTTGTTAAACACGGTTCTCTATGATAGAGTGCACTGAATGGCAAAATGGTTCTAGTGCCAGGTCGTTAGTCCAACCTTGCGTAAATTAGACCTACGAGATATGAAGGCTAGTTGTATAGGACTAAATGTGAGAGTAGATGTAATAAGTCAAACAGTCTTGCTACTTTACACAAAGGAGAAAACACAAGAAATAGAAAAAAATTGGCAATCCATGCTCACCAACGTCTTGGGAGGCACAGCATCTTGAAGAGGAGAGTTTCCTAAAGCAGCATTTTGAGATATTAAATAAATTGTAGCCATAATGCATAATTCCTAGCTAAACCCCTTAAAGAAAATTAATACCAGTTGCAAAGTTTATGCCACATGGAATGCCACACACTTTTATATTGCTAACAGTGAAACTATTTGTAAACTTCATGTCCTTAAGAACAGTTATCCTTCAGTTTAACAGTTCAAGAAAAACTTATTCATCGAGTAGTATTCAACAAACTCCTTAACGCTCATTCAGCTATGGAGCTACAACTAAGTCTCACTCTGCTGGTATTTCTAGGGCAGTAGTATAAAGGCACCGTTACAAGCCTTAAACTTCATAATAAAAATTATTACTTAATAACTTACAAAATGAATTACGAGACAAAAGCAACATTGTGTGTATGATTAAAAATAACATCAGTTAGCCTTGCTAAAATTATGTTTCAGTCTGCAGAGACAGCCATACTTTTGAGTGCAGTGTACTCTCCTGGTTTCCTTGGTAGAGTTTCACATTTCTCAAACAAAACTGGCCGCGTGTTTAATATCTCCTTAAAATTTGAAGTACTCTGTACTCAGGATCTCAAATTATAATTTAAAAGAAACATTTGCAATATTTGATAGCAAAACTGGGTCTTGACAAAATATGAAATGCCTTGAAACTATTGCGACTATCTTAACACCTTTAAACAAGTATCATTGACAAACATCTTTGTTTACAAATCAGAAGGCTTTGGCCTTAGGCCTGATAAAGTGCCAGAAAACTGGCTTATCTTGAAATTTCAAAACTTTTAAGAACTCCAACCACTTCCAGAACCTAAATTCTATTGATTTGGCATTCTGCCTCCAGTCACACCAAAAAACTAAAAAGGGCAGTTATATTGTCAAAAAAATAACTAGAAAGGGCAGTTATATTGAAAACTATCAATTCTATTTTCATAATTGCCAGAACACTACATCAAGCACATTTTTTTTCACAAACACCAAAAACCATGATGTTTTCTCAAATTACAAATCAGCTTAGGTAACAGTAAACGAAGACATTAATGAAAATATCCCGGATATGATCTAGTCGCATATCAACAATAAAATTTAATCGAGCAGTTCCCATGTACATTGTAATTCTTAAAAAAGAAAATGCAAAATGAGCGTGTTTTGTTATGGCAGTTAGACGTTAGTGACACCAGACTTGTCAACCAATATAACGGAGGCCGTAAGGTTCGAAGAAGATTTGCTCAACTTTGACGCCATGATGCTTACATAATTAGACGACTTGCTCTCTGTATGCAACTGGCAGTGCCTTCCGCATTACTTATTACTTACTGCAACCTGCTGATCTTCAGAATGAAAGACAGCTTTAGAGAAAATAATGCAAGGTGGCATTTTCATTGGAGCAAATACCCCAAGCGCAATTAATAACTTCGAATAGATGACAAACATAGCTACAATCATAATATAAGAACATTTAATTAATCGAAAGCACACACATGGTGAAATGTACTGTAATTTGGTATTGTTTAGAAGAACACAATTTATTAGGCTCAATCAGCATTGAGAAATTAATTTGAAATTTGGAAAACAAAGCTAGTGGGTATAGTTCTTTTCCTTCACTAATAAAAGTTGAGTGGATGATTGCCTAAAAGATAATTTGGTATCCATGTTTTCGACGAGGCACCACAGTAGAAAAAGAAGAGGAGTTAGAAGTCTTTCAGCGTCATCGCCTGCTGGTACAGAAGAATGATCGTCGCCCGTTCATCATTTTTGTGATTTTTGCAATTGTGTGCTGTAGAGAATTGCATAGTCACAAAAGTGATGGACGTGCACTGAATGAAACGTCGCCCCCAATCACCTTCATTAAATGTGCTTCTTTCATACGTCCTTAATGATCTCACTCTTTCGTACTATGGTACCGGTGCCCATACGCATATAAATAATTCTAAGGTTATCATTTCAAAATGTCAAAAAACATGTCATGATGAACAATGTTGAAATAATGTACTACTTTGGGCACTGTAGGCAGGCTCGAGTTCTGTTCAGTATGCATTTTACTTTTTACTTCGCTTTTGTAATAGTGCACTGGGTATCTTTTTCTTTTTTCAGGAAGGTGAATAAGTCATACAGAGGTCGGTCCTGCCCAATCATTGTACACTGCAGGTAAGTTCTAATCAAGTATTTTGAAATAGCAGGTTCTGATGGTCTTAATACCGAACTCCACGTGTAATTCAATTATTGCAACATTGAATCATTTTATCAATAGGAATGGGGTCGTCTTTCAAACCAGTCAGATTACATTAAGGTGATTTTATTTACAAACTTGACAGTGCAAATAAAAAATGGCGTGGCTGGTATGACCCATGTAAGGCACAAATAGGTGCTGTAACAATGTATAATTAAAATATGAGACTACTAATTTGCTTAAAATATGAGACTACTAATTTGCTGTTTCTGAACCTGTCTTGATATACTTGCTGCTTGCAAATTTGCCTGTAACTTGGTATGGTAATCTTCTATGGCCAGAACTTGGGGCAAAGTGCAAGGAACACAGGACACAAGGACTGCTATGACACTAGGATTACTCTAACCATACAAAGACTTTCTCTCACATAAAGTTAGAGGGAATTTATCATTAAGTTGGTTAACACGAATTCACTATGGTGGGAAATCCTTCATTATTATATCGGGACTGAATAAAACTTGGAACAGGTCACAAGGGAAATATGCATGCTAGGTGGCTTCACAGAGAAGTTTGTTTGTTAAAGAGATTGGAAAATTGAAATATTGAAAGAAAAGCGAGAGAAATTTACTGAGAAAAACAGGGGCTGGTTAAATTTGCAACTTCTGAACGTACCTTGTAGTGGTGTGCATTTAGCTTGATTTTCGAAGATTTCAGACAAGCGTAGAAGGTAGACAAAGAGCTTTGGTCGGAGTGATTACGAGCATGTCTGCACTGTTTGGCTGTTCAGCATGAGCCAGAGAAGTTTCGCAACCTGGGGTCAAGCTGGCAACATCTCAGTAGCCCGGGCTCAGCATCATCTAGAAGACGAGAATACAACCAGCAAAAGTGTCATAGTAAAATAGATCTTAGAGCTAAGCCTATTAATGGTCCACAGCAGCCTCAGCCTGTAACCTATGCTGACCTGCCCTATGACCCTAATGGCTGTCTGTCCCACCCAAAAATCGTAAGATGTTGGGGTAAGATGCCTACACTGTGTCTTGGTTTTAAATTCCTAATGGCTGGTAGGAGAGGCAAATAAAAAATATGTCTTTTGGGCATGAAGGCCTTGGCTAAGTAAGTTATTTGCCTCCTGGACTGTTTCCTTCCTTGAATGATGTTTGTGGCTTTTGCCATGCAGCTAACTAGAATGGCCTACCTAAATGATAGGATGAGATACAAAGTTTACCAACTTACTTATTACAGCAGACTAGCACTAAAATGAGGACTCTACAACTTTCTACCAGTTGTCTTTAACAATAGGATAACTCTATCCCTAGGTAATAATACATGGAAAGTTTCTTATGGATACATGCTACTACCCTATTGTCCTGACACTAACTTTAATGGCCCAAACCTACTCAATGTAATTGGTTACAGATTACGCGATCACTTGTTTTAATGTATGCTAGATTCGGAAATGAGTAACCTGAAGGGTTAATATGTTTACGGTATGCGTTTATGAATATAGGATTACATGAATATGAAATTGCGTGATTATGATAAGCGGTCAGGGTATACCAGGTTGAATATTGGACAAGGTTAATATGAGGTTATTTAGGTGGTGTTACAGCCCGTGAGAGGTCCGCTTCAGGCTTGATATGAAAATAAACAAAAAGAATTCAACACCAACAGTTGAAACTGTGGATACGAATATAGAAAGAAACACTAACACAACAAAGGTTATTTACAAGCTTACTAACAAAGATAAATGCAGAATGGTGTTTCCCATTTACATAAAAAGGGCAAAATTTTACAATGAGTGAACTGGGGAAATGGTGGGGTAAAGAAAGTACTTGCCGGCCAGCTTTGAGACTCGAAGGAGATCTATGCTTGAAGCAGTGGCTTCACAAAAGAACTGTAATTGTGGATGTCTTCTTGACTTCGTATTGCAGAAGACAATGTCTATTCTCTATACTTGAAGGGCAGGAACTTCTCAAAACCTCTCGCAGAACGTTTCTTCTCTAAAGTCTTGCTCTACATCGAAATGCCTCGGTCGTCCACTCCCGGACGACTTGACCAGAATCCGATCAAACTCACGATCACCTTTTTCTCTCTGATCCTTCGTCGGTTCTTTCTTCTCTTATCTCTCTCTGACGATCTCTGCTGCTGATCTCTCACTGATAATCTGATCTGTGGCTCTTACTGATGATCTCTGCTACTCTCCTACTTCGTCAGTCGTATTTTTACGGCAATCTGGGGGGCGGGGCTACCAGCGAGCGTCACAGGCTCCCGAGATGACGGGAATGATTTAGAAGTTTCTTGACGAAGTATTGCATCAGAAATTGAGGCATTTCTCACGACACTCCTTTCCTTTATCTTTCTTTGCTATGAAGCAATTACCATCACAGGTGGTTAATATTACAAGATTCCTAGGGTGTTAGATGTTAGTCTACTTATACAGAGACCAGGCAGGCTAACCTCTCTGGGTAGTTGCCAGGATCACTCTGCGATCAAAAGTGGCACAGGTGCCAAGGAGAGCTCATGGCTCTTAGGTGTTAGTTTTGTCTTTTCCGCCCCGTCTTCTTCTTCTTCAGGCTCCTCCAGGCTCTGGCTCCGCCAGTCCAAGGAGATAACAAAGGTACCGACTCTAGGGAGAAAGGCCAGAAATGCTGTCTGGAGGAGAATTATTAATAACCCTAGGAGCTACAAGGAAACCCCTTATTTCAGCTGTTGCGAGTATCGTCGTAAGGGTAAAACCTACTTTGGCTGTTGCGACAACTGTTGTATGGGTAGAATGTGCTTCTGACTCCTGGCTGGGCAGTTCCTGGTGGACCTGGGAAGGTGTAGCGAAAAGGTGTGCCTGAGGTTCATCCTTGGCTGACGAAGGTGCTAATGAAGAATTGTTGGTGCTGGAGGCTTGCAATGTGCTTGGTGAGCTCTATGCCGGTTGCTTGATTCCCCGTAGGAGGATCTATGACGAGGTTAGGATTGGGCACTAGCATCAACTCAGGCCCAGGCATAGGGATTTAGGTTTGCATGGCTCGACGTCCAAGATGGATGGAGCGTGGCACTTCACAATTTCTCTCAAGTGGCACTGGCAGAGATTTGGAATCAGGCATGCCTGATGAGGGACCCGGGGGTGCAAAACCCCTCGGTGTACCTAAGGTGATTGGAGCCAGAGATTACCGTCTCATGTGTAAGACAGAGTCCTGGGAGGCGTTATGCTGGCATTGTCCACTGCACATTGCTTGCTAGGGCACCCGGACCAATTGGTGGAGTGTCCTATTACATTACAGGTTTTACAGCAGGACTTCGCAGGATCATTCTCCCTTCGTGGTGAGGGAGGACACTGTTTGTAACTGCACTCTCATGTGGAGGGATCAGGCCTTGGGTTGCACGAGCGTGCTCCTTCTATCGACCACTATGGGGAGCGGAGGGTAGTTCTGACAGGGTCACACTTACCACAGGGGTGGTGTCCTGGTCTGGTGATGTTGGAGTTGTGGAGGTAGCTGGGCACTGAAGAGGTGTCGGTGATAGCCATCCCAAGAGTAGTCCTGTCCCAACAGGAAACCTATTCCATGCCTAAATTTGCTCACCAAGTCCAGGTGGTGAGGTTGTATACAGCACACCCAGGCGATGAGGTTGCATGGTGACCTGCAGCACAACTGTGGGAATTGACTTGGATTGGTCTTCGATCGAGGTCAGCGACCACCTGGTGGTCTTTTCTACAATGGCACTGACTGGCACTTGGGCCTGGTCGATCAAAGATTGCTGCCAGTGTCTATTGTAACCAGCAGGGTCACTGGTGGGCTATAGCCATCCAGAGGTGCCACTGTGACAGATTGAGTCCATACCCGCTCAGGGTGAGACCTATCTGGTGGCAGGACAGAGGAGGTCGTGGCACTGAACAGTGGATGTGCCTAGCTGAAAGCACATGCTTCAGGCAAGTTGAATACCTGACACTAAAGTGCCTGTAAGCTCCACAGTCTCTTTAGGGGCCCTTTTGCTGGGCAGACCATCCATTGGTGTTTGCCGGTTGAGAAGATGGCTTTGTAGTGGTGTGAGAGGAGCCACTGGGTGCTGTAGGAGGCTTCAGAGGATGCTGCTGACTTGGTGCCTTCTTGTTTCGGCACTCTGCTTTGTGGTGACCCACCTTGCAAAAGTTATAAGTTGGAGGTTTGCCATAGTGTCCATTCTTCGGGCAAGTAGATCCGGAGAGATGACAGGGCCGCATTATGTGCTGGTTAGTGGCGCTGTGAGACCGTTTAAATGTCTCCCAGCCAATGGCCATGTGACAAGTTTCCGCAAGTGTCTTGGATTGCTTGTCATTAACCCAAGAAATGCGTCAATGTCATTCTACAACCGTCCGGTGTCGCGGCTATCTTGACAAAAATGCTACTCTTCAGAATCTAATACATAATTCTACCAAAGACTTTATTATTACTTCATGCATGCGTCAACAAAATATTTTCTTCCTCCTTCTATTTGTTATTTTGTTATTAACAATCAAAGTTACTTTTATTGCGCGACGTGGCATTTTGACTAGGTGGTGCGGTAGTAGCAAAGGGTAGTGGGTCGGTCAGTTGTCACTCATGGGTGGGGAGGGAGCTGGATATCATGTACTTTGTTGGGCCCAGTTGAGGATAGCATATTTTTCGTACTACACTCCTTGTTACGTTGTATTGTTTTTATCCTATTTTTGACAAGTAACCATTGCAACTTATTATACTGTATATTGGAGAGTGTAATGATAATGAAAATTACTTTATATTTTCAAATCCAAGAGTATAGAATTTTTTTCTGTTCTCGAAAAACGTATGCTCTCTCTAGTTGCTATAGCATCATTTACTTTACAAATAGTTTTTTGTAAGAATTTTTTTTATCTATTCATATGGTAACAGTTCTTACCATTGCTATTTTTGTAAAGTATGCCAAAATATATATCATATTTAGAGAGAATATTCTATCTTTACTACTTACAAGTTCAATAATAAAAATTACCTCTCATACTTGAAGGAACAAAGTGAGTAAAAATGATGCAATCTCCAAGTCTTTTGCAAATATATCGTATAATAGTTATAACAAATAAAATACCTTGGTATTTAAATTACATAAAAAATAATTATTGTTATAAACCTAGTAACTAATTTGAATAACTCTACATAAACTTATGACCTAGAGGTCATTTCAGATCAGTCAGAGTAAATATAATTCGTTTTTACTTTATCTTATTTTTGTTTTTGTTTTATTTGCAATACGTACTATACCAAAACCACAACCCCGACCACCACCTTCTATCGCAAGAATATGCAAAAGATATAGAAAATTCTGTGTGTGTGTGTGTGTGTAAGACAAACAAAGAAGAACATAGAAAACCATATGTAAATCACTTTCATTGTTATCAAAATAGAGCTTTACATATACCCAACACAAAATAAATGCTTACTATCATGGTAACTCAAACTGCTTGTTATGTTTATAGCCTTTATTTTAGACAAACATTCATCAGATACTCAAAAGGAAGACAAAAATATTCTGGAGTGCTGCATAATTTACACTAAGCAACCGCGTGATGACACGGGATTTATGAGTTGCCGTGTCTTTTATTTCCCTTACTGAGCAGGATATTATGTTATAATATTGTTTATGTGTGTGTACGTGTACTGGTATGTTTTTTTTTTTTTACTGCGCATGTTTCTAATATATTAATATAAAACAAGTTTTGACTGAAAAGAACTACATTTCACTATTTTCCTTTGTGTGAAAGTTAAATTTGGTCTATGGGAAACTTTTTTATTATACAAAAATAAATATGTATGAGTAAAATAAAGTTCAAAACATTAAAACTTTTACCATACGAATAGTTTTATCATGAAAAAATTATGCAAGTTAAGCAATGTTATGAGGGAATTTGTGAGAAGAGATAGAAAATGGCTCTCTGAAGAGGCTTATAGCAGTTCCCCATACAGCTGCTCAAGAGGCTTGTAGCAGTTCTTGGGTTAAGGTGAACAGTGAGCAGTTCAGCTACACACTGGTAAAGGTCTTCGAGCCAGTGCCGTCCAGAATTTGTCTTGTGGTATGAGAAATCAGCCCAGGCCTAACCAACTTCCTTGGTCTGACCTCAGAAGCACTGTCTCCATTTCCCCGGGGTGATCTCATATGCCTTGGTGATCACCCTCCGAACTCCCGCCATGTCCCCTCTTTGGCCCTTATCCAGCTAGCAGAGAGCAGTTTTGACTTTGCCATCCATGTGCTTGGCCAGCAGGGTGGCCCTCTTTGTCACGGTGATGGTGTAATTGTCGAAAAGGGCTTCGATTTCTTCCAGCCATCCACTGCCCATTTAGGGGTTAGAGCATTGGTGCTTGCTCTTTCTCCTTGAGACCTAGCTCATGTTCCCTCTCCTCTTACCGTCCTCTCTTCTCTCTCTTCCCTCTCTAATCTTTGGGCAACATCTATCTGCTCCTGCAACACATGGTGAGATTCCTACCCATGAGGCCTGCATCCTTTCCCAGGTTCATGAAGGCAGTGTATTGTTCTGCCAAGGATGGAATGGAGAAAGGTCTTGTAACTTATGGTACTGTGGTGGAGTGTGCTGTGCAAAGGTCACACTGATGGGGCGATTCTGAAGGAACAAATCCTTATGGGTGGATACACTGATGAAAAGGGGTGATACTGAAGGAATAATGTTCCTTATGCGCGGATACACTAAGTAACTGGAGTGATCCTAAAGGAATAACGATCCTTGTGGGCTGATGCACTGATGAATGGCACTCTGTATGTCAGGGTGCAGTGGCATTTATTGGAAGATTTTGTCTTGGTGGCACTAGAGTTCTGGTGTGTTCTGGGAAGCTACACTAAAATGCAGTATACAAAATTATACCAAAGGAAATGGCAACTGGCCCAAGGCAGTGTAAGCAGGTAGTAGGGGGGAAAGTAAAAGTAAGTACTTCAGTAGCCTAGTCATTGGCAGTGCCTCAAATTAGTGGCACTGTGAAAAGGAAAACCTTGCCTTGCACTCGTGGGTGGCTAGTTCTAAGAACTAGTAGCTGCTACCTAATATCAGGGAAGAAATGGTTTGTGGTTGCACATGATATGCGATTTGGTGCTTGCAGTATATGCAAGTCCTGGATAATGAAAAACCCACTCGTACACAAAAGGTAATAACTGTTATTAAATGCTCACTCCTGCTTGTTGAAGTACTAGAGAAAAAATAAGTTTGAGAAAAGTTCAATGGACACGGGTAAGTATGCCAAATTGCGCACTATATGTTAATGTAAGGCACGAGAAAAAGAAATTTATTTTTTTATTATTAATGAAAGTTATTCCTCTTGGTTGTATGCATTAATGGGTTTCTCTCTTTCTCAGAGTGGATTTGTATATGACAAATTTTGCTTTATTCACATAACTTCAATTTAATATGATACATTAGCCTTGAACAATTACTGTAAGTTACTTCTTTTTATGTAATTTACCCAGCTCCCATTATGGTGGTAAGGACTTTACATTTATTATAAAAATACTCACGCTTAAGAGGTTACGTTAGGGGCAAAAAGGAATGAGTTTTCACTCAGTGAGTGAATGATGCGAAGTGGAACGGAGAGGGAAAGTGAGTGAGAGGGCAAGTGACCTTGAAAAACAGTTCTCTCTTATGCTTAAAGATTTGACTCAACCACTAATGTATAATTCAAAGCAAAGAACACTAAATCTTCCAACAAAACGATTGGTGCTTATATGCAGGCTCAAATTCTTTAACTCAAAACATCAGTAATGCTTTTACCTTGCTTAAATTGTTATAAAAGTTTAACTGGTAGTCTTACTTGCAGCTGGCAGGTACGACTCACACATGCACAGTGCAGACAAGCCAGACTGAAAGTTAAAAAGTTACTAATCACATGGTATTGTTCTTAAATCGAATACTAATAACACATTTCTACTAATACTTCAGTGACAAAGGAACTGGAGACTTCCTTCGCTGTAATTGTTTCTGAACAACACCCTCATCTAACTGTTTGTAGCTAACACATTCAATGAATTCCCTGGCAAAGACCTTTCTATTTCCTAACTGGCACCTACATCACTACCAGCATGTTATTTCGTGGCCAGATATTTGTGTGTTACTAAGATGAAACTTTTGGCACCATGGCGTTACAGCTGCTCAAATCACTTTTAACCACTTCTTGAATCTGTCCCTAGCGTCCAAACACTGTTAATACTCCTTACCTGGTTGTCCTTAGTTCCGTCCTGCCCCTTTGCGTTTTATAGTTTAAGCCTTGCAAGAAAATTAATTTCAAGAATTATTTCACGGATTATTTTATGAATTATGCCATTCCTAGTTCATCTCTTTCCCAGCCTAGTACAAAGCGGTTGCTTATTCTACTAATTGCTGGGATACTGGCAAGATTCGCCACTCTTACGTGTGGGGTCAGTTTGGATGACTATAATTTAGAGTTTTGAAATAGCTGGGCCTGAGGGGCCTACACCGAACTCCACATGTAATTAAATAAATGGAATAAGAGTGGAACTTCCCTTGAATAATTTTATCAATGGGAATGGAAGGTCACCTTTCAAACCACTCAGTGGTTCGGTGTCCATGATAACATATAAGTGATGTTCTTGTGACTGGGTATAACAGTGTGAGCTCTTCAGACCACCATGGTACTGGGCGTCGTCTAAAAAGACCTGTAGTTTTTGGCAAAGAATGTATGCCTGCTGTATGGAATGTCCCATTTAATAAATCAATTGCATCAACTGCTGTTGGGAAGACATTTGCATAACTTTCTATTTCGCTCAGCTCTTTAAATTTGCTCCAATCTGCTTTTCAATATTCCACCGTGGAGATCTTTGAACTGGTAGGTCATTAATGGAATTTATTATTATGGGAGCATGGTCACTGCTTTGCTAGTCATCATTCGTCTTCCATCTGAAATCCATCATGCAATTAGAACTAGAAATTGTAAGGTCTAAGAGTGAGACTACCTACTTGTCTGGAAATGATAATGAGTGGATTCTCCAGTATTTAGAAGTCCTAAATCTTCATTTTCTATTATGGAAGCTATAATATTCCCTTTATGATTTGATGTCACACTCCCCATAAAGGATGTCTGCCATTAAGGTCCCCCATGAGAAGAAATGGCCGAGGAAGCTGATGAAGTAAACCAATTAGCTCTTCTTGAGTGATTGGATTGTTTGTGGGAAAGATAAAGGGAACTTTATCTTCCCCACTTTTGTCTGGGGTGAATTTGAACTCGGCAGCCTGTAAAGGTGTATTTAGTGAGATTGGGAAATAAAGATCCCTGCAAATATATATAAGACAACATCCATGTCTTCCCATGTCCAAATTATGTTGTGTTCTATATGATATATAGTCTCTTGGGCAGGGTGTGTGGACATCAAGCACTATTTCTTGTAAACATACAACAATAGTATGACTTTAAGCACCGCATATGTTGCTTGAAGTCCCTGACAATTCCATTGTAAAATTGAAGAGGTGTCTATTTTATGGAGGATAGTCCTCTATTCAAGGTCGTTTTTGTATGCTTAGTGGCTGGGAAGCTTTGCTTGTAAGATTTGGATAACAGGTGTTTTTCTTCAACAGCTAGCTCATTGAATTTTATTTTATCATGTCTATCATCTAAGTTTGCACGCTTGTTTGGAGTTAATGGAGGAGAGGATGAGGGTGTTCTTTTTCTCTTCATTTGTTTTTTTTCCTCTGATTCCATTAAATCAGACAGAGATTCTGCCTGAGGTAATACAAAAGTAGGAGTAGAGGGAGGTTTAAGGGAGATATCCGGTTTATAACATGGAATGTTTTTATAATCTAGAAGCAGAATATCTGCCTTTTTTAGTTTGTGTTCTAACCTTACTAGGTTGGGCATTGGAGTGGAAGCATCCTTTATTGAAGATGAAGAAGGAGCAACAGAATGGAGTGGAGCCCTAGTGGTGGAATGTTGGACCACAGGGACAGAAGCATCCTTCATTGAGGATGAGGAAGGTGTAACAGACTGAAGTGGGGCCCTTGTGGTAGTGGGAGCTTTAGAAAAACTCTTGGCTCTTCCCAGGAGTCGTTTTGCATGTCTAATACTGATATGCTCTACATAGGCTTTATTAACTGCTGCTGTTTCAAGTTTAAATTCCTCACATATTTTATCAACTGATTTGTGGTCTACCTGACAATTAATACCTTTAGGTATATCTAAGCGTGGGGCATGTTCTAGAGCAGAGCAATTATCACATATCTTATTATTTTTACAAAATTTTGATGTATGTCGAAATTTGAAAAAATTAGAACATTGTGGTGCTTTTGGATGAAAAAGTCTAACTCGCACCATTTCATTTTCTGTTATTATAAGAGAGGGTATATTACTGTCTTCAAAAGTAAAAATTATCATATTGCCATTTGGGACCTTTTTTACTTCCATACAGTTGGTGGGCACATATCTAAAATTTCTGCTTTAGTAAACTTGTATAAGTTTTTATCAAAAACAGCACTTCCTTAGCTAAAATTTAGGTGAGGACTAATTTTCTGTATTACATCATTGTTTTCAAGTTTCATCATTGTTAACATCTGTGAATGAGTTTTAGATTTTGTATGAATTAGCACAGAGCTCTTCCTAAATCTAGTAATATCCCCACACATTATGCCACCTACTTTTTGCTGAAAGTATCTACTAAATTTATAATAGTTAAAACTCTCTTCCTTGGCTTTTGCTACCAGCCATTTAGGAGGTTGGAGGATTCTTATTTTGCCAATGGTACTACTGTAAGAGTCTATTGGCTTTCATCCTGCTGGTTTATAAATATCTAGGTTTCTTGGAGGTTTATCTGTCAAGGCTCATTAAACTAATGAGTTACATATCTTCAAAGTATCTATTTTACAAGTTGCTTAAAAAGCATCTTCATGTTTACCAAACGTTACCCAAGCTTCCCATTTTCACTATGTATCATGAAAGTTCATACAAATCTCAGCTATACCACCAAACATATTCAAAGAGTTCGAGATATCCTCATAGTTACATTGTAGTGGAATATATTCCGCATGTAAAATTTTCAACTGCTTTACTCTATCTGGGGGGTTTAAAGAATGGTCTTTGTTCGAGCTAGAAGTCGCTAATGGTGCCAGTGAGTCCAGTTCCCCAGGGGACGTAGGTATGTAGTCCAAATCCATATTTAGGGTAGAAAAAAAACACACATCCACACACACACACACACACACACATGTATGCTCTTGTATACACACACACATACATATACTCATATGCATGTATACTACATACAAGTATTACTACTTGGTTATATCAAGAAAGTATTGTGCATCATTCAGGTATTCGCATTCTCCACCCATGGCACAAGTGAGAGTTTACTCCCAATGGTTCACCCCATACCCTATCCTTTTGGGATAGCACCAGTACATTTACGGTGGTGCAGTTATAAGCCAGTCTGCCTGCTGGGAGTTTTGTCCCCACTAATGGGAATCAGCTCCCCATCCCAAATGTATTGGTGGGTGGTGGGCTTCTGGACAAAATCCAGGAGTCTCAACCCCAAAAAACGAGGCCCCCCCCCCCCCCCCCTCTCCCCCGAATTCCGATGGGCCAATCCCTGGAGATGGTTCCACCCTCAACACAGTAATGGGAAAATCCCATTACTACCTCTCAGGTACAAACCATATCAGGTGGTGACTCAACCACCACAACTATTAGCTTCAAATCCAAACCTTTCCCAACCAACAATTCCTTCTCAGACTGGCCTAAGCAGTTAAATTAGACGATAGTGGAAATGTCCACGGCCGTTAACCCCAAAAGTTTCATAGGCATTCCGTACGAATCTAGTCTTCACAAGAGTGAAGGCAGGATCCCTTAACTCCTCACCACGTGAAGGAACCTAGTCGAGGGGCAAAGTGCGAGAAACATGGAACACAAGGACTGCAGGAAAACCTAGAATAGAGTTCCAGGGTTACTCTAACCATACAAATACTTTCTCTCACATGAAGTTAATTACTCAGGATGGAGGAATTCATCATTCAATTGATTAACACATTCACTTTGGTGGAAAAACTTTCATTACTATATCAGGACTCTAAATATAACTTGGAACAGGTCACAAGGAAAATATGCATGCTAGGTGGCTTCACAAAGGAGTTCATTAAGACTGGAAAATTGAAATATTGAAAAAAAAATTGAGATAAATATACTGAGAGAAACAGGGGCTGGTTGAATTTGAAACTTCTGGACATACCTTGTAGTGGTGTGCACTCAGCTTGATTTTTGAAGATGGGTGCGGACCAGTGTAGGAAGCAGACAAAGAGCTCCAGTTTGAGGGATTATGGGCCCGTCTGCACTGTTTGGCTGTTCAGGCAGAAGTCAGAGAAGGTTCGTGACCTGAAGTCAGGGTGACATTTCGGTAGCACAGGGCTTCGGCATTGTCTGGAAGAAGCCAATACAACCAGTGAAAGAGTCATAGGAAAATAGATCTTGGAGTTAGGCCTATTAATGGTCCACTCAGCAGCCTATTTCCTATGCTGACCTGCCCTTATGTCCTAACGGCTTTCTGTCCCCTCCAAAAATTAGCGGGAGAGGTGAATGGAAAATATGTAAACATATATATTATATATATATATATATATATTATATATATATATTATATATATATATTATATATATATATATATATATATATATACATATATATATATAGATATATATATAAATATATATATATATATATATATATATATATAATAGATATAATATATACATACATACATATATATATATATATTATATATATATCATTCTAATATATATATATATATATATATATATATGTATAACTGAATCACGAAAGTTAGGAACGTGATAAATCCATAAAGTAAAGATATATGCCACGAAGGAAAATAAACGATGGAGTATCCGCGAGACCTTTCGACGTTAAACGTCCTTTACTAAGCAGAAACTGACATACATGAGGAAAAAGACAGTACAAGAAGATTCGTATAACTGACAGATAGGGATTATAAAGAGATTAGTACCTAGAATCCGACACACCTGGAAGATGACTAACCTTCCCAAACAAGCATAAACAATGGGTGCAATTATAAGTTTAAGACAATCATCTCAGATACAATGACAATACAATTAAAGGATTATAGGTGACAGCTATTCAGAACTTTAGTAAACAAAACCATATTCACAATACATATTCACAATAGATGTCAGACATACATTATAACGAAAATAACTCTAAGGCAACTAATTTTTATTTAAGTCTGTAATTATATCTTTGAGGTCATTCTTAAACATGTTACAAATACAAGGGTCTAAATGAAAAAGGCCACGACTAACACTGAAATTACAATGAAAAGTAAGTTGTATTAAAGCAGATTCTAAAAGATTTCGTGATAAGACATCTCTTGACCTTGCAATCACTGAACTACCGAACCAATTTATTCGGTGGTTGTTTTCACTTAAATGAATGAATATTGCATTAGATGTTTGCCCAGTTTTTTCAGAATATTTATGCTGGCTTAGCCTTACTTCTAGGCCCTTGCTAGACTGTCCGAGATAAAATGAGGGACAATCCATACATGGAAATTTATATATTATGTTGTTGCTTTCTCTGGGGCCATTTTTTATTAACATTCCTTTTAGTGTGATATTATAGGAAAAAAACAAGGTTGACATTAATAGCTTTTAACAATGATTTAATGGTTTCAAATCCGTTAAAATAGGACAAACTGAGAATGTTCTTAGAATTTTCTTTCTGCGTGTTACTTACACTATAAAACTTTTTGTGGGCTTTATTACAACAAATATCTAATATATGTGTAGGATAGCATAAATCTTTCCCTATTTTTCTTATGTATTCAATTTCTTGATCCAAATATTGTGAACTGACAATGTGCAATGCTCGTAAAAACATAGAAGAAAAAATTGATATTTTTATGTTAAGATGGTGGCCTGAGAAGAAATGAACATAAGTTAAGTTGTTGGTCAGTTTCCTATAAATACTGAATTTACATTGAAATGGTTGTCTATGTATCAAAACATCTAAGAAAGGGAGGCAATTGTCTTTTTCTAATTCTAGAGTAAACTTAATCGATGGTACCTGGTTATTTAATTTAGAGAGTAAATCATTTACATCAATACTGACAGGCAGAACAGCTAAAATATCAGCAACATAACGATACCACTTTACAGGAATATAAATGATATTAGGTAAGTAGCATTTTTCAAAGAATTCCATGTACAAGTTTGAGAGTAGTGGTGATAAAGGATTTCCCATTGCCATGCCAAATATTTGTTGATAAAATTCACGATTGAACATAAACTTACATTCACAAATGCACAAACTCGTGAGTGAAATAATGTGACTTATAGGTAGAGGTAATTCATACTGAGTTAGTTCATTACTAAGATATTCTAAAATAGAGTCTATAGGGACTGTAATAAAAAGAGAACATACATCAAAACTAACAAATCTATCAGAAAGGCAAAGAGCAATTTTGTTTAATTTATCAACTAAATCAAGAGAATTATATATATATGAGAATCGGAGATGGTTCCAAGTAACGGGGACAAGATCTTAGTGATATATATCGAAAGTTTATATGAAATTGAACCAACAGTACTGATAATAGGCTGCATAGGGTTATTTTCTTTGTGCGTTTTGACTAATCCATACAAGTAAGGTAGTGAAGGAGATTTGACTGACAATTTGCCTAGTAGTTCTGTTTTACCTTTAAGGTTATTTTCCACTGTGCTATTGAAGTTTTTTATGACTTGATCAAGGGGATTTTTTGTTAGTTTTTTAAAGTCACATCATCATCCAGTAGGGCTTGCATACGTGATATGTAGTCAGCTTTATCTAAAATTAATATACTATATGACTTATCAGCTTTTATAATGTTGATAGTATTGTCCTTTTTGAGATCGGTCAAACTTTTCTTATAGCGAGCAGGGAAGTTACTTTCATGCTTAACGTTGGCAGCTCCGTAAACAATACCTTTAATCATGTCAACATGATTTTGACGAAGATCACAATATTTTACAAATTTGCTTAGGGATGATGCCATAATTAAAGCAGAAGGTCGACTTGTTATAAAGAAAGATCAACCATATCCAAGAATGACCTCAAAGATATAATTGCAGACTTAAATAAAAATAAGTTGCCTTAGAGTTATCTTCGTTGTAATGTATGTATGACATGTATTGTGAATATGTATTGTGAATATGGTTTTGTTTACCAAAATTCTGAATAGCAGTCACCTATAATCCTTTAATTGTATTGTCCTTGCATCTGAGACGATTGTCTTAAACTTTTAATTGAACCCATTGTTTATGCTTGTTTGGGAAGGTTAGTCATCTTCCAGGTGTGTCAGATTCTAGGTACTAATGTCTTTATAATCCCTATCTGTCAGTTATACGAATCTTCTTGTATTGTCTTTTTCCTCATGAATGTCAGTTTCTGCTTAGTAAAAGACGTTTAACGTCGAAAGGTCTCGCGGATACTCCATCGTTTATTTTCCTTCGTGGCATATATCTTTATTACATGTATATATATATATATATATATATATATATATATATATATATATATATATGTTATATATATATATATATATATATATATATATATATATATTTATTGTTACATGTTTAGTGGGCTTTGACTAGATGAATATGGAAGCAAATGTAGAAAAGAGAGGACTTTCCTTCCGATTATATTTAAAACAAAGGGAAGGTCGCCAGGAAAGCATGTTATTATAGTAAATTACTTTATTTCACACAGTTCAAACAAGTAAAATAAATCCTGACTAGTATGCAATCCCACAAAATAAGTACAACAAGTACCTTACAACAAAGTTTACAGTTAACTGACTTTTAGGATGAAAGAATGACCCCATGGCTCATGGTTCTCTGTTTCATAAGCAGGGTTTACTTGTAGCACTTTTGAATCAATTATCTTCCAAGGTAACTTCTCACAGGAATGATCGGTGGCAGAACACAAGGGACAGGATAACACGTCTCTGGAAACAGATTTCCCAGCTAAGAATATGTACATAAAAGATTCTCTCAGTTGTAATGAGCTATCACAATGCAGGAATGATTTACTCAAGGTCACTGAGTAAAGGATTATTTCATTAATCGACTTAATTCATATGGCGAACACACATGCTACAGTATGAAGCAAAGGGATTTTATTTTGGGAGATGAAATCTTGAAAAGAAAATGAGAGACTTGGTGAGAGAAACACACTCGCTGGCACTTATTTGCTAATTCCAGACTTACCGGCCTCTCCAAAATTGTCATGGGCAATATAGCAACCATGTAGTTGCTCCAATGGGTCTTCAAGTTAACAATGCTGGGGCTGCTTGTAACAGCCAAGACAAAAGATACGGCCTGAGGACTGGGACTCAGCAGGCAAACTTTATGCATGGATAAAAAATGAGGGAGGACTCACTCGGGACTGCTTCTGCTCTCCGTCATTCGAATGGTGATTATTCATCTATGGGCCTTCAGCCCCCAGAAGTGACCAGGATGTACTGACATTCCTGAAAAGACAATTAAGACCAGGAGATCACAGGACAGGAAGATAGTTCTTGGGACAAGGCAAGGCTATCTAAAGGGACTACTAGCATGCCTATTACCCCCTTGACTAATGCTTTTACCTGGCGCCAGACCCTTGTATCAAAACTCTTCCTATCTTTGGGTAGGGTTATCACCCCCTAATGGATTGCGTTCTGATCCCCACATTAAGAGGCGAGAGAGACGAGAGCGCATATATTTGTTATAATATATATGTAAGAGTGTGAGCGCGCTCGAAAGTTTGTAACAAACAAAAAAATAATGTGGTATTGATGATATAAATCTTACTAATTTCGTTGTAAATTATATATCATGTGTATTTTTAAAATCTTCCTTCCTTTTCAAAAGGTTTTTATGAAAGGGGTTAATTAAATTAGCTCTTATTGTGGCATGTTGATAACTCCCCAATTAAATGTCAATGAGGGGAAAGATAATTACAGTTCCGTCTGAAAAGAAAGGGAATAATCATTATATGTCTTAGGTTCTTAAAGGTTCCCTCGAATTTGGGGACAAGTTAATTTTCAACCATTTTTGAAGTGTGCAAGGTTTTGGGATGAGAAACTCGATGCACTTTTCTAGCCCTGGCCATAAGAAAAAAAAATAATTGAAAAGTAAAAACTTTCAATTGTCTTTTCATCTTTTCAATATTCAGAAAGGCAGATTAGTATTATGACCCTTTTGTTACAAATTGGAAACAAAGGAAATGGCAAAAAATAATTTGTGCTAAAATCTCGAGGAAATCCATTGACCAGTAGACTCTTAATTGAAGACAGATTACAAG
The DNA here is from genome assembly GCF_015104395.2 of Macrobrachium nipponense. Lineage (NCBI taxonomy): Eukaryota > Metazoa > Arthropoda > Malacostraca > Decapoda > Palaemonidae > Macrobrachium > Macrobrachium nipponense. The sequence continues at coordinate 139,225,900 of NC_087200.1, read as the reverse complement.
CAAACAGAAACGAGAAGAATGCTAAAACTTGGTCGCTGAAAAAAACTAACATTAATAATATGTCTGTATCAGGTGTCAGGAGATACTGCAAGCCTAGGAACCTAACGAAAGACAGGGTGATTATGCGCCATATATTCTTCAACATTACCTTATTAGAAAAAAAATCCTTTCTAGTTCTGTTTATTCACTACGAATTACTACACTCTTATCGTCTTTCTTGCTTGGCTTAAGTTCCATCAATGCTCTAGTTGGTTAACTGAATAGTATCATTTAAATAATCTTTTTGAACACGAAGCTACGAAAGAGAAAGGCATCTATAATTACCTGCAAAGTATGGCGATTTCCACAGCTCGGCAACCATATCTTTGTCGTTATTTATCACCTTCATAATCCGAAATGCACATAACATTTTTGAATGTGTAAAACAACAAGGTTTTTCGTTTACAAAAATGCGTGGATGGGGGAATATGAGTCCCTTCAATGAGTCCCTTCAGACCATCCTTGGCAATGCTTAATTTAGAATCTCTAGGACAATTCCAGCATATACTTGCTTTTGATATCGCTGACTTGTGGAAATGTTATTCATTTCATATCAATAGGACTACGTCGTTAGTTTTAAAAGTATATTTCTTCCAATTGTCTTCACTATTGTAATAGACGAGGTATAGAGAAAATTTAAGATTTGTATTGAGCGTTTGCCTTATTGATGACTCTTATCACACCAGCGTTATTCCTTGGTAGTATGCATGTATCTTTTTACCAGACGTTCCCAACTCCACTGACTTTGATACTACCCTGTTCCCCTCCAATGAAAAATTCCTAGACACATTTTACCGAACCTGAACATGATAAGTTTATCAAGACATCACTTGGACAAGGCCAGCCATTATGTTACGACATTAAACATTTTTGTTTTAATTTCGTGACAAGCTTTTGCTTCAAATTTTAGTGAATTCGACTGCTATGACGGATTCAGTCTGATTTCACATCATAGTGAAGGTGAAATCTATTAAAAATTTAGTAAAAATTTAGGCACCACATTTTCCAACTGTGGAGGACACTCAAATTACAACCAAAACCAAAATTGTTATATATACATTCATACTCCCTCGAATACTTCCAGCGGTACTATTGTCACTTTTAAGTCTTTTGACTTCGACTCAAAAATTTTTGCTTCCTTTTCTTAATGAGCAAATATCCTTCTGCTCCCCCACTTTCCTATTTCATCTCTTTTTCACTTGAACGAACGCTTGCCCATATGTCGCACGTAACATCCAGCCAGGTGTCAATTGCAAGTCTCTTCATCTTGTTTATCGGACCCTTTCAAAGGAGCGGACGCGGCTTTGGAAGTCTTATTATAGTTTCAATGTGTCGCAGAAAGAGATGGCGGTGCTGTAGACTTCTTGATATATGAGTGTGCGCCTAAAAAATGGAAAAGAAAGTACAGTATCGAGAACCGTCGAAAATATCGCCTTTTCTCTTCTTCCCAGCATCCAGTCCCAGTTAATTAGACCTCTCCCTACGTGTTTTTTTTTTTTCTTTTTTTATTCTTACGTTTCCCGCTCTTAGCACGTAGTTGAGTCTGTTCTTAATTTGCTCTGTCTATTATTGAGTAATCTTTTTAAAAAAAAGGCGTTCATTGTGAGTTGAAAGGGAGTTAAACTCAACAAAAGCTTTTCCACGTAATTGACGAAGTCGCCTTTCACTCTTGAGCAACCTCGGCGCTGCCGCTTATTTTTTCTCCCTTAACCCTCATGTCTTCTATAAACCACTTACTTAACAGAGCTACGTAAATCCAAACAATGATTTTATTGTCAGCCCAATTACTCACGGGTTAATTAAATTCTCCGAAACTTCACAACCCCACATGAACCATAAAAAGGATCGTCATACCCAAAGGAATAGATACCACAAGGTAATGATGATGATGGTGATGTTTGTGTGTGTGTGTGTGTGTGTGTGTGCGTGTGTGTGTGTGTGTGTGTGAGAGAGAGAGAGATAGAGAGAGTGGGGCTGGCGAGAGAGAGAGAGAGAGAGAGAACGTTTCAACATAACATTTTCGTGTTCAAGAATGGAAAAAAAAAAAAAACTTTACAAATCCTGTTCACGAGTGTTGGTCTTAGAAAATTAGTTTTAATTAGCCACCTCTACCTTACATAGCTGAAAAGTATTCGCTATGGATGAGAGGGGGCATATGGTGGCGGGAGGGGGAACAGTGTCATGGAGGGAAGTAAGCAAAGGAGGGAATAGTGCCAAGGGTTAGAGGTCCTCATAATTAGTGATGACGAGTAAGAATGAGAAGATGAGGGAGTTGAATAGCGATGACGCCTTCTAATCTTCACACACGGGCTCCAAACTCTCGGCGACGCTATTCCGGTTGTTATGGCAACCAACAGCCTCCTTACAGGCGATTACAAAGGCTTGAGCGCACGCGCGCACATTCACTTATACATAAAGGATCTCGTACAAAACAGGTCCTTGGAACATTGATTTTATGCGTGCGTAATTCAAATCAAAATCTGTATGAGAATCTAACCAAATATATACAACATTTTGCAAAGAATACCGCATTACAACACACACACACACACACACACACGATGAAAAATATTAATACGATAAAAGGGGAAAGACTGAAGAGCGTTTTTTCGATAATTGTCTTTACAGTTCGATTGATTGATTGATTGGTTCTTGCTGGCGTTGCAACTATGAAGTTATTGACGTCATATTTTACAGAATAGTACAATCTTAGGGAAGAAAGTAATAAGAATAAGAATAATTACTATGAGTTGAGAGAAACAAAATACATACATACATACATACATACATACATATATATATATATATATATATATATATATATATACATACATACATACACATACATACATAAATACATACATACATACACACGCATAAGCTAAAATGATATATACCAACACATACTAACACGTACACAAACTCAAACATCATGACCAAATTTACCTAAATTTTGTAAAGAAGACCTGCTTCTTGAAGGAAACTAAAGCAGCGTGAACATTTCTACTTTCGCAAAATTTTACTGCTTGGGTGAGTCTGGGAAGGGGAGATGGTTGGCAGGATGTTTGGATTCGGAGTTAATTGTGGGAGTTGTGGTGGTGAGTCGCCACCTTATATGGTTTGGACCTAAGAGAATGTGATGGGATTTTCCCATCTCTATCTTGAGGGCGGAACCATCTTCATGGACCAGACCATCGGAATCCAGGGGTGGCTGGTTTTTCGGATGGGACTCCTGGATTTTGTCCGGAAGCCCACCAATACGTTTGGAGTGGGGAGTCGGTCCCCATTTGTGGCGGCAGAACTCCCAGCAGGTAGATTGGCTTATACCTGGGCCACTGCAAGCGTATTGGTGCCATCCCGAAAGGGCAGGGTGTGGGGGCAGACAATGGGGAAGCAACTTCTACATGTGCCGTTGGTGGAGAATGTCAAACCTTGTCTAGTCCACGATACCTTCTTAGTCTTTCCAAGCAGTGTATGTGTGTGTTTTCCCCTTTTTTATCTTTCAAATTCCCATGATTAGTCTCTGGTACACTGTCCCCTGGAACCCCCGACTCTTTGGCACCGTTGACAACATTAGGCTTGGATTAGGACCTCCCTTTGCCACCCCCAACCTCCTCCAAAGAAAACAAAGATTCTTTAATTGTTACTAAGAGTCCTTATGTACTTCAGGACAGAGGAAAGAATAGCAGATTTAATATCAGAAATAGGAATGTTAATCATCATATTGGAATTTTACTTTAATCTCAAGAACCTGACACTTATGATAAATATCTTTCTCTTGACCTTGACAAAAACATAAAAGAAGTGAATATATTTGATATCCATACAGATATTGTGAAATGCATTGGCAGAGAACCAAAGATAGCCTCTCAGGGTGAAGGAAGGTTGATTATAGAAGTTTCATCACCAGATGAAAGTAGAAAATTACAATCTATTTAATGCTGTAAAAGGAAGACGGCAAAATGCACTCCTCATAAAACAACGAACCAATCTAATGGAGTAGTGTACAGTACTAAACTTCTACGTTATTCTGAGGACACTCTCTGAAAAGGATTTACTGATTAGAAGGTTGTTGATGTGAGACGAATCAAGAAAAAAATACTGGGAATATATTACATCCAACACCTACTTTAATACTCGCCTTTGATTTTTTTATTGTAAAGGAAAAAGGAATGAACCAGCTATATGCTTTAACTGTGGAAGAAGAGAGCATGGGAATTGTGAGCTTACTCCATGCTGCCCTAATTGTGGGGGAGACCATAATGCTACACATAAATCAAGTATCAAATATGTCTTTGAAAAACAAACACTGGATGCTGGGACCATTGTCAACAAGAGGACTTTAAGTGAAGAGCATGTAACAATGTCAAGTACCTTGGGAAAGAAGACACATCCGCAGAAAAGGTTGAGTCAGAACAAAAAATTAGTAAACACTCATCATCTTATGGTTCAGCTGACCCTCATAGAACATCTGAATTAATGGAAAGTAATCGGTCATTTCCTACGATCTCATCTTACAACACAGCAGCAACAAATGTAGAACCTAAGCAGACAAGATGTCACACTCAGATCAGCTTGGTTTAGACAATAAAACTATACTAGCTTAAAATGATAAACCAGATACTACAAGGGCCGAAGATACTACTAAAGATATTGCTGCTTCAAATACCATTACAAGTAATCACTTGGTAAATTCAGATGACCCACAAAGTACTTCACCAACGTATGGAACTATACCAAAAGTCCGTCACAAAACTCAAATATCATCCACAAAGAAAAAGCAAAACAAAGTTTTCGAACAGAGGATCGTCCTCTAGAAAATAGATACTTTCTCTGCTGTATTATAATGGAACTACCAGGGACTTCTCGCTAAATATGAAGAGCTATTACGTTTGATAAATACCCATAACCCAGTATGTTTAGCTTTACAAGAGACTGTGTTAAGCAACAATAAAACGCTTACTCCTAAAGAGTATTTTGCATTCCACCCCCAATTCCCTTTACAGGGAAATTTGGGGGAAGTGTTCTTGTAAGACGAGACATTACACACTCAAATATACCGTTGCAAACTCACTTACAAGCTCCACCTCTTAAAATTCACTTAAAAATTACATACACAATTTGTTCTTTGAATCTCCCTCCTAATAACCCAATACTTGAACGACAGTTAACAACAACTTGTATGAACAGCTACCTCGACCATTTCTTTTATTGCGAGACTTTAATGGTTGACATGAACTTTGAGGTGACATTTAACAAATCAAGAGGCAACCTTTTTTTATCATCAATAGGAAATTCAGACATGAACCTTTGAATATTGAAAAACCCACCCATTTCCTCATTCAGACTGGTACATTTTCATGTATTGACTTATCTATCACCAGTTCTGATACAGTCATAGACTTCAACTGGGAGGTGTTGGACGATCTGTACAGTAGTGATCATTTCCCAATTGTCATCAGAACTGAGAAATATGAGCCAGTATACAGAATACCTAGGTGGTGTAAAATAAAGCAAATTGGCCCCTTTTCCAGAAACTTAGTTATATTGAACTAGATGCAAAAGGTATACCAACAATATGTGAATCAGTGTTCTATTTAACAATGATTTTTATGTTTGCAGCAGGAAATGACGATCCTAAAAACTAGTGGAAAATTGCATCGGAAACCTCTCCCATGGTGGAATGTTTAGTGCAAAATATGACATAAGGCCATGAGAGCAGCTTTGACTAGGTACAGAAGACATTACTGTGAATGCTGCTTGATCTCCTTTAAAAAGGCTCGAGCCAAATTCACATGGCAAATAAAACATGCTAGACGAGAACCATGTGACTTTTTATGTCGATAACTACCTGGAAAACATCTATAACCAAGACATGGGCAGTTATTAAAAAAATAGCAGAAAAGTATAACCCTAGTCCCCTCCTTGTTTTAAAAGTCAATGGTGACTTTATAGCTGACTCAAAAGCTATAAGCAATGTTTTTGCTGAACATTCTGCAAAGATATCAAGCAGGGATGAAAATTCTCCATTCTACAGGGAGAGAATGTTAGCAAGAGTCTGAAACATATGATTTTACTTCTTTTAAATCTGAATCATAAGATATGCCTTTTACCATGGAGGAATTTTTATGTGCTCTTGGTAACAGTAAAAATACTGCATCTGGACCTGATGAAGTTTCATATGAAATGATCAAGAATACCTCAAAGGAAACTAAATATTCCATTTTAAGTATTATTAAAATTTTTAAAGAGAGTGATTACCATAGTGTTTGGGAAATAGCGACAGTTTTACCCTTTGTCAAACCTGGGAAAGATTCATCTGTACCTACAAGGTATAGACCAATAGCTTTAACAATCTGTTTATGTAAACTTATGGAAAAAATGGTAAATTTTAGATTCATATGGTTTTTAGAATCAAAGAAGATTATATCATCATCTCAGTGTGGCTTTCGCCGTATGCACTCTTGCACAGATGTATTGATACGTTTGGAGAAGCAATTTGTCAGGAATTTGCTTCCAAGCAGCATTATGTAGCGGTTTTCTTTGACCTAGAATAGGCTTATGATACTACCTGGAGGCATGGAATTATGAAAGTCTTGCATGAAATTGGTCTGCGTGGTGAACTACCACTTTAGTGAAAAGTTTTTTTTTTTTTTTTTTTTTAACTTTATTTTGATGTCAGGGTTGGTAGTGCTTTGTCTAATTTGAAATAACAAGAGGAAGGAGTACCACAGGGAAGTGTCATAAGTGTCACTCTGTTTGCCTGGGCTATAACTGGGATAGCCTTGAATATTCCAAAAGATGTAATGTCAACAATATTCGTTGATAATTAATCTATTTCGTGTGCTGCATCTAAAATGTCTGTTGCAGAGCGAAAACTTCAGTTGGTAGTAAATAAAGTTAACAGTTGGGCAGCTGAGCATGGTTTTTAATTTTCCTCTGCCAAAACTGTTGTTATGCCTTTCTGCCGCAACAGAGGCGTTCATCCAGACCCAGATCTTTTGAAATGGACAGAAACTTACATGTGTACAGGAAACAAAGTTTTTAGGCCTCATCTTTGATAGCAAGTTAATGTGCGAAGCTCATGTCAGAAGCCTCAAAGTCAAATGCATGAAGGCATTAGATTTTTTGAAAGTCTTAAGTCATAACAATTGGGTAGCTGATAGAGAGCACGTGTTACATGTTTATAAAGCGTTCCTTCAAAATTGGCATATGGGTCAGAAATTTACTCATCAGCTACTACAAGAAGATTAGATACTTTGAATGCTGTTCACCATTGGGGAATTAGAATTGCAACAGGAGCCTTTAGATCCTCCCCAATATCTAGTTTATTAGTGGATGCGGGTGAACTGTCCCTAGATTTGATAAGGAAATTTACCCCGTGGGAATATTGGTACCACATACAGAGAACTCCTGAATCCTTAGCCTACAATAGGTGGTTTGGAGTGGTATATCCTGACAGTAATATTTGTGGTGCACTACCAAGTTCTGCTTCTATCTTTACTGCTGAACGTTTTAGCATTTTAACTGCAATAAAGAAAATTGTTACTTTAGAACGACATAAATTTTCTATTTTTTGTGATTCCAAGAATGCCTAGGAAGCTTTGACATCTTTTAATCTAGTACACCCTGTGGAATGGAATATGAATGGAATGGAATATGAAATTTAGGCTTGAAGCCAAACACTGGAATCCAAATGGATTATTCAGCGCTATAATGAAATTAAAAAGACAATAGAATGGGTTTGGCAATTTTATTGGACAACAGAGAGCAATAGTAAAATGTGAGAACTTACTGATGCAATCAAGCCCTGGCTTTTATATGTTTGAAGACCGTCGAAAAGAGACTGCTCTATGTAGGTTACGGATCGGCCACACACGGATTACTCATGGTTTTTAAATAAACAATGTCCCTCAACCATTTAGTGAGGATTGTCCTGTTCCCCTCACAGCAAAACATTTGATAGAATGTCCCAGCTTAATGTCAGTAAGGAACCGTCATTTTAATGAAGTTGGAAGAACTGATTTTAAACTGACTGCAATTTTAGGGTGAGATTTTAGTAAGGATAACCTTTTTAGTTTCCTTCAAGAAGCAGGTTTTCTTGACAAAATTTAGATTAATTTGGTCATGATGAAGCTTATAATATTATGTGTGTATATATATGCATGCGTAAACATATTTTTTTCTCTCAAGTCACAGTAATTATTCTTATTACTTTCTTCCCTAAGATTTTACTATTCTGTAAAATTCGGCATCAATAACCCCCTCGTTGCGACGCCAGCAAGAACTAATCAGTTAATCAATCACACACAACACCAGAACTTTGCAAAAGAATATTTGATGCAAAGTATTCTTTGTTGCATGAACAAAGAAATATGGGAAAAGAAGTAAACCCGAAAGAAGACAAGGACCATTTAATTCATAGTGACATCCTACTTGGCCTGGGCCTTGGACCTTGTTACTGGACTTCAATGATACACAAAACACTGCGTTTTCAATATTTACCAAAGCTTTTATTCCTTAGGTTTCCAAATGATTCATGGCATTGGCAATGTAAATTTAGCATTTGCCCAGATGATGAGGGTGTCTGCGGTAAATTTGGTTGCATGAAGACGCTGTTAGAGTTGTAACCAAGTTATGTAGGCTTTGGACTTTGCCTTAGTCTCTGCTTCAGAACTTTCCTAACTTCTGTGTTTCAGTGCCGGCCGTTTCGAGGGTGCACCTCAGCCTTATTTGCTTTAAACAACTTTTACCAACTGTTGACCTCTTCCATTTGTATAACTTCCGTAATGTTAAGAAGTTTAGGGTCGTGATTAATCCACATTATTAATGTTAAAAGAACTTGAATATATCAATCGGAGTCGATCATGTTCAATAGCATACACAGTTATACGCAACGAATCTAAACACTTGAGCTCCGTTGTAATATGTCGGAAAGCGGACTTGACGCCGCTTGCAGATATTCCTAGCATTCCGTTGCTGTGGATAAGATTAAAAGGTTTGGGTTATCCCACCCACGTTTGTTATGACTTGCGGTTGCCGTGGAAACTTACGGGAAAAGGGGGAGCGAGAGATCAAAACGAATGGGATTACACAAACGCGTCTTCAAAAGTCGAAAAATTCTCTTGACCATTCGTAACGTTGGAAAGGTTTTTGTGAGAAGAAAATTTTCCTCCGCTTTACCACACATTACCATATGTCCTGGAAAAATAAATGACTGTCGTTCCTTCGCAATAAACATGACTGTACAGAAAATTTTATTTAACATGTGCAAGACAACAAATAAAATATAACCAAGAACTAATAGAAAATGAGATGGGATGTACAAGATTGTTAATAGGCGAAGAAATAAACCTAACACCCCACAGCACAACAGACACATTATGCTTCAGAAGGGAGGTTCCGGTTGATATATTCTCGAACGTAAACACCTTTTGTAATGCTGGTTTGCGAGTCTTGTTAATAAGATAAGGCTTGCTTTCCGAAAGCGCCAGAGGTTAAATTGTTCACTTGTCATGACTTCAGAATGCACCGAGTTCAACGCGAGCATCAAAAGGATGCCTACTGTGCACTACATGCCTTTTGTGAAGCGCTTACGTTCCTGCTCTCGAATAAACAGCAATTATTTGGGGAGATTCAAAGAACAAATGGCTTTTGTGGTTGTAAAATAGCTCACTCCGTTAACCTGTATTTTTTCCTTTTAAACATAACTGCCTACATATGTTCACGGCTGTTTTAAAGGGGAAACGAAATGTTCAACACACCATAGGCCCAAGAGAGGCAAAAAAATAAATGAGAAAATAACCTACATGATTAGTAAACAATATTTTAAAACTGTTGCTTGCAACCAATTTATCCAGCCTGGGGAAGTGATGATTAAATAACAGTTCCTTGCAAAAAGGAGATTCTAGAATCCAACAGTAGAAACGAACTATTACTAATAACTCCAAAGTCTTTATTCCTACTATTTAATACTTAATTTCTTACTCCATATCATCTTTTGATTTTACCGGAAATCAAGATTAACAATCAAATGCATAATATATTTTTTCTTTAGATTTCTTTAGAGGTCGCATGTCTACAATAAGCCGTTACATTGTAGCAGAGGAGATACATGCATCATTATATAATATATATATATATATATATTAATATATATATATATATATATATATATATAATATATATATAGATATATATATACTATATATATAGTATATATATAAAGCTAATATTATATATTATACACAGATAAATGTATATCATTAATGCATATATTATACATGCTTATAAATATATATACATATAATTTTATGTAATACATGCAATATAATACATTATATATTACATATATGATATATACTATATATATTTATATATATATATATTATAAAATATAAAGTATATTAATATATTATACACATATATGTATATATATGCATATATATACATGCTTATACATATATATACATATATGTATGTATATACATGCATTATACATATATATAATATATGTATACATATGATGTATGTATATACATGCATATACATACATATATATACATATATGTATGTATGTACATCATATACAACATACTATACATATCTGTATATATAATGTATAATACCTGCATATATATCGATCTGATATATACATATGTATGTATATGTATTGTAATATACATCATATACATATATAGTATATATATATATGTGTATATACATGCATATATATATATATATATATATATATATATATACATGCATATACGTATATACATGCATATATATGTATATATATACTATATTTATATATATATATATATTTATATATATATATGTTAACAATGCAGTATATTGGTCTTCCCTTTTTTTCAACTGTTTAACCTGTTACCTCCTAAGAATGGTATTTAAGGATTCAAACCCATATTCATTTTTCCCTTTTCTTCCTTGATACAGCGACGGCATCGGTCGAACTGGCACCTACTGCTTGATCGATATGGTGTTGAACCGCATGGCTAAAGGAGCGAAAGAGATCGATATCGCAGCAACTCTGGAGCACATACGGGACCAACGGCCGCATATGGTGAAGAGCAAGGCGCAGTTCGAGTTCGTGTTAATGGCAGTAGCTGAAGAAGTGCACGCCATCCTGAAAGCCCTTCCCCAATAGCCAACAACCCTTTGATGACGACCCGGCGAGACTACATGGATTTCAAAATTTTCATTGAAGAAAAAATAAAAATAATACAAAAAACTATGTGGGGGAAGCCCAATGGGAATCACTTATTTCTCTGCAACAGATCATAATAATAATCCGTCTGGGCTCCCCCATTTCCCCTCACTCAACCTTATAATCCTCATTTACACTCCCAGAAACCCATGTAAACAATTCAGTTGCCCAACTAACTCACCCCATCAACACTTACTCCCTTTTCCACACTCCACTGACTCACCAGACACCACAACTGGTCGAAGTAATCCTTCCAGGAAGGTGGTGTTGCTGTGAACCTTTGCTGAGTGACCAACAATGGTAACGGGGGAAATTGATTTCATGAAGTAACAGAATACAGGAAGAAGAGATACACCAAGGATTCCCGGTATATCGATGGTGGTTCCTCTTCGACGGATCTTCGTTTGTCGCCTATGTTTACTTTCTTTGGTACAGGGACACTAAATTGACTAAATCAATTAAAATTAAACTATATATTCACTAGCTTGATCCTAAGTGAATTTATGCTTGGCCCTAAGGATAATGGATGGCTTTTTATTGGACGTATATATTATACTTACAGGTGTCAGAGGATAATTATATATGATATATATTTTCTTTCAATGTTTCCAAAATATGAGTATATAGGAATATATATATATAATAAACTACAATTGTGTATAAGTGGTAATTAACACTGTAACGTTGTGTAACATGCAGACGTCCACCAAGTCACACTCAGTTACACAATCTTTAATATTAACATTAAACCAATTACCCTAATGCATTATTATGTTTAAAATTTCCAAAAGTATCGAATTGGCATGGCAAACCTTATAAACATAAAAGTTCCACGGAAGCCTCTGCTTTCGATTCACAGTAAATGATAAATGAACAAAAAAGGTTTTGTAACTGAGTACGGTAAATGTACTACTCCATGACCTCTAACTGTCCGCTTTATTTTCTCTACAAAAACGAATCTCCAAAATGAACAAAAAAAGGCCGAAAACAAAATAAAAAAAAAGAATCACAAAAAAATTAAAACCCGCCTTTCTATTCATTGACTGGAAGCGAAGACCGGTCCCCCGAACCTCTTGGCTGGTATTGCCCTCCTCCTCCTCCTCCAAATATAAGAAGCCTTCTTGGATCCAGCCTCCCAAGAAGGCTTCTCTCAGCCAATCAAGTTCTTCGGTTGGAAGTCTCGCTCAGCCAATGGATTTCGATGTATTCGCTTTCCTACCCCATCTCCACTCCCTTCCCTCAACCTTCTCCCTTCCCTCCCTCCCTCCTTGCCTCCCTCTTGTCTCTCTCCTATGTAGATCATAATGGATAGTGTTGTGATAGAATTAAGGTAAATTATATTGATATATATAAATATATAAATATATATTATGTTGTTACCCAGATATGAGATCAAGTGTCCATGAAAAGAATGAAATCTGTGGAACTGGGAAAATTCTTTCGTCTTCATGGGAACTTTTAATAAAATAGATATAAAATGGAAAAAAAACTTTCATCAAATGTTATTATGGCAGAGAGTACGTTTCTAAAGTTAATAACAGAATGGAGGAAAGATCTTAAAATGCTCGCATTAACAAGAAAACTGTCAAATAAAATTGTCACAAAATTTCCAACGGAAAAAAATAATCATCTCTCTTTCTATAGTCTGCAAAACTAAGAAATTAACGCAAGAGGATTCACATGTTCATACCCCTAGGAAACGCTGTAAACAAAAAAGAAAAAAGTAAATAAATAAAACTTTGCAGGGACATCAGCGAGTGTGTGTAGTTCTGTTCCATGTCGTTTCTGTACATTAGATTAGCATTATTTTCTTCTCCAAATGCTACAAAATAAGCTACCCTTGGTTTTCTATTTGCTCTCTGGTACAAAAAAAAATCTTTTTTAATCTAACCAACACAATCATCAGTTATGATTATTAGTCATATTTTGGTTATATTTATTGCTTAGATATATGAATAAATATACATATATATATTTTCCTTTGAGTTACACGAACTAGATTTCAGGACTGGACTAATGTAGCCCTTGTGGTCTTGGATCATGAGGGTGAATGCCCCAGTCATCTCGACGCCAATAAAGTGATTTGGTGGATATGACGTTTTTCAGTAACCTTCTTTCTGTGAACTATGGCGAATTATTAAAATAATTATAGGTAAAACCCAGGGCTTTTTAAGCCCGTGCCATACACTATCTTGGTATACAAATAAATACAATTGTACGAAGAAATACAAGCAATATTACAACGGATGTTGGCGTGGAACTTCATATCATCCCTATCTTGGCTTTACAGGTTTTCAGTGGAAAAAGTGTCCTCAAATATTTAGCGATCGAGAAGCTAAGACCTCTGTATGTTGAATACCGTTTACAAACGAATCAAGAGGGTATAATTCCCAAATACAAGTTCTAAGGAATGGTACCCAAATTAATTAGAAGGAACCGACCATATGGAGCGGTATAATGGCACGGGAACCAATATTATGCCGAAAGGGAATTAATGTATGGGAAGAAAATTTCTATTTAGGCCGCCATACACGCAACGATTATCGCTTACGATAGCGGTGCCGCAAGTAAATCGGTGTGTGTATGGCGTTATCCCGCTGCCAAAAGTGGGTGGAGTCTAGTGATAGCACGATCATCCGGCAACCCGACATTGCTAGGTTAGGGTTCCCGATTTTACACCCGACATCGAAGATCGCGATGTGTATGGGCTCATCGTGTGATGTCCTCAGTTGATTAGTAACCCTTGCCTCGTTATTGATTGATTGATTGATTATGTCTGTTAAAAATTGGTGTCACAACATCTCGGTTAATGACACCGAAATCAATATAGATAAATAGTAGAATTAAATCTAAAATTAATTTAATATAAAAAATCTAAAAATATATTTATATGAATAAATTTCTTCAAATCTATAAACTCTTACATAGATATTCTATTATATAATCTAAATTTTGTTGAGGAGGCCAGCCTCCCTCATAAAGATAAATAACTGCTCTATATTACAATCCTTTCCAAGAATTGTAGATAGGATAAAATTACCTCCTCTATCACATCCCCAAGACAGGAACCTACGTCTCAAATTCCCAAGTCTGGGACATTCAACCAGCAAATGTCTCACAGTCAAGGGCACAGTACAGCTCCCGCAAAATGGAGGATTTTCACGAGACATCAAGAACCCATGTGAGTCTTGTATGTCCAATCCTCAATCTGCACAACATCGTTTCTTGTCTCCTTGGCAAATACGGATATGACCAAGGAGACACTGATGAAGTGATACTATGCATTTTTTGATTAGTTAAAACATCTTCCCACTGGGACTGCCAACATTTTTTAATTCTCTGACCTACTAGAGGATACAAATCCCGATATGGTAGTAGGCATCTTGTGGGTTCTGGGGAGCTGACCGCAGACTTTGCAAGTTGGTCAGCTTTCTCATTCCCAGCCACCCCAACATGGGAAGGAACTCAGCAGAGCTTTATTTCTTTCCCTCTTCTTTTCAGTAAAAGCAGCTATTCCAATATATCTAAAATCAGAGGGTTTAAAGGGTTAAAAGATTCCAGCGTCTGAAGAACACTTCTTGAGTCACAATATATAATAAAAAAATTTTCATTTCGAATTAAAACTTCCTTTAAAGCTTTTAAAATTCCATATAACTCTGCTGTAAAAATCGATGCAACAGATGATAACTTGCCGCTTCTCTCTACATCAGGGAAGGCTACACCGAAGCTGACGCCAGTATCTGACTTTGAGCCATCCGTGAAAACTCCAGTGGATTCATCATGTTGCAAGGAATGTTCTAAAAATATTGACCGCATGACCTCACTGGACAATTCTGTCTTGGTAAAATTAAAATATCTGCAGAATTTTACCTCTGGGAAGTTCCATGGGGGACTAACTGAATATTTTGCTGGTAAAATCTCGATCCTTGGCATGTTTAATTCACGAACAATGGTATTGACTCTAAAAGCGAATGGATGAGGTTGCTTGGCGTGATTTTCATAACTCTGCCAATGCCTTTCATTTCTCATACAAATGCTGGTTAAAGACTTAGGTAGCCTCTGGAATCTATACCAGCTCCGAACCAGCAGACGCTTGTAAGATCCAGTGGCACCTTATCAGCATCTACTAGCATGCTCTCGGTGGAAGATGATTTAAATGCTCCTGTACACAACTGTATTCCTCCATGATGAATTGAGTTGAGCATTTTAAGGCTATTTGGCTTCGCAGAAGTGTACACCTCACACCCATAACTTAATTTTGAGAAGACCAAGGCTTTATATAATCTCAACATCTGAGTTCGGTCTGCACCCCACGAAGTGTGAGACAGGACTTTTAGCAAATTCATTGCCTTCAAGCATTTTGCCTTAATATATTTCAGATGTGGAATCCAGGTCAGTTTGCTATCAAAAATGAAACCAAGAAACCTTGTTTCACCAACACATGGAATTCTCTGCCTGTGAATGAATAGATCTGGATCAGGGTGGATTCCCCTTATACGACAACAGTGCATAGTTACTGTTTTACTAGCAGAAAATCTAAAACCATTAACCTCAGCCCACTTTACTATATTATCAATGCAGAGCTGAAGGCGGCGTTCAACCACTGCCATCCTTGATGCTGCAAAGGAAATCGACAGGTCATCAACAAAAAGGGTATATGTTATATTTGGGGGAATTATTTTAGAAACCCCATTGAATACCAAGGCGAACAAGGTTACACTTAAAACACTTCCTTGTGGTACTCCTTCTTCCTGATTGAACACATCCGACATTGTTGCTCCAACCTGAACCTGAAACATCCTATTTTTTAAAAAAGCCTTAATAAAATAAAGAGAGGCAAATTGCCTCTCAGGTTACATTCATAAAGGACATTCAAAATGCCATATCTCCAAGTTGTATCATTAGCCTTCTCTAGATCAAAGAACACAGTGATGTGATGCTGCTTGTCAGCAAAAGCTTCACATATTGAAGATTCCATTCATACCAATACATCAGTTGTGGAGTGCATACTCCGAAAACCACATCAACCGTGTGTTCACCATTTTTTCCATGATTTTGCACAAACAAGATGTCAATGCAATAGGACGATAATTTTCTGTCTTGAACGGATCTTTTCCAGGTTTCACAAATGGCAGTAATTTTGACTTCTCCCAAAGCTTGGGGAAGATATGTTCTCAGTAAATTCTGTTAATTAGGCTTAATATGAAAAGTCTGGTATTTTCAGGAGTATGCTTAATCATTGAATAAGTTATATCATCCAGTCCAGGAGCTGATTCATTACATTTATTTAAGGCTGATTCAAATTCTCTAATAGTAAAAGGAGCATTGTACTGCTCATGTCTTGAGGTATTAAAATCAATTTCGACCTGTTCCATTATCCGTCTTTGAGCTGAATAGGGTCTATCATAATTTTTCTTCGCAACATTAGCAAAATGATTAGCAAACTCATTTGCCACTAACTGGGGGTCTGCTAACTCGCAACCATTGACCTTGATAACTGGAAGTTGACAAGGAGTGAACTTGCATGCTATTTTTCTAACTCTTCCAAACTAGAGTCAGAGGAGTTTTTGAATTTAGTGAAGATATGAATATTGTCCAAGATTCTTTTTGTGCTTTTTTGATTTCCATGCAAAAATGAGCTCTCGCATTTTTGTTTGCGGTATCTAGGGAAGGCAGATCTCATAGTTCTATGAGTTTCCTGGCATTTACGAGTCCACCAGGGAACTGGTCGGCGGACAAATTTGCCCGAAGTCCTAGGTATAGATTGAAGACCAGCTGAGAACATTATTGTATTAAAAAAGTCAAGAGCGTCATCTACACAGGGAAAGTCATCAGCAGAGTCATCTATTGAGCTGTGCTCCCGGAATGTTGACCAACAGCTTTACCAATGTTCCATTTGGGTAGCCTTGAAGATGGAGGTCTTGATTCTACACTCACCACTATTGGAAAATGGTCACTGGTAAATCTATCATTTATAGTTCTCCAATTAAAGTCAATAAGGCAGTCATCACTACATATAGATAAATCAATTGCTGATAAGGTGCCTGTTTGAACATGAAAATGCGTAGACTCCCCAGAGTTGAGGATCCCCACATTTTCATCTTCTATGATGGAACCTAAGCACCTTCCTCTTTGATTGGTGATGATGTCACCCCAAAGAAGGTTTCTGCTATTCATATCTCCCAAAATAACAAAAGGACGTTGTAACTGTTGAATAAGAGATTTAAATTCATTGATAGGGAAGACTTCGTAAGGTGGTAGATAGAGAGAGCATACTGTATATTTTCTTTGCAAATGGATCTGCACACCAATCACTTGCAATGCTGACTGGATACTAATTGGATTTTGAGGGGTGTCATTTCGAACATACAAAGCAACACCGCCATGGCTTCCAATATTCAAATTATAGGTGGAATGAATGAATTTTTTAAAATTTGTGGCCATTTGCCACGCACCGGAGCCAAAGGCCATTCAGTGCCTATATATCGACTGAATATATTTACTAATACAAGATACACATATAATTAAATCAAATTATTAAAATCAAATTCATATTAAAATACTCAATTAAATATCATAAAACAAATGGAATTCCTCAAGAAATTTAAAAATCTCCTCTGTGGGAGCATCCTCTCCTAAAATATCTGACAAAGGTTTGTTGGTGAAACCAAACCGACGTCTATGATTAAAATAAAGAGGACAGTCAACAAATATACGCCTCACTGTAATGCCAACATTACAATTGGAGCATTGAGGAACCTGCCTCTCTGCTCCACTAGTTAAAAGATACCTATGTGTTAAAAACGTATGCCCTATACGTAGGCGTGTTAAAACTATACTAGATCTTCTATCCATCCCAACAGAAGGTGACCAGGAATGAACAGAAGGTCTGATCGATTTCAGCTTTAAATTACTATCTAAGTAGGTCTATAACTTTTAGGATAACTAGGGTCCTTTCCAGATTTAAAAAAAGGAACTATAACAGAGTTTTTCCACAACTTGTATGAAGTCCCTGAGGACCAGAAGTCGTTTAAAACATCGGCAAAGAATTTTTTTGACTCCAGAGGTAAATGAGAAATCATTGCATAATATCATCTTCTCCAGGTGATGTTGGAGAAGACAAAGATAAGGCATATTCGAATTCGACAATATTAAATGGAAGGTTATATGCCTCAGAGTTAGAACAAACAGGCGGAATGAATGAATGAATAATTAGTAATTATCTGGCGTCGTGACTACCAGTATCATTGACGCCGAATGAAGCCATTTGGACAACCAATTTGGGAAAAATCCACGCACACATCATAAAAACTTAAAATTCCGCATCAGTTATTGTACTATAGCCAGCGCAAAGATGCTACTTACGCATTAAACACCACCAAAGCTAAATTATTATTATCATTATTATAAAATAGTTTAACCAGACCACCGAGCTGACCCTCAGCTCCCACAGGATTAGATAAAATGCAAGGTCCAGGCCAAAGGCCACGAGCTGGAATCAAACAGGTCATATAGAATAATAAATTATAAATTAAGATTAAATAAAAAAACTGCACAGAGGCAAAGGCTTTTTCATACTAGAACACAAACAGGCAATAAATACATTTACTCACGTTTCCATATATACAGTCTAAAAAACCAAACCTAAAAACTACACATATACATAAAAGCGAAATACCTACACTCGTAATCATACTGCGCTTCTTCACCCAATATCTTCGCCAAACTGTAATTACCATCTCTATCTCTTTTGTCTTTAAAGTGCTGCTCTCTCAGTTCCCGATGACTTGGACATTCAACTAGCAAAGGCTTAATAGTCATCGGGACGAGACAGTCATCACAGTAAGGCTGGTATTCACCGCTCATGAGATACCCATGTGTCAATCTTGTATGTCCTATACGGAGGCGGCATATCATTACTTCCCATTTCCTAGGCATAGATTCATTTTTCCAAGGGTGTGTACGTGTGGCAAACTCTTTCATTTTATTTGGTCCTGCTTCGTTCCATTGCTGTTTCCATAATCTTGCAATGAACTTTGATATGTGAGGAAAAAAAGTCTCTATATGGTACAGCAATTGGTCTTGGTATCATATTGGTTGCTGCTGATTTAGCTAGTTGGTCTGCTTTTTCATTTCCATATATATTTACGTGCGCTGGGACCCAGCAAAAAGATATAGTAATCCCTCTACGCTGATGTAGAAATACCCTCTGTGCGATTTTCAATGTAATTGAATGATCAGTATTAAAAATTTCAAGTGCCTGTAATGCACTTTTGGAATCACAAAAGATGGTGATATTAGTGGAATTCTGGAGGGTTGCAATATGTTCCAATGCTGTTAAAATTCCATACAGTTCCGCTGTGAAATTCGATGCTACGATGGGTAGTGCTCCTCTGCGGCTAAAATCATCACTAAAAACTCCATATCCGACTCCATCATCAGTTTTGGAGCCATCAGTAAAAACAAATGTAGAGACTGAGTGCTCTGCAGCATGTTCTAA
This sequence comes from Macrobrachium nipponense, assembly GCF_015104395.2. Lineage (NCBI taxonomy): Eukaryota > Metazoa > Arthropoda > Malacostraca > Decapoda > Palaemonidae > Macrobrachium > Macrobrachium nipponense. The sequence continues at coordinate 139,206,131 of NC_087200.1, read as the reverse complement.
AAATAATACTCTGATTTCTGTATCTGATTTTTCTCTTTTAGTACCTTTTAAAATATTTACAAAATTTAATTACAGGTAATTTCCATGCTGGGGTAATTGGTAAATTAACTGGACATACAGGATTTCTTGACATATTCATTTTTTCCAAGATCTTTTTCACTCTAAAACTAAAAGGCTTAGGAAACCTTGGATGATTTTCATAAAAGTTGTTGTAAGAATTTCTATTTGCTGCTTCAAAGGCTTTAGAGTTGGGGATTCTCTGAACCCTAAACCAATATCTGATAATTGATGATTGGCGATATAACTCTAGTGGGATTTCTCCCGCATCAATTAACAAACTTAAGATGGGAGAAGATCGAAAGGCACCTGTTGCCAAGCGTATACCGGTATGATGTACTGAATCTAAGATAGCAAGATGATTGGATGAAGCAGAAGAATATATTTCACATCCATAAAGTAACTTTGAAATAATTTATTGCTAACGCAAAAAGTGTGACACTAAGCACACTCCCTTGTGGGACACCCTCCTCTTGGCATCTTCTATCTGATAATGTGCTGCCCACTTTAACTTGAAAAAATCTACATTTCAAGAATGCTTTAATGAATAGGGGCAATTTTCCTCGTAGACCACAGGTATGAATTGTCGAATGCCATGCCTCCAAGCAGTATCATAAGCTTTCTCAATATCAAAATAAAAAAGTTATATGGTGCAGCTTGGAGGCAAATGCTTCACATATGGTGGTTTCCAGCTGCAGTAGGACATCTACTGCCGAGTGCATTTTTCTAAATCCACATTGTGAGGGTGAGAAAATATCATTACTCTCTAAATACCACGCAAATCTTGTATTCACCATTTTTTCCATTAACTTGCATAAGCAGCAAGTTAGTGCTATTGGTCGATAACTTGCCAGTGAAAAAGGGTCTTTACCTGGTTTTACAAAAGGTAATACAAAAGCCAATTCCCATATGACTGGGTAGCTACTTTCATGCCATAATCTGTTAATTATACTTATTATAAATAGTTTTGTATTTTTTGAAATATGCCTAAATATTTGATAGGGAATTTCATCCGGACCAGGGGCAGTGTTAGCGCTGCTGGCCAGGGCAGCATCAAATTCCCTTTCTGTAAAGGGTAAATTATATGGCTCTATCTTATCTGTGGAAAAGCCTAATCGCAGTTGTTCTTCTCTTCTTCTATATTGATATCCAGGGGAACTGTCAGATTTTTTTTAAACTTGGGCAAAATGATCGGCGAGTTTATCACTTACATCTTTTGCGTTGGCGATGAGGTTGTCATTAACTTTAAGTACTGGGGGAGGACTGGGAGTAAATTTCCCACCAATCTTTTTTATTTTCTTCCATATACTGCAGATCGGTGTTCGGTGGTTAATGAAGGATACAAATGACGCCCATGACTACCTTCTGGCAGTTTTCATTGCATTTCGAAAATGCGCTCTATTCTGTTTGTATATTATCATGTTTGCTATAGTTCAGTGTCTACAATAACGTGTAAGTGATGTTCTTGTGACTCGTGTAACAGTGTGAGCTCTTCAGACCACCATGGGACTGGGCGTCGCCTAAAAAGACCAGTAGTTTTTGGTAAAGAATCTATACCTGCATCATCTGCCGTTGGGAAGTCATTTGCATCACTTTCTATTTCGCTTAGCTCTTGAAATTTGTTCCAATCTGCTTTTTCAACATTCCACCGTAGAGATCTTTGAACTGGTGGGTCATCATTGGAATTTATTATTATGGGAGCACGGTCACTGCTTTGCCAATCATCATTCGTCTTCCATCTGAAAACCATCGTGCAATTGGAACTAGATATTGTAAGGTCTATGCATGATACTGTAACTGTCTGGATATGATAATGAGTGGGTTCCCCAATATTTAAAAGTCCTAAATCTTCATTTTCTATTATGGAAGATATAATATTCCCTTTTTGATTTGATGTCACATCGCCCCATAAAGGATGTCTGCCATTTAAGTCTCCCATGAGAAGAAATGGTCGTGGAAGCTGATGAAGTAAATCAATTAGTTCTTCTCGAGTGATGGGATTGTTTGGTGGAAGATAAAGGGAACAGAGTGTGTATTTTCGTCTTAAGTGAATTTGAACCGCAACAGCCTGTAAAGGTGTATTTAGTGGGATTGGAAAGTTAGGAAGGTCCCTGCGAACATATATAAGGCAACCTCCATGTCTTCCCACTTCCAAATTATATTGTGTTCTATATGATATATAGTCTCTTGGGCAAGGTGTGTGGACATCAAGCATTGTTTCTTGTAAACATACAGCAATAGGGGAGTATTTATAAAGTAACAGTTTAAGTTCCTCATATTTTGCACGAAGTCCCTGACAATTCCAATGTAAAATTTTTGGAGGGTAGTCCTCTATTCAAGGTCATTTTTGAATGTTTAGTGGATGGGAAGCTTTGCTTGTAAGTTTTTGATGACGACTGTATTTCTTCGCCAGCTTGCTCATTGATTTTGGTTTTATCTTTTGTTGGAGTTAATGCAGGAGAGGATGAGTGTGTTCTTACTCTCTTCACTTGTTTTTTTCCCTCTAATTCCATTAAATCAGGCAGAGATTCTGCCTGAGATAGTGCAAAAGGAGGAGTAGAGGGAGGTTTGAGGGAGATATCCAGATTGTTATATGGAATGTTTTTAATATCCGTCTTGGCCGATTGTGCTCTAACCTTACTAGGCTGAGCACTTGGCCCAGTATGTCGGGCCACAGGAGTAGAAGCATCCTTTATTGACGATGAGGAATGATCAGCAGATTGGAGTGGAGCCCTAGTGGTGGAATGTTGGACCACAGGGGGTGAGGCATCCTTCATTGAGGATGAGGAAGGAGTAACGGATTGAAGTAGAGCCCTTGTGGTAGTAAGGGCTTTAGAATAACTCTTGGCTCTTCCCAAGAGTCGTCTTGCATGTCCAATACTGATGTGCTCTGTATATGCTTTATTAACTGCTGCTGTTTCAACTTTAAATTCTTCACATATTTTATCAACTGATTTGTGCTCTAGCTGACAATTAATACATTTAGGTATATCTAAGCATGGGCCATGTTCTAGGCCAGAGCAATTATTACACATCTTATTATTTTTACAAACTTTAGATGGATGACCATATCTAAAACAATTAAAACACTGTAATGCTTTTGGTTCAAAAAGGTCTAACTCGCACTCTTTCATTTTCTATTACTATATGAGATGGTACATTACTGTCTTCAAAAGTGAAAATCATCATGTTGCCATTTGGGACCTTTTTCACTTTCCATACAGTTGGTGGACACATATCTAAAACTTCTGCTTCAGTAAACTCGTACAAGTCTCTATCGAAAACAACACCTCTTCCATAGCTAAAATTTAGGTGAGGACTTATTTTCTCTACTATATCGTTGTTATCAACTTTCATCATTGTTAGCATCTGTGACTGAGTTTTAGATTTTGCATGAATAAGCACAAAGTTCTTACCAAATCTAGTAATGTCACCACTCATTATGCCACCTACTTTTTGCTGAAGGTACCAACTAAACTTGTAATAGTTGAAGTTCTCTTCCTTGGCTTTTACTACCAGCCATTTAGGAGGTTGGGGGACTCTTATTTTGCCAACGTTGCTGCTATTGGAGTTGATTGGATCCCATTCTGCAGGTTTATAAATGTCTAAGTTTCTTGGGGCTTTATCCGTCAAGGCTCCTTTAACTTATGAGTTACATACTTTCAAAGTATCAATACTACAGGTTGCTTTGAAAGCATCTTCATGTTTATCAAATGTTACCCAAGCTTCCCATTTTCCTTCTATGTCAAGAAAGTTCATACGAATCTCAGCTATATTGCCAAACATGTTCAAAGATGTCAAGATATCCTCATAGTTACACTGAAGTGGAATATTTTTCATATGTATAACTTTCAAATGCGTCACTCCACTATTATTGGCATCTGGGGGGTTCAAAGAATGGTCTTTGTTTGAGCAAGAAGTCGTCAACGGTGCCAGTGAGTCCATTTTCCCAGGGGATGTAGGTTCATAGTCCGGATCCATATTTGGTTTACTTAAACAAAAAACTCATACTACATGGTTACATCAAGAAAGTATCGTGAGTCACTCAGGTATTCACATTTTCCACCAATGGCACTAGTGAGAGGTATAAGCCAATCCACCTGCTGGGAGCTCTGATTCCACTAATGGGAATCAACTCCCCACCACAAATGTATTGGTGGGCTTCCGGACAAAAGCCAGGAGTCCCACCCACAAAAAACCAGCCCCCCTTGGATTCTGATGGGCCAGTCCCTGGAGATGGTTCCGCCCTCAAGATAGCAATGGAAAAATCCCATTATTAACTCTCAGGTCCAAACCATATCAGGTGGTGACTCAACCACAACTCCCACTATTAGCTTCGAATGCAAACCCTTCCTAACCCATGATCCCTTCTCAGACTCACCTTAGTTGTTAAATTAGACGAAAGTGGAAATGTCCACATCAGTTATTGCCAAAATTTTGTAGGCGTTCCGTCAGGATCCGGCCTTCACACGAGTGAAGGCAGGATCCCTTACCCCCTCACCATATGAAGGAACCTACTCGAGGGGAACAAACAGGTGGATTAACTATGGTCGTGTTTCTAATATTGAGAAATTCAGGGGAGTAGTGAATGGGGCTTGAAATTCTTGAAAAGTGCCGAGCAAAGGCCTCTGCCACCTCTCTTGCATCCGATATAACTACCAAGTTGATTTTCAAAATTGGTAAAGAAGGGGAAAATTTCCCTAGTAATTTACGGATTCTATCCCAAACTAGAGAAAGTGGCGAGTTATACTTTAATTCTGATATGTACCTAATGAAGGACTCCCTCCTTGCTTCTTTAAAGACTTGCTTTTGTTTGGCGAGGTTTTTCTTGTAAATCATTCTATTAACCAAGACCTTCGATATCACTTGTAACTAGCTCTTGCAATTTTCCTTGTCAAGGCACATTTACTATTCCACTAAGGTACCAGTGGACGACGGGGTTTCCCCTGATGTTTTAGGAATTGACGTCATTGCCCCTCCAATCATTACACTAGCGAGATATTCATAGACAGTCGAGAGGCAAGGAAATTCATTGGCCTTACGATTGACTTTGGTAGACTGTTCATACGGCTGCCAATCTGCCTCCTTTATCTTCCATTTGGGTAAAGATGGGGAGGGTGTATTTTGTACATAATTAAGATGGATGGGATAGTGGTCGCTCCCATAGAGATTTTCATCCACTGACCACTTACAGTCTAATCGTAATGACGACGAACATATTGTAATATCAATTGCTGAACTGGAGTTATGTGCTACATCAAATCTTGTAGGAGAACCGTCGTTCATTAAAACTACATCATTACAATCTAACAATCTTTCAATTATAAGCCCACGGTGATCACACCTACCTTCCCCCCACAAAGAATGTTTTGCATTGAAATCCCCCATCAGAAGGAAGGCTGAGATAGTTGGTCTAAAAGTGATTGCAAATCTTCAACCTCTAATTGTCTTGGATTGCCAGCTTTGTCCACCAATCGAGTTTCTAGACCAGGTTCTAGATAAAGAGAGCACACAGTGACCCATTTGTTGATGAAAATCTGTGTTGCACAAGCTTGCAGTATCGAGTCTAATAGGATAACTTTTTGTGGTAATGACTTCGCCACAATAATACATGTGCCACCATGAGCACGTTCACCTACAGGTGGTGGAGATCTGTGAAAAATAAAGTTCTGTCCACAGTTAGGAGAAACATTACCAAGTTTGGTCTCTTGCAAACAAAGGGCAGCTAAATTATGCTCCTTGAAAAGGACCTAGACCTGTTATCTGTTTGAATGGAAGCCTAGTATGTTCCACTGACATAGAGCCATTATTTACTATTAGATTTTTTTTTTTTTTTTTTAGACTTGGAATGGGCTGGTCTGGAAAGACTTGGTCTTGGTCTTTGTTTCGTAGAGGAACTTGGCAGATCCTCAAGAGACCTGCTATTTCCTCTCTTGGGAGCCCTACTATGGTGTGGGGATATTGGTGGAGATGATGAAGGAGTACGGGGTCTCTTATTTCTAAGAGGCACCGTCTCTGCAGCGTGCACCTGAGCCTTATGAGGTGCACTGAACAAGGTGTCATTCTGGGACATACCCAGATCAGGCTTCTATATCAGAAGCCCGAGAGACCTCCCAGAAGCCCAGAGGAGGCCCATCGGGAGGGTACAAAGGGGCCTTCTTGGATGAAGGCAGAGATGCTGAATGTACTTCGAGCTCAGAAGGGTATATCTGAAGCTTTGACTTTGAAGTTGGTATTCTAGATTGATTTTTTATATTCGATTTTCCACTTTTTACTACATCACTATATTGAGGTCTTTGGAACAAGTCTTTTTGCCTGGGCAATACTTAGATGTTCAGCATGAGTTTTTTCTATGGCTAACACTTCATTTTTAAATGACTCACATTCCTTATGCCTTGCATTATGATTACCCTTACAATTTATACATAATACTGGGGAAGAACATTCGCCTTCATGCTTTTGTAAGGAGCAGGCAGCACATAACTGGTCTCTTGTACACACCTTTGACGAGTGACCATATCCAAAACATATGAAGCATTGGAGTGGTCTATGATAAAAAGGTCTAACATGAAATCTCTCCTTGTCAACATATACGTAATCAGGAACTTGATCATTATTAAAAGTGAAAATAATCATTCTTGACCTTGGAACCTTAAAAATCTTCCACACTTTATCATCACACATTTCCAGCAATTCCTCGTCAGGCAGTTCATATAGGTCTTGACTGAATACCACTCCCTTGGCATAACTAAAACTATAGTGTGGTTTGACCTCTTTTATCATATCAGTATTTTTCAGCTTAGAGATCATGTGACCTTGTCTATAAGACTTTGCATGAACCAAAAAACTATTCTTTACAAATCTCGTAATATCAGAGTTGGTCATTGTTCCTACCAATGTTCTCAAATGTTTCCTGAAGTGGAAAAGATTGCAAACTTCTGATTTTGTTGAAACAATTAGCCACCTGGCAGGTAGAGATGTCCTCACCTTACGTTTCCCATCTGTAGTTTCCTGACTGACCCTAGCTGGATAAAAGGAATCAACTTCAATATTCTGGGATATTTTATGAATTAATATACATTTTAAGTTTTCCTTAGATGAGCACTTGAAAGCAATCATGGCATTCTTATGAGTAGTAAACTCAATCCAAACCCTCAAAAATACAAAATCTTAAGTTTCACAATACTTTACGACTTTAATTTCACCAAACCTTCCAAACATTTCCATAAATGTAAAACAATTTAAATCAGAGGAGAGAGAATCAACATAAAGGATTCTCTCACCACTGCTAGAGCTTTCCATAGCAACATTCAATGTCTTGTCATGGGTCGTCTTCTGCGCATTTGAATTTTCTTTAGGATTGTCCTTGTTCGTGCCAGAGGTCGAAGAGGAGGGTAGTGTCAGGAGGTCGCATTGTCCAGGGGAGTTTATCATAGGGTCGTTATTCATTAATCCCTAGACAGAAATTTGAAAAACTACTGCAAATCAGGCAGAAAACCAGGCACCCCGCACCAACCCCTCTCCCACCAAAGACACTCAGCAGACTCTGACTCCCGTATGTCCACTCCCTACCCAACCCCGAAGGGATATTATTATTATTATAAAGTTAAGATTTACCAGCCCAATGAGTCTAATCAGACTCTTACAGTGCTGGCCCGAAATTATTCGGGAGAAAATTATTTAAAAATACGCTCATAAAATGTTATGTCTACAACATGGAATGGTATGGAATGAAGTTAATGAATTATAATAAATTAATGATAAATGAGGGGATTATTAAGTGATATATGAGGTTGGAATTAAAAATATGAATTGAACTTATAAAAGACTGAAATAGATAATAATGACAAAAGTCATCTATTTAAAATGGTATATGTTAAATCTTATTAATCAAATTAGTCTTTTTTAAAAATATTAATATTCTATATAAAGAAAAATGATCTGATTCTGATAGTATTTCTGATAATGATTTATTGCCTAAATATAAATTTCTCTCTCTATTAAAAATTAGGCATTCACATAAAATATGCTTGACTGTTAAAATTGCATTGCACACATTGCAATGAGGGATGTTCCCTTGTGGAGTTATCATTAGATACTCGTGAGTTAGTCTTGTGTGGCCTATTCGTAATCTTGTTAATATTACTTCAGCTCGTTTTTCATTTTGTACTGATGTATTCCACAAGTCTACTTTCTGTTTGATGCACTTTAATTTATTGGTGTTTGCTTCACTATTCCCACAGATTTTTGCCATTTTGTTTTTTATGCACTGCTTCACTGAGTTTATATAATCTGTAGCAGCAATTTATTGTCAAAAAATTGGTGAATTTATCCCAGACTTGGCCTTTTCATCTGCCTTTTCATTACCTTGGATTCCAACATGGGCAGGAATCCAGCATATTTCAATGTTACCCCACGTGAATATAATTTATTGATGATTTGTTTAATTTCCTTTACTAAAGGTTCTTATGTGAATAACTCTTGAGGGATTCAATTGCGCTTCTTGAGTCAGAATATATTACAAATTTATTATTCATTTATTATTTGTCAATTTTATTTGATTGATTGCCAATATAATTGCTGTTAACTCAGCAGTAAGACAGTTGCTTCAATTGGCAATGAATTCTGACTTATTTTGTATGATGACACTGCAGCACAACCAACTCCTGCAGAAAGATTTGGATCCATCAGTGTATATTGCTTTTATGTGGGCCTTTACTTCGAATGTGTTCTAATGTATACTGTTTATAGCGATCTGAAGTATAATTTTGCTTTTTTGATAGATGATAAAGGTTAGAACATACTTTGATTTTCTTCATCATCCATGGAGGTGGAGAATTTGAGGGTGGGAGTATATTTACTCTAAGGCCAATAGATTCCAATAACCTATTAGCTCTTATTGGAAAAGGTGGTTCGTGATTATTAATAAATATATCTCGCATGCCAAATAGTTTTTTTGTGGGGGAATCAGTTAGGGACGTTATCTTTAAAAGCATTCTCATTGTTACAAGATCACGATGTACGGATAATGGGGGTTCGCCACTTTCACAACATACGAAGTGTTTGGAGAAGATTTAAAGGCTCCACTACAAAGTCTCAAGCCTCGGTGTGGATAGAGTCTAAGGACTTCAAGGTACTTTGTGATGCTGACCCGTAATTGGACTTCCATATCCACTTTGGATAAAACTACGTGCTTTATATATCATAAGCAATGTTTGTCTCTTAGCTCCCCAAGTAGTATGAGACAATTTTCTTATCAAATTTAAGGCACTATTACATTTATTTTTTACAAGGGCTATGTTGCTTCCAATTAAGATGAGTGTCAAATACCAAGCCTAAAAATTTTATAGTATTACTAAACTGAATGAGGCTATCACCTAATTTAAGATCTATGTCTTGATTCTGTTTCCATCTACTATTTTTGTAGAAACATAATTGCTTGGTTGTTTCTCTATAGAGAGCTTAAAGCCTACTGACAAAGTCCAGTTGTGGATGTTTTTTTGATAGCTTTATTAAGAATTCTTTGTAGATGACGACGACTGCTTGAGGATAATATATAGCAAAGTCATCTACATACAAGCTATTTTGTACTCCCTGTGGTAACTGCTTTACGATGTTATTAATAGCTAGAGCAAAAAGAGTTCCACTCAAAAACACTCCCTTGAGGGACTCCACAATCTAAATTGAAGGAGTCAGAATATACATTATTTATTCGTGTTTGAAAAGTTCTTTCATGGATAAAATTCTCGATAAAAATTGGTAAGTGCCCTCTAAAACCATTTTCGTGTAAGGGACTTTAAAATTGAGTATCTCCAGGTCGTATCATATGCTTTTTGGATATCAAAGAATATGGCAACTGTAATTTGCTTACGTTCAAACCCTCTCCGTATATAATTTTTCTAGATGGGAAAGTGAATCTAAAGTAGATCTTTCAGATTGTGAGCCAAATTGAGTTGAAGACAGAGTCTTATTCTTACGTAGGCACCAGTTTAGTCTATAATTACCATTTTTTTTCTTAGCATTTGCACAAGCAACTTGTCAGGGTATTGGTCTATAGTTATTATGGATTGCTTGGATCTTTCCCTGGTTTGACAACTGGTATGATTATAGCATGTTTCCATGCTTTTGGGAACAGGTGATTTACCCATAAATGATTATAAAGCTTCAATAAGTATGTTTTTGCTAACAGAGCCAGGTTTTTTATCATCTCAAAATTTACGTTGTCTTGGCCTGGAGCAGAAGAGTTACAGTTAGATAAAGCATATTCATATTCCTCTTCTGTGAAAATCTGTTATAAATATATATCCTCTAATGTTTCAAAATTCAATGGAACAGCTTCTTCACGGGCTTTAATTGTTCGAAAGTGATCATCTATATTGATTATACTACTTATTGCTTGGATGTTACGCCCCTCAAAATATTCGAAATGGCGTTACTATCATGTACTGGTTGGCCATTATGTATTAGTGCATGTCTCTGAGATCTAATATGAGATCCATTAATTTTCCCTAAAAAATTTTTTTCCCAGACTTTACTTATTGAGGTTTGTATCAGATATGCTAGATACATATTTTTGCCAAGACATTATTTTTTCCTCTAATGGCTTCCCTTCTGAATCTTGCCGAGATCCGATTGTAATGAGGTTTTAGTAGACTGATTTCTATAGTAATGTCTACAAGTTTCTTGGCAAGTGCTCTCAAAATTTAAAATTTAGGTCTTTTACTTATGACATTAAATCTATTATGCAGGGTTTCTAATCTTTTCTACCTATAATATGTTTTTCTTGTATCAGGTGGGATAGTGTGTCAGACCACCAGGGTACTGAGTGTTTCTTGGGATTAGTAGTTGACTTAGGAATAGATTCGTCAGCAGCTGTAATTACAAAGTTTGTGAAGAAATCTACTGTCTCATCATGACCTTTTGTCTGCTGTAAATGGATGGATCTGCTGGTTTTAAATTTATACTGGTCCCAGTCTGCCTTATCTACATTATATCGTGGGACAGTTGTGTTGGGGTATGTCCCAAACAGGATATTAAAATTGGAAAATGATCACTGGTATATGGATCATCTAAAACATTCCAATCAAATCTGTCCACTATATTAGGTGAGCAAATACTTAAGTCTATGGATGAAAAACTTCCATGGGATTTCGAAAAGTAAGTGCTAATGTCTCCATCATTTAAAATGCAAAGATTATGATTGTCAATCATATGCTCAATTTTGTTACCATGTGAATCTGTTTCATTGCAAAAGGAATCCCATAATGGGCTGTGGGCGTTAAAATCTCCAACTATTAAAAAATCATCACGTATATTCGGTAATACTTGAGGTAGATTTTGTAAATCATAATTACATGAAGGTTGGTTGTAAATATTATACAAATTAAAAGTAGAGTTGTTAATATGAAGTTTAATTTTTTTTTTTTTTTTTTGTTCCAGATAGTTGGATTCAGAACTATTAGTCAATATATTTTCGTAAGTAATTCGGTTATTGACGTAAATTGCTGTTCCTATGTATTCATATCAGGAACTGAATGTGATGCTAAATGTATATTGCCTATTCTCGAGACATTTTCATTTGTATGTTGCAAGCATTGCTATAGGTTCATATTGTTTTAATAATCTTTGAATTTCTCCTATTTGTAATCTTGTTTTTACAAAACCATTTACGTTCCACTGAATAATATAAGCGCGGAATGTTATGTGGGGGAAGGCCTCTGTCAAGCAGAACATTACTTCCTCTTACTTTTGTGGTTTGCATACTCGTGTAAAGCTGCAGGTTTCTTAATATTTGACTTTATGTTAGTCTCTTTGTAACTGCTCCTTGGGACTTTTGTTTTTGTTTTATTTTTATTTTTTTTCCAATATGTTCTATGCCTCTAGCACTCGATGAGCGAGTTTTAATAAGATGGTCTACACACATGCAATCTTCGGAGTGTTTTTCAAGATTTTTCCTGTTGGTTTTTAGTTTTGAATTTGATGAAATTATTAATCATATTAGTGAGGCTGCTTGTTGATGGAAGTTTCATTGTATTCAACTGAACAATGAAACATTCATTACATCCACATAATTTATCATGAGTGGATAAGGCATTTCTATTTTGAGTGATTGGTAGTGATTATTGTTTTACTGAGACTGGGAGAGGAGTCTATTTCAACAGAGGCAGCTTGATGATGAATACTACTACTTGGTTGGGGTTGAGGATGAGTTAAGGATTTTCCTCTTTGTCCTATTATGGGTGATGGAGTTATATGGACAATGTTTGTTATTTTTCTAAGAAATCGTTAGTTTGTGAGGTGATTAATGTTTCAGCTTCTACTTCAATACTATCTTATATTGATTACTTTTTAGAGGATGGGAGTCCTCTTTGTTGTCAAGTTTTTTTGATTTCGGAGGGGTCCCATTTCCAGGGTCTCGCCTTTTTCCCCTTGCTCTCTGATCTGGTGGGAAATCATCAGCAATTTCTGCATTGGAAGGTGCTGTCTCTATACATGAAGTATTGGCATCATGATCATCTAAGGATGATAGCAGCATATTTGTATTTTTGTTGTGGTTTCAGGTATTAGATTCCTACTTTCTAACAAGCTTCAGATATTTGGGGAACCTTATTTTTTAACATATTTTATATGATGGATTTCTGCTTGGGGTCAAGTATCCCTCTAACTTTTAACTCAAGCTTAGCCTCTCTTGCTGCCATTCCAGTTCTACTCATCAGAAGTTTTAATTCTGTATTATACATATAGAATGGGCATTCTTTTGACTTTGCATGGTGAGCAAGTCCACAGTTAGCACATTTAATATTTGGGCAATTCCACTCAGTTCGATGGTCTTCTGACACACACTGCACATATTTCTTCATTTTGGCATTTCTTGAATGTGTGACCAAATTTACAACATTTTTTACATTGTACTGGTTTCGGTACTGACTGAGGGCGTACTTTCTTCCTGGTTTGACCAAGTATTTTAATCTTTGCTGGTAAATTTTGGCCTGTGAACTTGATTTTTACTATTTTTGATGGAAACTTCTTGGTTTTTTTTACTTGGAATTTGATATAAACTCCAGATCGTGAATATTGTCATATCTTAATTTTAGTGATTCTAATATAATAGGCTGCTTTTTCTGGTAATTCTTCCTCATTTTCAATTTGGGGTAGTACAATGTACCTTGGATATAGTTGAGGCATGTCATGGCTTTCCACCGTTCTCTTATCCTTGAATTTCTTTAATGTTTTCTGATATGCTTCTGACTGGGCTTTTGTTGTGGCCTCAATCAAGTCATTCATTATTAAAATTTCAGTGCTCTGAAACTCATTTCTCTGGTAGGGAGTAAGCTTAATAATTTGTTCTCTAAAACATAGGAGGAAATTTTCCTCTCTGTTTTGAGAACAAGAAATCTGGACCAATTATCTGTGCCAAAAATGTGGTCAAAATGAACTAATGTTTGGGGTCGGTTTGTACATTTTTCTTTTTCTATTATTTCTTGTTAATGGCTCATATGGTGCCATCGTTGTTATGTTGGGCTTATTTTCTTGAGCGAATCCGGTAGCCAAGTCTAATTCCGCGCTGGGGTCATCAACATTAGGGCCTAATAATGTATACATGTACACGAGAGATGTTTTCAGCCAGGTAGTCCTCCACCCACCATGGAGCCCAACAAGGGAGGGGTGTGGAATGTCACATTAATGGGCCACCCCTAGAGGTTACTTCCTGGTTATCACCTGATCCCCAGCACTTAATGGCGTCGTCAGTCCGTCGAGATCCGACCCAGTACTAGGACCAAGTTTGACATAAGACTTTCCCCTCGCTCGAACACGTCAGGTACTTGAATTTTACGGGTGGAGTGGCATGCCGTCCAACTACACCCTCCTCCAGGTTAAAAGAGCAGTCAATTCAATAGTCTAAAACCATGCCAGAGTCGTCAACGAAAGAAGAAGAAGGGAAAGGGGAAAATTTATAAGGAGGAGGAGTAAAGGAGTTAAAGGTCCCAATGTTCAGTTGGATCCACAGCAGAGAGTGTAGGCGTAAAAGGGGCATACTCTCTCTGCAGTGGATCCCTAAGCCCCCCACCTCGTCAAGGAGTTGGGATCAGGGGGCCGAAGGGATAGCTCTATCATAACATGAGTGGCTCAAGTGTAAGCATAACCCACTTGAAAGGACTGAGGGCATAACTAGCATGCAATCATCCACATTCATGTTACAATATAGGGAAAACCGGATAGAATGCCGAGAGTCCTACGGTAGGGACTATACCTCCCCAGATTCCGCAGGCAAGTCCCCCATAGGTAGTTCCGCCCCAATAGATATTGGTATGAAATCATATCAACATCCTCAGGGTTCAAACATACTCGAGAGGCGGACCAAACCTCTACAGTCTCTGCCATTTGGATCAAGAAAGAGCCAATGAGCAGAAGCCCAGGGGGGGGGACAGCTAGGTTGAGCAACTGAGTTAAAGATAGTAGAAGAGTGGAAACAAATTTAAGTAAGAGGAAAATGGAGACTTTTGGATTCGAACTGGGAGATATTTCTCCCAGTTCGAAAGCCCTCTTGCCTGCTATGCATTTTCAGCCATCAGCTGAAAATGCGTAACTTCGTCAAGGCAGTCTCAAATCAAGAGGGAATTATAGGTGGAGTGATAGGATGTATACTCTCGTGAGCTGGGGCACATATTATTACCAATCATGGTCTCCTGCAGAGCTATACAAACAGGAGACACTTCTGATACGAGCAGCCTTAATTCTTCCCATTTAGCTCTTAATCCCTGACAGTTACACTGTAGAAAATTAATGAATTTACTTTCCTTTAGAGGCTGTTAAATTAGAGCCTCTTTTAAGAGCTTTTAGCTTACTGACTTGCTCCTTTTTTCTGGAAGGAGACCGAGTATTTATGGCTGCCTTCCTTTTCAGAGGGTTATCGGTCTCAGGAACCCCAGACAAAGCTGGTGCTGCCTGAGGAGCGGTGTAAATATTGGACATTGGTGCACCCTCCAAAGGATCAGAAGCACCATTTAGAGCTGGTACAGCCTCCAGTGAGGTGGAAGTGCCAGGTACACCTGGCATTTCTGCTTCCATAGAAGCAGAAATGCCAGAAACCATTGGCACTGCCTCCAAAGAGGCGGGAGTGCCAGAATCAACTGGCACTGTCTCCAAAGAGGCATGAGCGCCAGAAATCACTGGCACAGCCTCTGAAGAGGCATGAGCACCAGCAGTCACTGGCGCCGCCTCCAAAGAGGCACGAGTACAGGTCGTAACTGGTTTTTTATTTACACTATCTTTGGTGACATTGATATTTCTTCTTCGGTTGGCAGCAACACTGGAAAAGGATATACCTAGTCTAATGTACTGACTCAACACTCTCTCTTTTGCCTCTCTAAATGTGATACGTTCAGTTACCCTCAATGTTTGAATTTCTTTTTCCATGATGTAAACATCACAATTAAGTGAAGATGATGGATGATTGTCTCCACAATGTATACATCTGGCTTGCTTATTACATATGCCATGCTCTGGTTCACTGCATTTAACACAAGTAGCAGGCTTGCCTTGTAGTTTCTGTCTACAGGACCCAAACATATGCCCGAATTCTTGACAATAAAAACCTTGAAATGTAACCAAGCTGCTTTCACTATACTAGGCAATCGGGTGGAATTGAATGTAACAATTAAATTGGGAAGTGGGACAAGGACTCCATTTATCTTCTTCATTCTTTCAATTCTTATTATACCTTGATCTTTTAATTCTTCTACGAGCTTTTCTTCAGAGTATGTCATAAGCTGGGGTGCATATATCATGCCCTTGGAGTAATTCCAAAAGGCATGCACTGCACATTCCACTTTGACTCCTCCAAGGTGTGATAATGCTTTTAATTTTTCAGTTTCTTTTGCTGAGGTAGGTTTCCACCGTCAGCTTTCCTCGACCTTCATAAGAAATATTAGGCCCTCGGCCACAACACTTCATGATATCTCGATATACATTAAAAATATCATAACCAGCATCTTCAAGATTAAAAGTTAAATACTTATCATAAGTCTCCTCAAATATTCCCAGTCCAATTTCAAATATTTTTCTGCTTAATTTCCCTTTACTCTGCACTGGAGCATAGGGTTTCAGTGTACTAATTACACTGGAAGGTTTTTTAGATTTTTCAATAGGAAGATTGTCAGGGGAGGCTCCAGCAGTCATCAACTGTGCCGATTTACTACCATCAAAGGGCCCAGGGGTTCTCAAATCTTTATTTATTTCAATCACAAAGATTAAAGTTTAAAAAAAAAGATATAAATAAACCTGAAAACCTTAAAAAGATATTATCAGCCTTTCATGGAGTTTATTCTTCCACTAATGGCACAAGTGAGAACCGACTCCCAAATGTTCGCGTCCCTGTCCTACCCCACAGGGGATGACACAACATGATTAGAGTGGCCCAAGTGTAAGCCAAACCCGCTTGATAGGACTGAGAGTATTACAAGAATACAATCATCCCCACCCTAATCACATTATGGGCAAACCGGACAGAATGCCGAGTGTCCTATCCACAAAACCAGACCCCCCTGGAATCCGTGGTCCAGCCCTGCAATATAGTTCTGCCTGATATCGCTCAGGTCCAAACATTATCGGGCAGTTGATGGTCCTGCCACGGTTCCCACTATTTAGCTTCAGATATAGAACCCAGTCCCAACTGTGATATCTTTTCTGTTTACCAGGTCCAGTAAATTTCAGCAAAGGTGGAAAATTCCACATAATTAATCGAAAATACTAGGGAAAAAAAAATTACATGAAGGAGAAGGATGTAGTAAGAATGAAAAAATTGCAGAAAGAAGGAAAAGTTCTGACTAATTTAGTTGGATCAGCAGCTGGGCCCCAAGGACCAGTGAGAAAGCAACCCCACCAGGCATCACGGCCCAGCTGCTGGTCCCTAAGCCCCCTACAACTTCCCAGGATGACAACACCCGCTGATCAAGAGTTTTGGGTGGATTTCATCCGCCTTATCAAGATCTTCCTTGTCTTTGGAAAGTAAAATCCAAAGAACATTATGACAAGGGAAAGACGAAGAAAAACTACATGAGAAAGTCTAATTTGCCACAAAAGAAGAAGTCATTATATGCCATTACAATGATAGGAACAATAAATTCTAGATTCATTAAATCAGTATGTCTAAGTTATTGTAGTTGAATGAAACTGATAGTTCTATACCCAAACAAAAAATAATTTATCGCCTACATCTTTACAATAATAGCAATACAGTTCTAGATTCATGAAGTCATTAGGCCTAAATAATGAAGCTGAACGAAAATGGTTGTTGTGATTACTGAAGTGTACACACACACACACACACACACACACACACACACACACACACACACACATATATCATATATATATATATATATATATATATATATATATATATATATATATATATAATATATATATAAGAAATGACGTACTGCTTCATGAACTTAGTTAGAACCAGGAGATTGGTTAAATTTTTACAAGTTATCTTTTACTTTGTATATATATAATATATATATAATATATATATATATATACATATATATATATATATATATATATACATATATATATATATATATATATATATATATATATTATATATATACAAAGTAAAAGATAACTTGTAAAAATTAAACCAATCTCCTGGTTCTACTAAGTTCATGACGCAGTACGTCATTTCTTTTCGTTCTCCACTGTTCAACCCGTTTAATCTCCTTTTCCTCTTCGGTATACTCTCTACGTCAACGAAATAAGCCGTAGCAGCAACTACCATCGTTAATATATAAAGCTCCTCGCGAGAAGATGCCATATCTGCTCACAGTGAAGTCTTCGATGAGACTAATGATCAATAGTGTTTGGAATGGATGGATGCATGATATATGTTTAAGGCCCGGGACTGGGACCCAAAGGGTTATTAAGCCCTACCATTAAGTGTGATCATGAGCAATGGTTATATGTGTATTACATATGGAAGTACAAACTTAATGAAAACTGAAGAGATAAAAAAAGGATATATATATTATATATATATATCTTTATATATATTATATATATATATATATATATATATATATATATATATATATATAATTAGTGAAAATATGGATGATACCAGTTCTTAAAATTTTAAATTTACACCAAAATGCTAAAAACTTATTATATTTTATTAAATAAATAAATATCTTTTAAAAACTTTAATACAGCTTTTCGATCCGTATCATTATCTAAAACACTGGCCTGTCTTTCAAAACATTTTTACAAAGGTTATGGGTTTACCAACTCATTTAGGACCCTTTTTGCATTCTGGTGTGGAGGGAAGGGAAAGATCACGTTACCGACTGCTACTTTTGCATAACAAATCTAAACGGCATCAATCGCAAGTACCATTTTTCAATACCCTGATGTTCCTGCTGTCATAGAGCCAGTCCCCCATGGCCCTGATCTTCCTGGTCCTGAACCAAATGTCACCATGGAATCTAGTTCTAATTCCGAATCTAGTGACATGACTGATACAGCTTAGTGCCTTTGACCCAAACCGAACTTAATAACCTGACACGAGACCTGAACCTTTCCAAGGAGTCTGCCCAGATACTGGGTTCTCGTCTTCAAGAGAAACGTCTACTGGCGCCAGGAACAACATTCTATTGGTATCGGAACTGCGAGAGAGAATTTAGAAAACTCTTCACGTTTGTTGAAGCATCTTCACTGGTCTACTGTAACAACATTGCTGACCTGATTGAATTACTTGGCCTGTAGTCTGATGCTATGGAGTGGACACTTTTCATTGACTCATCTAACAAAAGTCTCAAGGCAGTCCTTCCGAATAACGGAAATTAGTTTTCATCGATCCCTGTTGAGTACTCAGTTGAAATGAAAGAATCCCACAAAAGCATGGAACGTCTGTTGTCAGCTCTGAACTACCAGGAACATAAATGGGTGATCTGTGGAGATCTTAAAGTTTTTGGACTCATCCTAGGACTTCAAGGTGGTTACACAAAGTATCCATGCTTTCTTTGCTTATGGGATAGCTGTGCTGATGACCAGCATTATGTCACACAAGAGTGGCCATCAAGACAAGGATTAAAACCTGGGTCAGACAACGTTCTGCCCCACCCTCTGGTTGAACCGAGCAAGATATTGCTTCCACCCCTCCACAACAATCTCGATCTTATGAATGACTTTGTAAAGGCATTGGACAGGGAAGGTAGAGGATTTGCTTTCCTCCATCAGAAGTTTCAACAAAAAAGCATGGAGAAACTTAAGGCAGGTATATTTGATGGTCCTCAAATAAGGGAACTCATCAAGGTTGCTAGTTTTGATGATGCACTGAATCCTGCTGAACTCTCTGCCTGGTTGTCCCTTAAGTCAGTCATTGCAAACTTCCTTGGCAACCACAGAAGTTCCCAGCATCAAAAAGTGGTTAATGAGTTAATGGAGAATTTCTGCCAACTTGGTGCACGCATGTCAGTGAAAATGCACTTCCTCCAATCTCATCTGGACTATTTTCCCTAGGATTGTAGAGACTTCAGTGATGAACAGGGTGAGTGCTTTCACCAAGATATCAGTGTTATGGAGGAACGCTATCAAGGCCAATGGAATGTCTACTTCCTTAGTTCATTATACTCTTCTTACTATCTATTTAAAATATTTTGTAAGCATTCTGTGAATAAGCCAGTCTAATATTTTCAATATTGTGTTTCATTCACCTACAAATAGATCGGTTGATTGATTGATTGCGTCTATTAAACCTGGCGTCAAAACATCTAGGTTATTGACACCAAAATAAATTTAAATAGAAAAAGATCAAATTTAAAATAAATTTCACATAAAAATATCTAAAAATATGTATATAAATATATTTGTTCAGATATATCAATTCTTACATAGACAATTTATGCATAATCTAAATTTTGTTGAGGAAGCCCACCTCCCACATAAAGATATATAACTGCTCTATATTACAATCCTTTCCGAGAATTGTAGTTAGAATAAAATTACCTTCTCTGTCACGTCCCCAAGACAGGATTGAATGACTGATTATTTCTTTTAAAAACTGGCGTCATAACATCTAGGTTATTGACAGCGAAATAAATTTAGATAAAAAGTAGAATTAAATCTACAATTAATTTCATATAAAAAATCTAAAAATATACTTATATAAATGTATTTCTTCAAATATATAAATTCTTACATACATATTCTATATATAATCTAAATTTTGTTGAGGAGGCCAGCCCCACATAAAGATATATAACTGCTTTATATTACAATCATTTCCAAGAATTGTAGATAGGATAAAATTACCTTCTCTCTCACATCCCCAAGACAGGAACCTATGTCTCAAATTCCCAAGTCTGGGACATTCAACCAGCAAATGTTTCACAGTCAAGGGCACAATACAGTCATCGCAAAATGGAGGATTTTCATGTGACAAGAACCCATGAGTGAGTCTTGTATGTCCAATCCTCAATCTGCACAACATCGTTTCTTGTCTCCTTGGCATATACGGATATGACCAAGGAGACACTGATGACGCAATATTGCGCATTTTCTGATTAGTTAAAATATCCTCCCATTGGGACTGCCAACATTTTTAAATTCTCTGACCTACTAGGGGATATAAATCCCGATATGGTAGTAGGCATCTTGTGGGTTCTCGGGAGCTGACCTTAGACTTTGCCAGTTGGTCAGCTTTCTCATTCCCAACATGGGAAGGTGCCCAACAGAACTTTACTTCTTTCCCTCTTCTTTTCAGTAAAAGCAGCCATTCTAATATATCTAAAATCAGAGGGTTTAAAAAGTTAAAAGATTCCAACGACTGAAGAACACTTTTTGAGTCACAATATATAATATAATTATTTTCATTCCGAATTAAAACTTCCTTTAAAGCCTTTAAAATTCCATATAATTCTGCTGTAAAAATCGATGCAACATTTGATAACCTCCCACTTCTTTCTATATCCGGGAAGGATGCACCAAAGCCGACGCCAGCATCTGACTTTGAGCCAACCGTGAAAACGCCAGCCAGTGGAGTTATCATGTTGCAAGGAGTGTTCTAAAAATATTGACCGCATGGCCTCACTGGGCAATTCTGTCTCGGTAAAATTAAATTATCTACAGAATTTTACCTCTGGAAAGTTCCATGGGTGACTAACTAAATATTTTGCTAGCAAAATTTCAATCCTTGGCATGTTTAATTCACTAACAATAAAATTTACTCTAAAGGCGAATGGATGAGGTTACTTGGGGTGATTTTCATAAAACTGCCAATGCTTTTCCTTTCTCATACAAATGATGGTTTAATAGACTTAGGTAGCCTCTGGAATCAGCTCTGAACTAGAAGACGTGTGTAATGAAGATCTAGCGGCACCTTACCAGCGTCTACAAGCATGCTTTCGGTGGGAGATGATTTAAATGCTCCTGTACACAACTGTATTCCTCCATGATGAATTCAGTTGAGCATTTTAAGGCTATTTGGCTTTGCAGAAGTGTACACTTCCCATCCATAAGTTACTTTTGAAAAGACCAAGGCTTTATATAATCTCAACATCTGAGTTCTGGCTGCACCCCACGAAGTGCGAGAATTTCAGCAAATTCATTGCTTTCAAGTATTTTGCCTTAATGTATTTCAGATGTGGAATCCAGGTCAGCTTGCTATCAAAAATCAAACCATGGAATTCCCAGCCTATGAAAGAATAGATATGGATCAGGGTGGATTCCCCTCATAGGACAAAAGTGCATAGTTACTGTTTTACTGACAGAAAATCTAAAACCATTAACCTCAGCCCACTTTACTATATTATCAAGGCAGAGATGAAGGCGCCATTCAGCCACTGCCATCCTTGATGCTGCAAAGAAAATCGAAAGGTCGTCAACAAAAAGGGTATATGTTATATCTGGGGGAATTATTTTAGAAACTCCATTGATTACCAAGCCGAACAAGGTTACACTTAAAACACTTCCTTGAGGTACTCCTTCTTGATTGAACACATCTGATAATGTTGCTCCAACCTGAACCTGATATAGCCTATTTTTTAAAAAAGCCTTAATAAAGAGGGGCAAATTGCCTCTCAGGTTACATTCATAAAGAACCCTCAAAATGCCATATCTCCATGTTGTATCATAAGCCTTCTCTAGATCAAAGAAAACAGTGATGTGATGCTGCTTGTTGGCAAAAGATTCACATATTGAAGATTCCATTCGTACCAATACATCAGTTGTGGAATGCATACTCCGAAAACCAAACTGAGCAGGTGAGAGGTATTTACCTCTTTCCAAGTACCACATCAATCGTGTGTTCACCATTTTTTTCATGATCTTGCACAAATAAGATGTCAATGCAATAAGACGATAATTTTCTGTCTTGAATGGATCTTTTCCAGGTTTCACAAATGGCAGTAATTTTAACTTCCCCCAAAGCTTGGGGAAGATATGTTCTCGGTAAATTCTGTTAATTAGGCTTAATATGAAAAGCTTAATCATTGAATATGTTATATCATCCAGTCCAGGAGCTGATTCATCACATTTATTCAAGGCTGATTCAAATTCTCTAATAGTAAAAGGAGCATTGTATTGCTCATGTCTTAAGGTATTAAAATCAATTTCGACCTGTTCCATTATCTGTTTTGAGCTGAATAGGGTCTATCATCATTTTTCTTCGCAACATTAGCAAAATGATTGGCAAACTCATTTGCCACTAACTGGGGGTCTGCTGCCTCGCAACCATTGATCTTGATAACTGGTGGTTGACAAGGAGTGAACTTGCCTGCTATTTTTCTAACTCTCTTCCAAACTAGTCAGAGGAGTTTTCGAATTTAGTGAAAATATGAATATCGTCCAAGATTCTTTTCGTGTTTTTTTTATTTCCATGCGAAAATGAGCTCTTGCTTTTCGAAATTCAACACGATAATACTCACATTTTCGTCTGTGGTAACTGGTGGAAGCAGATCTCATAGTTCTGTGAGTTTCCTGGCATTTACGAGTCCACCAGGGAACTGGTCGGCGGATAAATATGCCCAAAGTCCTAGGTATAGATTGAAGACCAGCCGAGACCATTATTGTATTCAAAAAGTCAAGAGCATCATCTACACAGGGATAGTCATCAGCAGAGTCATCTATTGAGCTGTGCTCCTGGAATACTGCCCAATCAGCTTTACCAATATTCCATTTATGTAGCCTTGGAGATGGAGGGCTTGATGCTACACTCACTACTATTGGGAAATGGTCACTGGTAAATCTATCATTTATAGTTCTCCAATTAAAGTCAATAAGGCAATCATTACTACATAGATAAATCAACAGCTGATAACGTGCCAGAGTTGAGAATCCCCACATTTTCATCTTCTATGATGGAACCCAAGCATCTTCCTCTCTGATTGGTGACGATGTCACCCCAAAGATGGTTTCTGCTATTCATATCTCCCAAAATAACAAAAGGACGTGGTAACTGTTGAATAAGAGATTTAAATTCATTGATGGGGAAGGCTTCATTAGGTGGTAGATAAAGAGAGCATATTGTATATTCGAAGCGACACTGCCATGACTTCCAATATTCAAATTATAGGTGGAGTGATAGGATGTATACTCTAGTGGGCTAGGACACGTGTTATTACGAATCATTGTTTCCTGCAGAGCTATACAAACAGGAGACACTTCTGATATGAGCAGCCTTAATTCTTCCCATTTAGCTCTTAATCCCTGACAGTTCCACTGTAGGAAATTTAGAGGCTGTTAAATTAGAGCCTCTTTTAAGAGCTTTCAGCTAACTGACTTGCTCCTTATTTCTGGAAGGAGACCGATTATTTATGGCTGCCTTCCTTTTCAGACAGTTGTCGGTCTCAGGAACACCAGACAAAGTTGATGCTGCCTGAGGAGGGGTGTGAAGGTTGGACATTGGTGCATCCTCCAAAGGATCAGGAGCACCATTTAAAGCTGGTACAACCTCCAGTGAGGTGGAAGTGCCAGGTACACCCGGCACAGCCTCCAGAGAGGCAGGAGTACCAGAAATCACTGGTTCTGCTTCCATAGAAGCAGAAGTGCCAGAAACCACTGGCACTGCCTCCAAAGAGGCGGGAGTGCCAGAATCAATTGGTACTGCTTCCGAAGAGGCAGGGGTGCCAGGAATCACTGGCGCGGCCTCCGAAGAGGCATGAGCGCCAGGAATCACTGGCACAGCCTCTGAAGAGGCATGAGTGCCAGCAATCACTGGCGCCACCTCCAAAGAGGCAAAAGGACAGGTCGTAACTGGTTTTTTATTTACATTATCTTTGGCGACATTGATATTTCTTCTTCGGTTGGCAGCAACACAGGAAAAGGATATTCCTGGTCTAATGTACTGACTCAACACTCTCTCTTTTGCCTCTCTAAATGTGATATGTTCGGTTACCCTTAATGTTTGAATTTCTTTTTCCATGATGTATACATCACAAGTAAGTGAAGATGATGGATGATTGTCTCCACAATGCATACATCTGGCCTGCTTATTACATATGCCATGCTCTGGTTCACTGCATTTAACACAAGTAGCAGGCTTCCCTTGTAGTTTCTGTCTACAGGACCCTAATATATGTCCGAATTCTTGACAATAAAAACATCTCCTTGGTATTGGGATATATTGTTTAACCTTGAAATGTAACCAGGCTGCTTTCACTATACTTATTACACCTTGATCTTTTAATTCCTCTACGAGCCTTTCCTCAGAGTACGTCACAAGCTGAGGTGCATATATCATGACCTTGGAGTAATTCCAAAAAGCATGTACTGCACACTCTACTTTAACTCCTCCAAAGTGAGATTATGTTTTTAGCCTGTCACTTTCCTTTGCTGAGGCAGATTCCACTGTCAGCTTTCCTCGCCCCTCAGAAGAAATCTTAGGTTCTCTGCCACAACACTTTACAATATCTTTATATACATTAAAAATGTCACAATCAGAGTCTTCCAAATTAAAAGTCAAATATTTATCATACGAGTTTTCATACATTCTGAGTTGTATTTCAGATACTATATTTTTACTACATTTCCCTTTACTCAGTACTGGAGCATAGGGTTTCAGTGTAATTACACTGGAAGGTTTGGTTGATTTTTCCAGAGGAAAGTTGCCAGTGGAGGTTCCTGCAGTCATCAACTGTGCCGATTCACTACCATCAAAGGGTCCAGGGTTACTTGAATCTTTACTCGTATTTTTCATAAAGATTAAAGTAATTGAAAAAAATAAATAAATAAACCTGAAAACCTTAAAAAGATATCATCAGCCTTTCATGCAGTTTATTCTTCCACTAATGGCACAAGTGAGAACCGACTCCCAAATGTCCGCATCCCTACCATACCCCACAGGGGATGGCACAACATGATTAGAGTGGCCCAAGTGTAAGCCAAACCCGCTTGATAGGACTGAGAGTATTACAAGAATACAATCATCCCCACCCTAATCACATTATGGGCAAACCGGACAGAATGCCGAGAGTCCTATCTGCAAAACTAGACCCCCCTGGAATCCGTGGTCCAGCCCTGCAAAATAGTTCCGCCTGATATCGCTCAGGTCCAACATTATCGGGCAGTTGATGGTCCTGCCACGGTTCCCACTATGTAGCTTCAGATATAACACCCAGTCCCAACTGTGATATCTTTTCTGTTTAACAGGTCCAGTAAATTTCAGCAAAGGTGGAAAATTCCACATAATTAATCCGAAATACTAGTAAAATAATATTACATGAAGGAGAAGGATGTAGTAAGAATGAAAAAATTGCAGAAAGAAGGAAAAGTTCCAACTAATTTAGTTGGATCAGCTGCTGGGCCCCAAGGACCAGTGAGAAAGCAACCCCACCAGGCATCATGGCCCAGCTGCTGGTCCCTAAGCCCCCTACCCACGCCAAGGGGTCAGCATCTAGGGGGTAAGTTGACAAGGAGTAAACTTGCCTGGTATTTTTCTAACTCTCTTCCAAACTAGAGTTAGAAGAGTTTTCGAATTTAGTGAAGATATGAAGATCGTCCAAGATTCTTTTTGTGGTTTTTTGATTTCCATGCGAAAATGACCTCTTGCTTTTTTAAAAATTCAACACGCTAATACTCACATTTTCGTCTGCAGTGTCTGGTGAAAGCAGATGTCATAGTTCTATTAGTTTCCTGGCATTTACAAGTCCACCAGGGAACTAGTCGGCGGATAAATATGCCCAAAGTCCTAGGTATAGATTGAAGACCAGCCGAGAACTTTATTGCATTCAAAAAGTCAAGAGCGTCATCTACACAGGGAAAGTCATCAGCAGAGTCATCTATTGAGTTGTTCTCTTGGAATGTTGACCAATCAGCTTTACCAATGTTCCATTTAGGTAGCCTTGAAGATGGAGAACTTGATGCTACACTCACCACTATTGGAAAATGGTCACTGGTAAATCTATCATTTATAGCTCTCCAAATAAAGTCAATAAGACAGCCATCACTACATATAGATAAATTAATTGCTGATAACGTGCCTGTTTGAACGTGAAAATGTGTAGACTCCCCAGAGTTGAGGATCCCCACATTTTCATCTTCTATGATGGAACCTGAGCACCTTCCTCTTTGATTGGTGACGATGTCACCCCAAAGAGGACTTCTGCTACTCATATCTCCCAAAATAACAAAAGGACGTGGTAACTGTTGAATGAGAGATTTAAATTCATTGATGGGGAAGACTTCGTTAGGTGGTGAATAGAGAGTATACTGTATATTTTCTGTGTAAATGGATCTGCACACCAATCACTTGCAATGCTGATTGGATACTAATAGGATTTTGTAGGGTGTCATTTCGAACATACAAAGCGACACCACCATGGCTTCCAATATTCAAATTATAGGTGGAGTGATAGGCTGTATACTCTCGTGGTCTGGGGCACATATTATACCAATCATGGTCTCCTGTAGAGCTATACAATCAGGAGACACTTCTGATATAAGCAGCCTTGACTCTTCCCATTTAGCTCTTAATCCCTGACATTTCCACTGGAGAAAATTAATGAATTCTACTTTCCTTTAGAGGCTGTTATTATTTTTTATTATTATTATTAAATTAGTTTAACCCGACCACTGAGCTGACTTTCAGCTCTTATACGGCTGGCCCGAAGGATTAGATTAAAATTTAAAAATCACGCCTACTATGAGATGCAGGACCTCTGTAACACGGTTTTTTGGATTTTGCTCCTTATCAAAGCATCGGATGTAGCTGAAAGTTGACATATGTATATTTTACAACCACACACAAATTTTGTCAGCTTTATCAATACCCTAAACCCGTTAGTTTTAATCTTTATAGAGTAAAAATGATCTAGCCGACGCCATGGCCAATGATTGCGAGCCAAGAGTCGAAAAACATTCATTACGTAAGCAAAGTAAACATCGTTTTACGAAATGTTGCCCCGCCCATCAACCAGACAAACCCATTCACCTTATTCCATCGGCTCTGAAACCCATAGTAGTCAAGAATGGCTAACAGGATTTGGAATTGTCCCTGTGGTTGCAAAACTGCATTTGTCTTACGACTTGCAACTTTATACAGTCAAAAGAAAGCCCGTGGCCATACTTACTATAGCCTGAATAGGTAATTATTCAGTTTCTAGTTTAAATCCAATGTTTATGGTCTGATTTGTATTTAGCGTAACGTGATTATAATACTTGTAATGTCATTCAGGATTTTGAACATTTTCATTAACTATTCACTATGCCACCAAGAGAGAGAGAAAGAGAGAGATTGTATGTATTCTTATATGTGCTAAAATCTCCAGCAGACCAACGGATCATCCGACATAATTTTTTTTCTTCTTCTTTAGTCTGTACGACCATGTTGGATATAAAGACTTTATGAATGGCGGAACGATACATAGATGTGGGTGGGGTATCTGTGCTAGCGTAGTAATACTACTGTAGCAGTAGTGCCGCAAAATTAGTAATAGCAGCAATATACATGAATTAAACGTTTAGGCCAACTGCTGGGATCCTTGAGGATCATTTAGCACTTCTTACAACTACTCGAGAAATGAGTTTTTATAGCCAGAAGTTAGATTTTCTAATACAACAATGTCCATGATGGCCTTCAGTGTTATCCTGAATTACAACGAGGCCAAAGTGGGTGGAGCCTCATGAAGTCATCATTCTGACGATAATTATTGGTGAAGGTTTAAAGCCAAAATACGGTAACGGCTATTTTTTTTTTTTTTTTAGTAAATAGGTAGATAGCCGATAAATAAAAATTGCTTGACATTGGATATAGCAGTTATCAAATCAAGCTTGTCTACTATGTCTTTGAAAATTACCAACTATTCCCTACATCTTGTCAATCTGATTGTGACCTATAAAGTAGATTATAATTTCTTAGGACACTTATTTTGGGAGTTAGACTAATAATCGAAGTGTTTTTGTATTTATTAACATATTTTGTTGGTTTGTTCATTATGACAATTATCAGTGGAGAGGATTCAGAGTTCATAAAGGTGTACTGCTTTGCTTGTATTTAAATTTTTATGTCATTGTTGCCAGAGGTATAGCCTTCGTTACGTATAGCCAATCATCCATCGAGAAAGAGGGAAGAAATGCTGTCATAAGTTACGTAACGAGTGCGTTCGAAACCTTATCTCTGAGTAAGTTGGCCCGTCATCAAAAAAAGTCACTTTTACATTATAAGTACCAAATTTATTCAACCTACGTAATGCAGAATACAGTCAAATTTTATGTGTAGATATAATGTGTATTCTGAATAAGCGTTATATCTATGAAATGCATAGATAAAAAGTTATTGCCCAAAAACCGAGTTACAGAAGCCCTGAATCTCATAGTAGGCCAGAGGCAAAGCTCTGGAACCGAATTGTTTATCCAGTGTGATGTCAAATGAGTGAAAATTAAACTAAAAACTGCATAAAGGCGCACACTCACACTGGAACACACGCACACTATAAATACATTTACTCATGTATCAATAGTTTCATAAAAATAATAAAATCAGAATAAGTTAGGGAACATTTAAAAGTTTTGTTTTTAAAATTCATTAGTCTGATCATTTTCGTATTTTACTTAGGTTTATATTTTATCAACTAAATTACACTTCTTCAAGAAGATAAAAATAGGCATGACAGAAAATGCAGAGGATTCTGACAAGATTTCATTCATAGATCTGTTTCCAAATGTCGACAGTCGTTACTGGTTATACTTTGGGCATTTGCATAACACATGTTTGACAGTTATAACCTCCTTGCCCTCGGCGCACTCAGGAGCTAAGCTACCTGGGCTGCTCATTAAGTGTCCATGTGTCAGACGTGTATGTCCTATACGGAGACGTGTCAGAATTACTTGTTCATGTCTCACTCTCTGATATGATGAACTCCACTTTCCAATATGAGGTTTTATTTGCTTTAATCTATTATTTTCTGACTCTTCATTCCAAATATGTTGCCATTTTCTTATAATACCCATCTTTATGTATGTCACATAATCACTCATAGGGAGATTCACACTTGATCTTGTCATTTGATTTGCTTCTTTGGCTGCTTTGTCAGCCTCTTCATTTCCTTTGATCCCTACATGGGCAGGGATCCAACATATTTCTACATTTTTTCCCAATAATATCTAATTTATGAAGTGATAATTTAATTTGTTGTACAATATTATTTTTTTGGTTTATAACTCTAGATGGCTTCTATGGCATTCTTGAGTCACTAAAAATCCCAAAATTATTGAGTGATTTCTCTTTAATTATTTTTATGGCCGAGACAATTGCGCAAAGCTCTGCTGTGAATATTGAAGTTGTATTAGGTAGAGAGAATTTATATGATTTGTCCTGGGACACTGCAGCATATCGCACTCCATGTTCCGATGTAGATCCATCTGTGTATATTGCATAATGTGGACCTTTTCGGTTCATATGCTCTATTGTATGTTGTCTATGGTGTGATGGCGTATATAAGTACTTTTTTGATAAATATTTTAATTGTGTGCAAGTTTTCATTTTATTCATTGTCCAAGGCGGAGGTAATTTTACTACTGGAGGAATTTGTATATTCACATTTAGTGACTCAAACAGTCTTCTAGCTCTAATTGGAAAAGTGGGTGGTTGATTGTTTATAAATATATCTCCGAGTTCAAATCATTTTTTTGTTGGAGAATCGCGTGTGCTAATTCTCAGAGCACTCTTCATTATTACAAGATCTCTATGGATCCATAGAGAGAGAGGTAGTTCACCACACTCAACCTGTAAGGAAGAGGTCGGTGATGATTTAAAGGCTCCTGAACATATTCTAAGGCCCTCATTATGAACTGGGTCCAACGTTTTCATTGCTGGGTCTGACGCCGAGTCATATATTTCGCTACCGTAATCAATTATAGACAGGAATGTTGCTTTATACGGTAATGCAAGGGTTTGTTTATCGGCTCCCCAAGTAGTGTTTGATAATTTTCTTATTAGATTTAATGCTTTTTTTACATTTTGATTTCAAGTATGTTATGTGGGGTTACCAGTTTAAGTGAGTATCAAACACTAAACCTAAAAATCTTGCAGTTTGTCTCATTGGTATACTATGATTTCTGATTTTTAAATCTATTACTTCGCCATTCATCCATCTTTTATCTTTATAAAACACTACTGCTTGAGTCTTATGTATGGATGACTTAAATCCTACAGATTTAAGTTATCCATTCATTTATTTTTATTATACTTTTATTAATGATGCTCTCTGCATGTTTAATACGAGAGGTTGAATAATATATGGCAAAATCATCCATGTATAGGTTGCTTTTAATTCCAGTAGGTAGATTTTTATTAATATCATTAATTGCTAGGGTAAACAGTGTGCCACTAAGGACAATTCCCTGTGGAACACCATTTTCAAGTGGAAATGTTCTGGACAATACATCATCGATTCTCACTTGAAAACTACGATTTATTAAAAGGTTTTGGATAAACCTCGGTAAATGTCCTCGGATGTTGTTATTTTGTAAAGTTTTTAAAACAGGGTACCTCCAGGTAGTATCATAAGCCTTTTCAATGTCAAAATAGACTGCTACAGTTATTTGCTTTCGCTCAAATCCTCTTCGTATATGGTCTTCGAGGTCAGAGAGAGAATCTAAAGTAGATCTGTTACACTGTGACCCGAATTGAGTGGGAGTCAAGATTTTATTTTCTCGAATGTGCCATGTTAATCGAGCATTTACCATTTTTTCTAGTAATTTACATAAGCAACTTGTTAGAGAAATTGGTCTGTAGTTATTTGCATCACTTGGATCTTTTCCAGGTTTGGGGATAGGAATTATTATTGCTTTA
Organism: Macrobrachium nipponense; assembly: GCF_015104395.2. Lineage (NCBI taxonomy): Eukaryota > Metazoa > Arthropoda > Malacostraca > Decapoda > Palaemonidae > Macrobrachium > Macrobrachium nipponense. The sequence continues at coordinate 139,174,786 of NC_087200.1, read as the reverse complement.
CGCCATTCATCAGGAAATAAATTTATAAGCCATAAATGATTAAAAAATTGCAACAAGTATGTCTTCGCCAGAGGTGCTAAGTGGCAGATCATCTCAAAACAAATATTGTCACCTCCAGGAGCAGATTTATTGCTGTTCGAGAGAGCATATTCCAATTTTTCCATATTAAATTTTCTATTATAATGTATGTCTTCTATTGTTTCGAAATTTATTGTTATTAGTTCTATATCATTTTTCTTTGTGCGGAAGTGGTCATCTAAATTTCTATCACTACTTACATTAGCTAAGTTTTCTCCTATTATATTACTAATTTCTTTTGGATCGAGTATTCTTTTTCCGTCTTTTAATATGGCATGTCTGGGAGGTTTCACATGGGTACCATTTATTTTTCTGAATTTTTCCCATATTTTTTGTATGGGAGTATTATTAGAGAGATCTGATACATATTTCCTCCATGAAATTATTCTTCCTTGAATTACCTCTTTTTCTAAATTTTGCTGATATCTTGTTGTGTAGAGGCTTTAATGCATCAATTTCTAGCAACAATATAGTTATTTTATGTAAAGTACCTTCTAATATTGGTAATGTTTTATTTATTTTACTGAACATTCTATTCAAATTATCCAATCGTCTCCCTATTGAGTGCTTTATATTTATTAATCCTGTTAGGTTATCGGACCATCATGGAACTTTGTGTTTTGTTGGATGGGGTTTTGAGTTTGGTATTGCTTTATCAGCAGCATCTTTGATGAAATTCACAAGAAACTTATTGGTTTCATTATGGTCTTTTAGATATTCAAATGGTGGTATACTTCTAGTATGCATTTCATAGCGCTCCCAATCTGCTTTATAAATGTTATAGTGAGGAACATGTTTTGCTGGATTATTTTGTAAAAAGGAAATTAATATTGGGAAATGATCACTGGTGTAGAAGTCGTCAATTGTGTTCCAATTTAATCTGTCAACTATACTTGTTGAACATAGATTTAAATCTACAGAGGAAAATGTTCCATTTGTTTTTTAATAATATGTGCTAACTTCATCATCACAGCACATGTCATTTGAATCTATATGTCCTACTTTACTTCCTGCTCTATTTGAGTTTTAACGGTTACAATCCCATATTTGGTTGTGAGCATTAAAATCCCCTACTATTAATATAAGTTCTTTGGCATTTTCAGTAATTCTTCAAGTTTATAAATATCGTAATTTTTATCTGGCTGGTTGTATAAATTATAAATGATATAATCCTCGTTTTTAATTCGAATTTTAACACCCGATATTTGGAGGTCAGCAATGTTTACAGGTATTTTGTCATAACATACTTTATGTACATATATGGCTGTACCTAAATTTCCTTCTTCCTATGATGTTGATATTAAGGCATATTTACCTATTGTTGGTATTGTATTATTGACATGTTGTAAACATAATATCATTGGTTCATATTCCTTTAATAACCTTCGTACTTCTCGCAGGTGTAATCTTTTTTTGTATCATTATCAACTTGAATTTTTTCTAAAATTTTATTTGCCACATTCAGTTGTTTATCATTACAATATTTTAAGTGCTAAATAATTCAGTTGTTTATCTTTATAATATTCTAAGTGCTAAATAATTCAGTTGTTTATCTTTATAATATTTTAAGTGCTAAATAATTCAGTTGTTTATCTTTATAATATTTTAAGTGCTAAATACACATACATCTTTTTCATGGGTGTTCGGTGGCCTCTTTCTTTCTATATTTCATAAAATTTCTTATAATGTTTGTTAAGCAATCTTTTGTTGTATTATTGTTACTATTGCACAATGCAATGAAGCAATCATTACAGCCACATGTGTTGTCATGTATATCTACCACTTTATTTGTTCTTGTTGTACCGATTACTGGTGATGGAGTAATCTCATCACCCTTGACATAGTCACCATCATCCCTGGTATGGTTCTCCTCCACTTCTCTGGTGTTTTGGATCTCTGCATCTATAGGTTTTATTATCATTTTAGGAGATAAAGGTATGTTCTTATTTTGTTTATGTTCTTTCTTCATATCTTTGGTTTTTGGTTTGACTGATGTTTCTCTAATTATAGTTGGTTTCTTTGTTTTGGGTGGTGTTCTCTCAAAAGGTCTTTTTTTCTTTAATTTCCGGTACACCACAACTTCCTTCTTCCACCTCTGTGGTAGTATCTTCTTGTGCTTCTATTTGCATTAACACCTAAATGAATTTGATAGAATCTTATCCATTCCTGATTCTTTACTATCTTAGTTTTATACTGTATATTACTAACTTCTTCAGACCTACTTTGCTGCATCTTGTTACTTCTATCTGTATGTTTTTTTGTTTCGTTACTGGTTCCTGCTATAGTAGAATACGTACGTTTCTTAGCAGGATCTTGAATTCCTCTCACTTTCAATTCTAATTTAGCCTCTGTTATGGACATGCCTGTTCTTTCTTTTAACATTTTTAATTCCGTATTGTATATGTAATACATGCATTCTTTGGATCTTGCATGATGATTCTGATCACAGTTTACACATTTAGGTTCACCGCACTTCCATTGTGTGGTGTGTTCTGTAGATCCACAGTAAGCGCACACCGGTTCATTCCTACAATTTCTCTTTGTGTGCCCATACTTACTGCAATTTTGACACTGCGGTGACTTTGGAATATAGGGTCTTAACTCTATTTTGGCCTAAAATTTTTATTTTTTGAAGTAGATCTGAACCCTCAAATTTTATTTTTGCTATTTTTGCTACTTGTTCACTGCCTCTTTTACTTATCACATCATAAACCTCGCAATCCTCAACCTTTGGGTATCTCTTTTTGAGAGAGTCTAAAAGAATTTTCTTATTGGCTCATCGTTATTGTTAGGAAGTACAATGGTACCCTGGATGCTGTTCATGTTATCATGTTTTTCTACTTTGACAATAATGTTATCTATTTTTTTAATGACAAATAGTCTTCAGACTGACTTTTTGCTGTGACTTCTATAAGCCAAGTCTTCTCTTTTATTTTTCTGAACGACATTTTTGCCGTTGGATGACTATTTAATAAACAATTTTCCGATCTCAAAGCTGAAATATTTTGTTCAGCTTCCATAGTTAGAAACCTTGACCAACTTCCACTCCCAAAGAGGGAGTCAAAGTGAGTCAAGGTTGGGTCATGACGGTACTTAAGATTTCCTTGGTTTGTTATATGGTATTAAAGTTTTAATACCAACCTGGTCATTGTGACTTGAGCTTTCTTTAGAATGGTCCAAATCCGTGCCAGAAGTCGTGAGGATATTTGATAAATTTTCCATGTAATAAAATTGTTAATTTCGTCCAGGATGAAGTCCCTATCACCAGGGAGGCCCAACTGGGGGAGGAGCAATACTGTTACACAGTGGTAAGTGCCCTGGGACACTCACCTAGATATACACCATACCACAATGCCTTAAGGGTCGTTAGTCCCATGAGATCGGACCCAGCACTACGGGCATGGCTTGACATAAAAATTTCCCCTCGCTCTACCACGTCGGGTACTCTAGTTTTACGGGTGGAGTGGCATGCCGTCCAACGTCCACCCTCCATCAAGTTAAAAGAGCGGTCAATTCAATACTCCAAAACCACGCCAAGGTCGTCAACGAAAGAAGAAAGAGGGAAGGGGGAAAATTTAGAGGAGGAGGAGGAGTAAAGGAGTTAAAGGTTCCAATGTTCAGTTGGATCCACAGCAGAGAGAGTAGGCATAGAGGGGCGTACTTTCTCTACAGTGGATCCCTAAGATAGATAATAATCAGCAAATTCACAAATTACCCAGACGGTTGTTTGCAACAGTATTTATTATTGGAAAATGAAAACGGCCTGCGACTGGCGATTTTCGTCACTGTTGCCTGTATAGTGGCCATTCACTTAATACAAACAACTGTTTCTTGAGGTCCCATATTATTATACAGAAAATTAGACGCACTTGTGATTGCTAGGGCATGTTAGTGACACCAGTCCCTTTGGACTTGGCTCTATAAATATGTGTGATCCCAGAAATACAGATATACAGTTATTAGGATAATTACTGGTACTATGAACAAGCTCAAGTGAATCTATAATCCTCAACATCTACTTTATATATTACTATTATTTTTCAAAATGATTAGATATTCAAAACGAACAAGCCTAAAAATCCATTAATTTGCAGGTCTGGCTTCCACATAAAAAATAATCATTATGGAAGAAAAGAACAAACAATTGAAAAGAGTAGCACAGCATTCACTTTAGACAATCATTCAATTTCCTACTGACAGATTGCAAAGGAAATCAGTATTCCTAAAAGCCCCACGTGTCTCATTACCTAAATAAAAGAAAAAAAATTATTGATCTAAGCAAGAAGGCCCCTTAGTACTCCTATGTTCTCTGTTGCTCAAGGTCAACCTCTCCTTGGTCTCAAGAGCAATTACAAACAGGTTTCCTTCAACCTACCTAATGAACAAAAGCAACCTACGTAAATACAGCACAGAAACATCACTGTGGCGATGCATGTGCTTTGATGCGCGCCGTAAGTTTAAATACCGTAGCTGCTATTAACACTACAGCGGAGGAATATAAGCAACGACAAATACAAATGCCCTGCATATGTCAAACTTATAAAAAAAATACAAATTAACAGAGACATTAATAAATAAACTTGAATCTCTAACACTGTTTCAATCAATTATCACTTTTTGTTTCCATACGATTGGTCTAATTAAGGAAAGGTAAAAATCTGTAGAGTTTTTGCAATTACCAGCTCCTCATTTTTCAGGGAAGCAATGAACTGCTCTTGGAGAAAGAATATCCTACCAAAATAGCGTTAACAGCGGCCGATGATAAAAATGTACTCTGTAGGGAGACGAGCGATGATATACGAAGTTTACAAAAGACAAGCGAAAACAAAGCGCGTCAAAATAATAAGAGAGGTGACGGGGAGCCTGCCGTGAATGATGATAATTAGAAGAATGTTTTCTTCCTAATATACAAAAGGTGACAGAAAGAAAGAGAATGCTGATTATGACCTGCAAAACAAGGCAAGCTGAGTTTCATAAATACATATTTTCCAACGAGAAAAAGACCATACCACAAGTACTCAAAACACGGCAAACAGAACGATTGTATAGATCTCCAAAATAAAAGGCGATGAGAATGTCTTTATATCTAACAGACAAAAGGAGAACAAATATATAATTGAATCATAGAAAGAAAAAAATTTATATACATAAATGCAAATGTATATTCATAAACACACTATAATATATATATATATATATATATATATATATATATATATATATATATATATATATATATATAAATAATTCTAAATGGAAACAGTCGAGAGGCAAAACGCTGCATTGCACATTTGAAAAAGAAGGCTAGCCCCAGAAAGCTGCAAACCACTTGGAGAGAGCCGAGAGGAAGGGCAACAGATAATAAATCAACAGACATAGGGGAGTGAGGGAAGGCAAAAATAAGTGGAAGGGACTAATTACCCGCGGTCTCTTTCTAAACAGCATTGTCTTCTGGATGTATCAGAAGCGCCCGCTAGAGGAGGAATGAAGACTTGACAGTGTCACATTTTAAGGAGCTTCACTTCCTTTTTTTATCTGAAGGAAGTGTGTTCTTCAAAATAATGTCAATATAATCAGTGGAAAAATATAAAGAAAGACAAAATTCAAAACAAAATATTTTCTAAACCAATGCAATGCCAAAAAATTGTGAAAGTACACAACGAGAAGCTATTATACAGTGAATAAGAGACTTTATGCAACTACCTTTTTTCACTGCCAACCCTTATTTTTGGCTATTCTTTACCCTGGTAAGCTCACTTGATTATCCATGGATGAATAACTACCAAAAGATATCAATTAATGACTTAGGAAACATCATTTTTTAACTTCCGAGGACGGGCTTTATATATATATATATATATATAATATATATATATAAAACATATATAATATATGAATTATATAATATATATATATATATAATATTGAAAAATCGAAATGCCGAATGAATCAAATATTTATTGAGCATGCAATGCTTTATATATATATATATATATATATATATATATATATATATATATATATATATATAACTAGAGATAATATATATAAAGCATTGCAAGCTCAATAAATATTTGACTTCCGCATTTTGATATTTTCAAACCTTTCTTCCCGAGGTGATGTGGCCGTAGCAGTGCCATTTGCGTCGAGTTGTTGACCGCCACGAAATTTTAGACGACTTTACAAGATCTACATTTACTTACTCCCTGTTAGTTTTGATATTTTCTGTTACTAAATTTACTGTTCAAGATTTACTTTTTGATTTATTGATTATGAAATTTAGGTCTTGAGGACCAAGCGCCGGAACCCATCAGGATTATTCGGCGCCCTGATGAAAATGAATATATATAAATTAGTATGATATATTATAAATAAATGAATGATAATAGCGTTCACATATGAATGTGAAAAATGAATTATGATGATAGATAAAACCGATAAAAAAAAATAAAACGAAAATTTATATTTAAAATATATACTTTAAAAAATAAAAATGACTATAATCTTTACTAAATATACTGAAATCATATCTTATTAAAATAAACAGATTCTTTCAAATAGCCCATAAAGTTATTTACATTAACACCATCATTTAAAATTTCTAAAATAGTCTTCCCAGCTAATAAGTCCTTTACCCCAAGGCGATTAAATCTAGCAAAGTGCACCACCAAGTGCTCAACGGATAGCTGACCATCACAGTGAGCACATACTGGGACACTGGCTCCCTATAAAATGTAACTATGGGTGAAGCGGGTATGGCCAATCCTAAGCCGTGTTAGGATGATCTCGAATCTCCTGATGCGATTACAACCGAAAATCAGTACTGTTTCTATTTGTGTACTTCCTATTTGTGAATAAAATAGGGGAAGACCATCTCGCTGCCATTTTTTACGGATATATCTGCTAATAACTGGATGCATATCCAAACATGGCACCTTATTAGATACGAAATCATATCTCGCAGCTTCCTTTAGTTAACTGATTTCTGGCGAACTGAAAGATATAAAAAAAGCCATTCCTGGGCCTTTGAATTAAGGGATGTGCAGAGTTAAACTTCTTTAGGGCTTCTAACTCCCTGAGTCACTGGATATTACAATGGATTTCAATTTCATATCAGATGCAAGATTTAAAGCATCAGCTAGGGCTGTTGCTTCAGCAGTGAATATGGATGAGGATTCTGGTAACTTTCTTTATATATGACTCCCCCTCACACATCACTGCACAGCCCTTTCCAACTTCTGATTTTCCTGTCATTTATATGCCTCTCATCATGCTTCAAAAACCTGTTTCTGACTTCTTCTTCTGGACGGCCTTTCTTCTCTATCTCTTTAGTGCATACATCTATTGCTGGAATAAACCAAGGAGGGATAGCAAGATGTTTCACTTATAGGACCCTTTGCGTTTTTATATTTCCATCCAGGTGTTAAATTTGAAATGAAGCTGAAGATCTAAATCTAAAAAGGCTTTAAGTAAAGAGAAAACAAAATAAATAAATACGCCTGAAAACCTTAAAAAGATATCATCAGCCTTTCATGGAGTTTATTCTTCCACTAGTGGCACAAGTGAGAACAGACTCCCAAATGTCTGCATTCCTACCTTACCTCACAAGGGATGGCACAACATGATTAGAGTGGCCCAAGTGTAAGCCAAACCCACTTCATAGGACTGAGAGTATTACAAGAATACAATTATCCCTACCCTAATCACATTATGAGCAAACCGGACAAAATGCCGATAGGCCTATCCACAAAACTAGACCCCCCTGGAATCTGTGGTCTAGCCCTGCAAAATAGTTCTGCCTAATATCATTCAGGTCCGAACATTATCGGGCAGTTGATGATCCTACCATGGTTCCCACTATTGAGCTTCAGATATAACAGTCCCAGCTATGATATTGATTGATTGATTATGTCTGTTAAAAACTGGTGTCATAACATCTCGGTTATTGACTCCGAAATAAATTTAGATAAACAGTAGAATTAAATCTAAAATTAATTTAATATAAAAATCTAAATATATATTTATATGAATAAATTTGTTCAAATATATAAACTCTTACATAGATATTCTATTATATAATCTAAATTTTGTTGAGGAGGCCAGCCTCCCTCATAAAGATATATAACTGCTCTATATTACAATCATTTCCCATAATTGTAGATAGGATAAAATTACCTCCTCTATCACATCCCCAAGACAGGAACCTATGTCTCAAATTCCCAAGTCTGGGGCATTCAACCAGCAAATGTCTCACAGTCAAGGACACAGTACAGCTCTCGCAAAACGGAGGATTTTCACGAGACATCAAGAAACCAAGGGCGAGTCTTGTATGTCCAATCCTCAATCTGCACAACATCGTTTCTTGTCTCCTTGGCATATACGGATATGACCAAGGAGACACTGATGACGTGATACTATGCATTTTTTGATTAGTTAAAATATCCTCCCATTGGGACTGCCAACATTTTTTAATTCTCTGACCTACTAGAGGATACAAATCCCGATATGGTAGTAGGCATCTTGTGGGTTCTGGGGAGCTGACCGCAGACTTTGCAAGTTGGTCAGCTTTCTCATTCCCAACATGAGAAGGAACCCAACAGAAGTTTACTTCTTTCCCTCTTCTTTTCAGTAAAAGCAGCCATTCCAATATATCTAAAATCAGAGGGTTTAAAGGGTTAAAAGATTCCAGCGACTGAAGAACACTTCTTGAGTCACAATATATAATAAAATTATTTTCATTTCGAATTAAAACTTCCTTTAAAGCCTTTAAAATTCCATACAACTCTGCTGTAAAAATTGATGCAACAGATGATAACCTGCAGCTTCTCTCTACATCAGGGAAGGCTGCACCGAAGCCGACACCAGCATCTGACTTTGAGCCATCTGTGAAAACTGCAGTGGAGTCATTAAGTTACAAGGAATGTTCTAAAAATATTGACCGCATGGCCTCACTGGATAATTCTGTCTTGGTAAAATTAAAATATCTGCAGAATTTTACCTCTGGGAAGTTCCAGGGGGGACTAACTAAATATTTTGCTGGTAAAATTTCGATCCTTGGCATGTTTAATTCACGAACAATGGTATTCACTCTAAAAGCGAATGGATGAGGTTGCTTGGGGTGATTTTCATAACTCTGCCAATGCCTTTCATTTCTCATACAAATGCTGGTTAAAGACTTAGGTAGCCTCTGGAATCTATACCAGCTCCGAACCAGCAGATGCTTGTAATGAAGATCCAGTGGCACCTCATCAGCATCTACTAGCATGCTCTCGGTAGAAGATGATTTAAATGCTCCTGTACACAACCATATTCCTCCATGATGAATTGAGTTGAGTATTTTAAGGCTATTTGGCTTTGCAGAAGTGTCCATCTCACACCCATAACTTAATTTTGAAAAGACCAAGGCTTTATATAATCTCAACATCTGAGTTCGGTCTGCACCCCACGAAGTGTGAGACACGACTTTCAGCAAATTCATTGCTTTCAAGCATTTTGCCTGAATATATTCCAGATGTGGAATCCAGGTCAGTTTGCTATCAAAAATGAAACCAAGAAACCTTGTTTCACCAACACATGGAATTCTCTGCCTATGAATGAATAGATCTGGATCAGGGTGGATTCCCCTTATACGACAACAGTGCATAGTTACTGTTTTACTAGCAGAAAATCTAAAACCATTAACCTCAGCCCACTTTACTATATTATCAATGCAGAGCTGAAGACAGCGTTCAGCCACTGCCATCCTTGATGCTGCAAAGGAAATCGATAGGTCATCAACAAAAAGGGTAAATGTTATATCTGGGGGAATTATTTTAGAAACCCCACTGAATACCAAGGCGAACAAGGTTACACTTAAAACACTTCCTTGTGGTACTACTTCTTCTTGATGGAACACATCCGACATTGTTGCTCCAACCTGAACCTGAAATATCCTATTTTTTTAAAAAAAGCCTTAATAAAATAAAGAGGGGCAAATTGCCTCTCAGGTTACATTCATAAAGGACCCTCAAAATGCCATATCTCCATGTTGTATCATAAGCCTTCTCTAGATCAAAGAACACAGTGATGTGATGCTGCTTGTCAGCAAAAGCTTCACATATTGAAGATTCCATTCGTACCAATACATCAGTTGTGCAGTGCATTCTCCGAAAACCACACTGAGCAGGCGACAGGTATTTACCTCTTTCCAAGTACCACATCAACCGTATGTTCACCATTTTTTTCCATGATCTTGCACAAACATAATGTTAATGCAATAGGACGATAATTTTCTGTCTTGAATGGATCTTTTCCAGGTTTCACAAATGGCAGTAATTTTAACTTCTCCCAAAGCTTGGGGAAGATATGTCCTCGGTAAATTCTGTTAATTAGGCTTAATATGAAAAGTCTGGTATTTTTAGGGGTGTGCTTAATCATTGAATATGTTATATCATCCAGTCCAGGAGCTGATTCATTACATTTATTCAAGGCTGATTCAAATTCTCTAATAGTAAAAGGAGCATTGTACTGCTCATGTCTTGAGGTATTAAAATCAATTTCGACCTGTTCCATTATCCGTCTTTGAGCTGTGTAGGGTCTATTATCATTTTTCTTCGCAACATTAGCAAAATGATTAGCAAACTCATTTGCCACTAACTGGGGGTCTGCTACCTCGCAACCATTGACCTTGATAACTGGAGGTTGACAAGGAGTGAACTTGCCTGCTATTTTTCTAACTCTCTTCCAAACTAGAGTCAGAGGAGTTTTTGAATTTAGTGAATATATGAATATTGTCCAAGATTCTTTTCGTGCTTTCTTGATTTCCATGCGAAAATGAGCTCTCGCTCTTCTATGATGGAACCTAAGCACCTTCCTCTTTGATTGGTGACGATGTCACTCCAAAGAGGGTTTCTGCTAGTCATATCTCCCAAAATAACAAATGGACGTGGTAACTGTTGAATAAGAGATTTAAATTCATTGATGGGGTGGTAACTGTTGAATAAGAGATTTAAATTCATTGATGGGGAAGACTTCGTTAGGTGGTAGATAGAGAGAGTATACTGCATATTTTCTTTGCAAATGGATCTGCACACCAATCACTTGCAATGCTGATTTGATACTAATAGGATTTTGAAGGGTGTCATTTCGAACATACAAAGCAACACCACCATGGCTTCCAATATTCCAATTATAGGTGGAGTGATAGGATGTATACTCTTGTGGGCTGGGGCACATACTATTACCAATCATGGTCTCCTTCAGAGCTATACAAACAGGAGATACTTCTGATATGAGCAGCCTTAATTCGCCACGAACTGGGACCAAACAGGTCATGTAGGATAATAAATAATAAATTAATATTAAATAAAAACTGCACAGAGGCAAAGACTTTCATACTAGAACACAAACAGGCAATACATACATTTACTCACGTTTCCATGCATACATTCTAAATAAACCTAAGCTAAAAACTACACACATACATAAAAGCGAAATACCTAAATTTCGTTAAAAACTCCAATTTCTTTTAAAAACTCAACAACACACTCATAATCATACTGCTCTTCTTCACCCAGTATCTTTGCCAAACTGTAATTACCATCTCTATCTCTTTTGTCTTTAAAGTGCTGCTCTCTCAGTTCCCGATGACTAAGACATTCAACTAGCAATTGCTTAATAGTCATCGGGACGAGGCAGTCATCACAGTAGGGTTGGTATTCACCGCTCATGAGATACCCATGAGTCAATCTTGTATGTACATACAGAGGCGGCATATCATTACTTCCCATTTCCTAGGCATAGATTCATATTTCAAAGGGTGTGTACGTGTGGCAAACTCTTTCATTTTATTTGGTCCTACTTCGTTCCATTGCTGTTCCCATAATCTTGCAATGAACTTTGATATGTGAGGAAAAAAGTCTCTATATGGTACAGCAATTGGTCTTGGTATCATATTGGTTGCTGCTGATTTAGCTAGTTGGTCTGCTTTTCCATTTCCATATATATTTACATGCGCTAGGACCCAGCAAAAAGATATAGTAATCCCTCTACGCTGATGTAGAAATACCCACTGTGAGATTTTCAATGTAATTGGATGATCAGTATTGACAATTTCAAGTGCCTGTAATGCACTTTTGGAATCACAAAAGATGGTGATATTACTGGAATTCTAGAGGGTTGCAATATGTTCCAATGCTGTTAAAATTCCATACGGTTCCGCCGTGAAGTTCGATGCTATGATGGGTAGTGCTCCTCTGCGGCTAAAATCATCACTAAACACTCCATACCCGACCCCATCATCAGTGTTGGAGCCATCGATAAAAACAAATGTAGAGCCTGAGTGCTCTGCAGAATGTTCTAAAAATAATGCTCTGATTTCTGTATCTGATTTTTATCTTTTAATACCTTTAAAATATTTACAAAATTCATAAAAGTTATAGAAAGAATTTCTATTTGCTGCTCCAAAGGTTTTAGAGTTGTGGATTCTCTGAACCCTAAACCAATACCTGATAATTGATGACTGGCGATATAACTCTAGTGGGACTTCTCCCGCATCAATTAAGAAACTTAAGATGGAAGAAGATCGGAAGGCATCCCTTGCCAAGCGTATACCGGTATGATGTACTGAATCTAAGATAGCAAGATTAATTGATTGATTGTGAGTTATCTGGCGTCACACTACCACGGTCACCGACACCGAATACTAAATGTGATATTTTAACTTTTATAATATATTAAACAAAAGTTAAATACTTTTAGTTTTATAAGAGATACATATAAATTTGATTTAAAAAATAAAATAAATTTCTGATAAAAATAAAAATAAAATTCTAATAAAATAAAATTTTGATGAAAAGAATTGTTAATTAATCTGATCATAAAACAGTAAAACTTAAATAAAAAGATAAAAAAAGAATATACTAAAACTGCATAGCTGACAGATACATTTGAGAAGACCAGCTTTTTTGATAAAAGAGATAACGTTATTAACCCTTAAACGCCGAATGGACGTATTAAAAGTCGAGTCAAAATGTCTCCCATATGCCGAATGGATGTACCATACGTAGACTCAAAAAAATTTTTTTTTTAATTCGCGGAAAAATACTTATAGGCCTACCAGCCGAAAACTTTTGAATCACGCGCCTTGGGGGATGCTGGGAGTTCACGGATCGAGGTGTTGTTTTGTTTACAATCGTTACGCAGGCGCGCAAGCGCGAATTTCTTTCTTGCCGCACTAAAAAGTATCTGTGACACATCTCGGAAATTATTTTGTCACTTTGACTTAATTTTTGTACCATTTTAAATTAGCCGTTACATGGAATATTATATATGAAAATGTGCGCATTTTTATGTAGAATACAACAAAAAAATACTCATGATTGTAGCTTTTATCAGTTTTGAGATATTTTTATATAAATAACGATAAGTGCCAAAATTTCAACCTTCGGTCAACGCAATTGTAAGCTAAAACTCTTATATTTTAGTAATATTCAATCATTTACCTTAATTTTGCAACTAATTGAAAGTCTCTAGCACAATATTTCGATTTATGGTGAATTTATGAAAAAACTTTTTCCTTACGTCCGCGCGGTAACTCTTCCGAAAAAAATCGTACATGCGATTGTGGTAATGTTTGCACCATTTTAAAATTAGCCGTTACATAAAGTTTTCTATATGAAAATGTGCGCAATTTCATGCACAATACAACTAAAAACAACCCATGGTTGTAGCTTTTAGCAATTTTGAAATATTTTCATATAAAAAATGATAAGTGACAAATTTTCAACCTTCGGTCAACTTTGACTCTACCGAAATGGTCGAAAAACGCAATTGTAAGCTAAAACGCTTATATTCTAGTAATATTCAAGCATTTACCTTCATTTTGCAACAAATTGGAAGTCTCTAGCACAATATTTCGATTTATGGTGAATTTATGAAAAAAAATAACATTTTCTTTACGTCCGCGCGGTTAACTCTTCCGAAAAAATCATACATGTGATTGTGGTAATGTTTGCACCATTTTAAATTAGCCGTTACATAAAGTTTTATATATGAAAATGTGCGCAATTTTATGTAGAATACAACAAAAAATAATTGAAGGTTGTAGCATTTCTCATTTTTGAAATATTTGCATATAAATCACGATAAATAGAAAAAAACCACGTTAGGTCAACTTTGACTCTACCGAAATGGTCGAAAAACGCAATTGTAAGCTAAAACTCTTACAGTCTAGTAATATTCAGTCATTTATCTTCATCTTGAAACAAATTCGAAGTCTCTAGTACAATATTTAGATTTATTGGTGATTTAAAAAAAAAAAACTTTCTTCCCTCCCAACCGCGCGCGGATTCTCCGCCACAAATCTCCGAAATGCATACGTCTCATTCTCGGAATATTTGCTCCGTTTCATATTAGGCATTTCATAGAGTTTTATATACGAAAATGTGCGCAATTTCATGTAGAATAAAACAAAAAATATTTGAAGGTTGTAGCTTTTCTTATTTTTGAAATATTTTCATATAAAAAATATATATAAAAAAAATCGACATTCGGTCAACTTTAACTCGTCAGATATGGTCGAAAACTGCATTTGTAAGCTAATACTCTTACAGTATAGTAATATTCAATCATTTTGTCCTTCATTGAAAGAAAGTTGGGGAGTCTCGATGGGACAATATTTAGATTTATGGTGAATTTTTGAAAAAATATTTGTTTATGTCCGCACGTTACGAATTCATGCATTATTTTGTGATAATATTTTCTCTGTGTTGCTTGTATCGTTTTACAATGTGTTATATACCAAAATGATCGCAATTTAGTGTACATTACAACGAAAAAAAAGTAACTTGTTACCTTTAACCGTTCTGCGCACAGCGCGATTTGAATACAAATATATATGAAATTTCGTTTTTGCGCTATCATATATCGCATTATTTATATATGATAATGATAATTTTTTTCATTTCTGATGGTTGCATACTAAACTTTAGCCAATTACAAAAAAAGGAGCCAAAAATGAACTCTTAATCTTGAAAACTAAGCGCGCTGTGATTTTTTGAAAAAATATTTTTTCCGCTTCCGCACTCACTGTGAAACACCTCCGGCACACGGGAGACATTTTTTTTTTACCGCTTCGGCATTTAAGGGTTAATACTTATGCTTTCTCCCAACAGTTTTGCCATGCTATAATTACCACCTGCTTCACTACTATAAGCTAAAAAACGATTCCCAAGTTCCATTAGACTGGGACACTCAACCAGCAAATGCCTAATGGTCAGCGGAACTAAGCAATCGTTACAGAAGGGCTTATTCTCCCCATCCATCAGATAGCCGTGAGTTAAACGCGTATGGCCAATACGCAATCTACATAATACAACCTCCAACTTCCTTGGTATTAGGTCATATTTCCAAGGGTGTGTCTGACTTGTAATTTCTTTAATTTTATTGGGGCCTACTCTGTCCCACTGAAGTGCCCATAAATGCTGAATGGATTTCCATATTTCAAAGAATGTATATTCTTGGTACCAAAGTTTGCGCTGCTGATTTGGCTAGCTTGTCTGCCTCTTCGTTTCCCGATATGTTCACATGGGCAGGAACCCAATAAAAAGAAACAATGCTGCCTCTATAACAGTGCAAGAAGAAGATCCACTGCATGATCTTCAATACCAAGGGATGATCAGTATTGAATACTTCCAGGGATTGTAAGGCACTTTTGGAGTCACAAAATATTGTGTAGCTACACACTGGGAGTGTTGCAATATGTTCCAGTGCTACTAGGATGCAATACAATTCAGCTGTGAAGTTTGAGGCAACAGAAGGGAGTGCATATCTTCGGTTAAAAGATTCGCTAAAAACTCCATATCCAATGCCGGCATTGGACTTGGAGCCATCAGTAAATATAAAACTTGTATCTATATGCTCTGATACATGCTCTAAAAATATTGCCCTTATTTCTTCATCAGATTTATCCCTCTTTGCTCCATTGAAGTACCTGCAGAATTTCACATCAGGTAACCTCCAGACAGGAGTACTGGGATACACAAAGGGAATAATGGGAAATTTTTTAATATTTGTATCCTCTAAAATATTTTTTAATTCTATAGCTAAAAGGAGTGGGATACCTTGGATGACTTTTGTAAAAACTGCTAAAAATATTTCTATTTGCCACAGCAAATGCCAGAGATTTGGGGAGTCTTTGCACTCTAAACCAGTACCGAAGTAATGATGACTGGCGATAGAGTTCCAGGGGCATCTCTCCTGCATCAACTAGCAAACTAGATATTGGTGACGAACGGAAAGCTCCTGTGGCTATACGAATACCTGAATGATGCACTGAATCTAAAATTTTTAAGTTAGAGGAGGAAGCTGAAGAATATACTTCACAAGAGTATGACAGCTTTGATAAGATTAAGGATTTATGAAGCTTTAGTAAAAGATTTCTATCAGCTCCCCAACTGGTGTGAGAAAGCACCTTCAAGATGTGTAGAGCTTCTAGGCTCTTTGCTTTTATTTGTTTGATATTGGGGACCCAAGTAAATCTACTGTCAAAAACTAGGCCTAAGAAGTGTGCTTGTTCTACACATGGGATTCTAAGGCCATACAAATAGAGGTCTGGATCAAGATCCACTCCCCTGATACGACAGAAGTGGACAGCAGTAGTCTTGCTTACAGAGATTTTAAACCCTGTTTCTCAGCCCAACTTACTATTTTATTTATTATTAATTGTAACTTTCTTTCGGCTACAGTCATCAGGGTGGCAGCAAAGGATATTATCAAGTCATCCACAAACAGTGTCTTTGAGACCCCTTTCGGAATAACAGCTGCAACACTGCTTATGGCCAGAGCAAAAAGTGTTACACTGAAAACACTGCCCTGGGGAACACCTTCTTGGACCCTTATCTCTGATAAAGTGCTGCCAACTTTAACTTTTAAATACCTATGATGTAAAAATTATTTCACAAATAAAGGTAATTTACCTTGTAGGCCACTATTATGCATAGTCTTCAGAATCCCATGTCTCCAGGCAGTGTCATATGCCTTTTCTATATCAAAAAACACTGTCACATGGTGTTGTTTGGAGGCAAAGGCTTCACAGACATAGGCTTCAAGTTGCACTAAGATGTCCAGGGTGGAGTGCATTTTTCGAAAACCACACTGAGAAGGTGTTAGAATATTGTTGTGCTCTAGATACCAAATCAGTCTTACATTTACCATTTTTTCCATCAATTTACATAAACAGCAATGGGGCGATAACTTGCTGCACAGAGAGGATCTTTTCCAGGCTTAAGGAATGGTAACATGGTAGCTAATTCCCATATGCTAGGGTAGCTGTTTTCGTCCCATATTCTATTGATAATACCGATTATAAAAAGTTTTGTGTTCCTTGAAATGTGTTTAAACATTTCATAAGGAATCTCATCTGGACCAGGGGCAGTGTTCTTGCTCCTAGCTAAAGCAGAGATAAATTCCCTTTCAGAAAAAGGCATATTATATGATTCAGCTTTGTTTGATGAAAAGTCAAGTACCTGTTGTTCTTCATCATTCTGAAATTATGTCCTGGGGAACTAACTGATTTTTCAGAGACTTGACCGAAGTGTTCTGAAAACATATTACCAACTTCTGTGGCATCAGAGACATTATCATTATTCACTTTAAGTACTGGAGGAGGATTGGGTGTAAATTTTCCATGAATTTTTCTTATTTTCTTCCAAATGCTACAGACTGGTGTTCTGCTGTTAATAGAGGATGCATATCTGGCCCATGCTTGTCTTCTGGCAGCTTTCATGGCTTTTCGAAATCGTGCCCTACACTGTTTGTAAATTATGATTGTCCAAAGTGCGATGTCTACGGCATCTGGTCAATGATGACCTTGTAGCTCAGTGTGACAGCCTTAAGTCTTCTGGCCGTCTCCTGAATAGTCCTTTAGTTCGAGGAATCAAGTGTAGACCTGAAGTAAGTAATGTTCCATTGAGTAGATCAATGGCATCATCTACACTTCGGAAATCTTTTGCATCCCCCTCCAACTCACTCAAATCTTTGAATTTTCTCCAATTTGCTTTCTCTAAGCACCATTGTGGTGATCTTGGGATGGGTGGACCATCATTGGTGTCGATCACAATTGGAGAATGGTCACTGGTATGCCAGTCATCACTTGTTCTCCAACTAAAATCAACACTGCAGTTGGACCTACATATTGAAAGGTCGATGCAGAAGACGATGCCTGTCTGACTGTGATAACGGGTAGGTTCTCCAGTATTAAGATGACCTATATCTTCATTTTCTATTAAAGATGCCATCATATTCCCTTTTTGGCTTGATGCTACATCTCCCCACAATGGATGTCTACTATTGAAGTCACCAAGTATAAGAAATGGCTCTGGTATTTGCTGCATCAAGTATATTAAGTTCTCTTGTGAGACATTGCTATTCGGTGGAATGTAAAGGGAACATATAGTATAATGCCTTCTTAAATTAATATGTACAGCCACAGCTTGAAGTGGAGTATTTAGTTTCACTTGGTAGTTTGGAGCATCTCGATGGATGTAGATGAGGGATCCAGCATGATTTCCCACTTCTAGATCAAATTGAGTTCTATAGTGAACATACTCCCTAGGACAAGGGGTATATTCACCTAGCATGGTCTCCTGCAAACATACCCCTACAGGGGAGTGCTCATAGATCAAAAGATTTACTTCCTCATACTTCGCTCGCAGTCCCTGACAGTTACACTGAATAATGGAAGTGAATTTATTTATGTTTAGGACCAACATTATGGTTCCTTTTTACAAGACTGGGAGAGCTCTTTTTTCTACTAATGGGAGGCATATTAAAGGATACTTTTGTTGACTTCTTGGGTGGAGTTATCCCCTTCGTAGAGCCAACATCTTTTCCTTCAATGTCTTTGACACTGAAGGGTTTTTTAGTTTCCTCACTCTCCATCCCTATCGAGACGGAGAGAGCAGAGGTGTTCTCTAAAAAGACCACCTCAACTAATGAGGCACAAGTACCAGCGAGGACTGGCACGAGGGGACCAGCATCTGCTGGTTTGTCCTCCAAAGAGGAGTTGGCACCAACAGAAGCTGGCACTAGACCAGCAACTACTGGCCCTGCCTGTGGAGGGTGTTTCTCAACTGACGCTTCAATTTTACTCAGTTCCATACTTGTGTTACTCTTGTTGATTCTAGTGAACCTTGTCTTTACATTATCATCATCAATTAACTCGAATGATTCAGTTAGCCGTCTTTTTAATGATTCTTTATTTGATTCTCCTTTTGTGCTCCTAACTTGTGTTTTTTCATTTGTCTCTTTCTTTTGGTTTCTTAATTTTGCTACTACAGAAGCAAAACTTAGACCAGGTCTTACAATCTTTGCTTTGACTCTCTCTCTCTCGTGCTTCCTTAAATGTTGTTCTTTCTATTACTCTGATTGCTTGGTTTCTTTTTCGAGTAAATATACATCACACTGCTGAGATGACGATGCATGTCCCTCACCACAATGAACACATTTAGGTTCTCTGCGGCGCATATCATGCTCGTCATCTCCAAAGTTGACACGGTTCTCTGCGGCGCATATCATGCTCGTCATCTCCAAAGTTGACACAGACTGCAGGATTTTTTTGCAATTTGGATCGACACGATTGTAGGGTGTGTCCAAAATGCTGGCAATGGAAACACCTTCTGGTTCTCGGGATATACTGTTTTATCTTAAACCTATAGCAGGCTGCAGAGACATATTCTAGAAGTCTTAAAGTATCAACAGTCAATATTAAGGTAGGCTGAGGTATTCTGTTATTATCAACCTTCTTTTACATCCAGCTTACCTACACACCCAAAACTCTTTGGTTTTATCAAGAAAGTATCGTGGATCAGTCAGGTATTCGCTTTCTCCACCAATGGCACATGTGAGAGTTAGCTCCCAATAGTCCACCCCATACCCTACCCTTTCAGGATAGCATCAATATGCTTGCATTGGCCCAGGTATAAGCCAATCCACCTCCTGGGAGTTCTGCCCCCAATAATGGAGACTGACTCCCCACTCCAAACATATTGGTGGGCTTCCGGACAGAAGCCAGGAGTCCCATCCCCAAACACCAGCCCCCCCTGGATTCTGATGGGCCGATCCCTGGAGATGGTTCCACCCTCAAGATAGCTATGGGAAAATCCCATCACTATCTCTTAGGTCCGAACCATATCGGGTGGCGACTCAACCACCACAACTCCCACAATTAACTTTGAATGCAAACCCCTTCCAAAGCACGATCCCTTCTCAGACTCCCCTAAGCAGTAAAATTTTACAAAAAGTGGGGATTTCCACAAAATTGCTCCAAAAAATATTACTACATGAGACTCTTGGACTCAAACATGGGAACAGATTCCTGGGGTTCAAGAGCCCCTTCACCACGTCAAGGTGGTCTCATATTGAGGGGGGAAAGCTTTTCTTGTTTACTCTTTGGGTGGTCTGGAAATTGGTTTTCTATGACTAAATGTGATCTTTATTTCTCCTAGTTTGATTGTCTTTAGGAGGAGGGTGGATATCTACAGTAGTAATTTGAACCATCTCTTTACCATGGTTTTTAGGTTCCACTGAAGTACTTGTGTCACTTGAGCTTAGCACACTATAGCTGTTATATACTGAAGTGAATATATTTGGAGTACATACGGGAGAACCTGAAGGAGTCCTTCCTTTCTTGGGATTCTTCAATTCTTCTGACTCCATTAGATCAGGCAGACATTCTGCCTGTGATAGATTTACTACTTAAAAAGTAGGAGATGGAAGAGATGACAGAAAAGCCTCATAATCTGGAGGAGACTCATTTCCAACCACAGGTAGTTTGCCTGCTTTGGTGGTGTGTGCTCTTGTCTTCAGTGATTGAGAACCTGTCCCAGATACCTTGGCCTCTACCACAGGGGTTGATACACCTACTGCAGGAGAAGGTGAGCCCACTGGCCCTTGTGGTAAGTAAGGGGTAGAGTGTTTAGAGCTCTTGCATAGCTCTTTGATTGGCCCAATTGTTGTTTGACACATCCTATGTTAATATGTTCAGGATTAGCTTTATTTATTGTTCATATTTATATGCTTCATAATTTTTATCATTAGCCTTATGTTTGAGCTGACATTTACTACACTTGGTGGTTCAGAACATGTACTGTGGTCAGGGGCAGAGCAATTTAAACAAACGTTTGCGTCCCTAAACATTTTTCATGAATGACCCAACTTGAAACAGTTTTCAAAGATTAGGGTCTTCAAAGGTCAAATTGATTGTTTGATTAGTTCTTGATGGCGTCGCAACAATGAGGTTATTGACCCCGTATTTTACAGAATAGTAAAATCTTAGGGAAGAATGTAATAATAATAAGAATAATAACTATGAACTGAGAGAAATAATATATATATACATATATGCATATACATACACACATATAAGATACAATGATTTATACTAACACATGTACACAAGCTCAAACATCATGAATATAAATTCTGTCAAGAAGACCTGCTTCTTGAAGGAAATTAAAAATACTATACTCACTAAAATCTCTTCCTAAAATTGTATCCATTTTAAATCCGTTCTTCCAACAGCGTTAAAATGACGGTGGTTCCTTACTGACATTAAGCTGGGACATTCTACTATTAAATGTTTTACTGTGAGGGAAACAAGACAAAATGGTTGAGGGTCATTGTTCATTAAAAAATCATGAGTAATTTGTGTTTGGCCGAGGGTCTTCAAACATATAAAGGCAGGGCTTGATTACATTAGTATGTTCTCTCATTTTATTATTGCTCTCTATTGTCCAAAAAAATTGCCAAACTGATTCTACTGTCTTTTTAATTTCAGGAATGTAGTCTGAGAAAGGAATTGCTATAATTCTTGGATTTTTTTTATGCACCTGACTTAGCCAGTTCATCTGCACGTTCATTTCCAACAATGCCAACATGTGAAGGAACCTAGCAGAAATTGACTACCTTATGTTTTTGTTTTAATAAAAACAACAACTCTGTTATTTCCAGTACCACAGGGTGTACTGGATTAAAAGATGTCGAAGAAAAACAATAAAATTATCTCCTAAAGTAACAATTTTGTTTAGTGCTGTTAAAATGCTAAAATGTTCAGCAGTAAAGATAGAGCAGAACTTTTCAACTTGGCAAAGGAATTTCTTTTTAAGAATTTCATCTGAACAATCTGCCTTGCAACCAGAAAACTATTTACAATATTTCACAGAGGGCAACTACCATGGAGGGAATCTTGAAAATTATACTGGAATTACTTTTCCTTTTATTACGTTTAGCTCCTCTAAGGCACATTTTACCCTGTACTTGAAGGATTTTGGGTATATCTTTCATGAATACAAAAATTGCTTTTAAAAACTGTATTGTAGGCTATAGACTTGAGGAGTTCTTTGTATATGGTACCAATATTTCAAAACGGTAAATTTCCTTATCAAATCTAGGGGCAGTTCACCTACATCCACTAATAAACTAGATATTGGGGAGGACCTAAAGGCTCCTGTTGCAATTCTTATTCCCCTGTGGTGAATTGCATTCAAAGTATCTAATCTTGCTGTAGTTGCTGATGAGTAGATTTCTGACCCATATGCCAATTTTGAAGCAACTATTGCTTTATAAACATGTAACAAATGCTTTCTATCAGCCCCCCAATTTGTATGACTTAAGACTTTCAAAACATCTAATGCCTTCATACGTTTGACTTTGAGGTTCCTGAGATGAGCTTCCCATGTTAACTTGCTATCAAAGACGAGGCTTAATAACATTGTTTCCTGAACACATGTAAGTGCCTGTCCATTTAAAAACAGATCTGGGAATTCTGGGAATGGAATGGAATGGAATATGAGATTTAGGCTTGAAGCCACGTACTGGGAGCCAAAGGATTATTCAGCGCTACAACGAATTTGGTTTATTTATGGTGGTGAATCTATAAATAAAGGTGATTTTAACACTATGGTTACCAAACTGATATCCCCCATATAAATTATAATTTTATATTTCGAGTGGGCAAACAAGAATAAAAAATGTATATATATACATACCATACACATGCTTATATAAACAACTGCAAGTGTGTATACACTTGGCAATGTACCAAGAGGTCACTATTAAATTTCATTAAAAAGGTTAATGTCTCTGAGAAATCCAACCATGTTATTAACGGCTACATCCGAACCAAGCAGTTCTAACCCATGTCTCTGCCGTGCTGCAGAATACCTATGGCAATGTAATATAATGTGTTCCACAGTAAGAGGAAAGTCACATTGCATATAGGCTGATGCAGTTACCTCTTTTTAAAAGGAAGCTGTATCAATTTTCATATGACATAATATAGTTTCTACCCTATGGTTTTGTTGAAATCAATGTGTTCAGTACTTTGTCTGATCTTCCTGTACTTTTTATTGTTGGTCAGAAGGGGAGACAACCAACGTGCTTGCCATTTATTTATGATATATGAGCGCACAGTCCATTTCATGTCGGTAGCAGGAATATGGTGGAAGATAATGGCATCTTTAGTAATGACATCTCTTGATTGATGGTCAGCAAGTTCGTCACCAGCAATACCTACATGGGCAGGGGCCCAGCAAAAATGGACTAATTTGAATTTGGAAGCAAGCCTATACAACCATTCTTAAACATATTGAATAATTGGATGTTTAGGTTTATACAGGGTGTCAATCAAGTCCCAGTACCATTACAAGTATTTCTTGCTCAGAAACCATATAACATAGAGTAGTGCAGTTTTTTGTAGAATGTTCAACATTTCCTCAAGTTTACATTCAGAGCACTTCATGCAATACATTCCACATGTGCACCTTCAGTTGCCCTTACAATGTCGAGACAATATTTCATCTCCCCCCATTCGCGTTGCAGCATATCAACGTCAAATGTTTGGACAACTTTAACAATGCATCTACGAAATGTGGCAAGATCATGAACTACTCTGAATATCAACAAGAGGAAGTGTAGAACATTCTACAGAAAACTGCATTACTCTATGTTATATGGTTTCTGAGCAATAAATACTTGTAATGGTACTGGTTCTTTATGGCCATGAGTGCACCATAAGAATCTGAGTATACGGTGAAATTATCACCCTGTAGTGCAGAAACAATCTCAAGAGATTTGGCTAATGCAGTTAATTCAGCTGTAAAAATAGAGACATTATTAGAAAGTCTGCCCACATATGAGCTAATACCATGAACAACTGAGCAACCAACACCACTTGATGTCTTTGATCCATCAGTGAATAGTTTAACAAAACCTGTATGTATTTGGCTATGATCAAGAAAACGAGCCTTCACTTCTTGGACATTAACCGAATTTTTAACCACAGCTTTTTGACTACTGATGGTTCTTGGGTCAACCAAGGAGGCAACTTAAAGCAATGTACTGCCTTAATTTTTTAGTCTTTAATAGACACCTGTCAACTGCAGCATTAATTCTTACATGAAGGAGCTTGGATGCTCTAGTGTTTGCAAACTGCTGTGGATCATTTTGGCTAAGGATAGATGCTGCAGGGTTTTCTGGGAACCTCTTAATTTGAACATATACTGCAGTCCCAGTGTAGAGGGAGCTCTTCAGTGTCGGTATATAAGCTTCCAACTGGAGATGTCTTAAATGCACCAGAGCATATTCTTAGACCAGCATGAAGAACTACATCCAACTCCTTAAGTTTGTTTGCACTTGCTGAAGAGTACATTGATTGATTCATTCATTTGTTAGTTCTTACTGGCGTCGCAACGACGAGGTTATTGACGCCGTATCATTAAAAGGAATTACAAAGGAAAAACTCAATTAAAAGCTATCAATATGGTTATATAAAAATCTGTCCGAGAACTATAGAGAACCCAAAAACACACAAAATACCCATCACACCTACATATTTCAAATTTATTGTAAACAAAAGTACAAGCAACACAGGTACCCCTACACAATTCTGTGAAATAAATAGATATTAAAAGTACTAAAACTTTATATATGGTAAATATTATATTAATTGGAGGTAAACTTCATGTACGTAAAAATTTAACGAAGTAAAAGACTTAAAAGCAAATGATATACACTAACACATACTAACGCTCATACACAAAAAAAGTCAAACATCATGACCTGCTTCTTGAAGGCAACTAAAAAGGCTATCCTCATTAAAATATCTTCCTATAATGGCATCCAGTTTAAAATCCGTTCTTCCAATTGCATTAAAACGACGGTTCCTTACTGACATTAAGTTGGGACACTACTATTAAATGTTTTACAGTGAGGGCAACTTGACAATCCTCATAAAATGGTTGAGGGTCATTGTTCATTAAAAAACCATGAGTAATCCGTGTGTGGCCGATCCGTAACCTACATAATGCAGTCTCTTTCCGACGGTCTTCTAATATATAAAGCCAGGGGTTGATTAAATCAGTAAGTTCTCTCATTTTATTGTTGATCTCTATTGTCCAATAAAATTGCCAAACTGATTCTACTGTCGTTTTAATTTCAGGAATGTAGTCTGAGCAAGGAATTGCTATACTTCTTGGATTTTTTGATGTACTTGACTTAGCCAGATCATCAGCTCCTTCATTTCCAACAATGTCAACATGCGAAGGAACCCAGTAGAAGTTGGCTGCTTTCTGTTTTTGTTTTAATAAAAAAACAGCCACTCTGTTATTTCCAGTACCACAGGGTATACTGGATTAAAAGATGTCAGGGATTCTAAGGCACTCTTGGAATCACTAAAAACTGTAAAATTATCTCCTAAAGTAAAATTTTTCTTTAGTGCTGTTAAAATGCTAAAAGGTTCAGCAGTAAAAATTGAGGCAGAACTTGGTAGTGCACCACAAATACTACTGTCAACGTATACCACTCCAAACCCACGCCTGCACTGGATTTGGAGCCATCCGTAAAGATTTGCCTCGGGTTATCATGCTTTTCAGCATGGCAAAGGAATTTCTGTTTAAGAGTATCATCTGAACAATCTGCCTTGCAACCAGAAAACAATTTACAATATTTCACAGAGGGCAACTTCCATGGAGGGAATCTTGAAAATTATACTTGAATTGCTTTTCCTTTTATTACATTTACCTCCTCAAAGGCACATTTTACTCTGCACTCAACGGATTTTGGGTATGAAGCGCATCCTTCATGAATACAAAAAATTGCTTTTAAAAACAGTATTGTAGGCTAAAGACTCAGGAGTTCTCTGTATGCAGTACCAGTATGTCAACAGGGTAATGATTGATTGTGTCTATCAAATCTGGCGTCACAACATCTGGGTAATTGACACTGAAATAAATTAAAATAGAAAATATTAAATTTTAAATAAATTTCATATAAAAATATCTATATATATATATATATATATATACATATATACATATATACATATATATATATATATATATATATATATAGTATATATATATATATATATATATATATATATATATATATATATATATATATAAATTTTGTTCATATATAAAAGTTCTTACATAGACGATCTATGTATAATTTAAATTTGGTTGAGGAGGCCTGCCTCTCCCATAAATTTATGTAACTGCACTATATTACAATCCTTTCCAAGAATTGTAGCTAGGATGAATTTACCTACTCTGTCCCGACGCCAAGACAGGAACCTATGTCTCAAATTCCTGAATCTGGGACATTCAATCAACAAATGTTTCAGTCATTTTCACGAAGCATCAAGAACCCATGTGTAAGTCTTGTATGTCCAATCCTCAATCTGCACAACATCGTTTCTTGTCGCCTTGGCATATATGGATATGACCAAGGAGACACTGATGAAGTGATACTGCGCATTTTTTGATTAGTTAAAATATCTTCCCACTGGGACTGCCAACATTTATTAATTCTCTGACCTACTAGAGGATACAAATCCCGATATGGTAGTAGGCATCTTGTGGGTTCTGGGGAGCTGACCGCAGACTTTGCAAGTTGGTCAGCTTTCTCATTCCCAGCCACCCCAACATGGGAAGGAACCCAGCAGAACTTTATTTCTTTCCCTCTTCTTTTCAGTAAAAGCAGCCATTCCAATATATCTAAAATCAGAGGGTTTAAAGGGTTAAAAGATTCCAGCGACTGAATAACACTTCTTGAGTCACAATATATAATAAAATTATTTTCATTTCGAATTAAAACTTCCTTTAAAGCCTTCAAAATTCCATTTAATTCTGCTATAAAAATCGATGCAACAGATGATAACCTGCAGCTTCTCTCTACATCAGGGAAGGCTACACCAAAGCCGACGCCAGCATCTGACTTTGAGCCATCCGTGAAAACTGCAGTGGAGTTATCATACTGAAAAGTGTGTTCTAAAATTATTGACCGCATGGCCTCGCTGGACAATTCTGTCTTGGTAAAATTAAAATATCTGCAGAATTTTACCTCTGGGCAGTTCCAGGGGGGACCAACTGAATATTTTGCTGGTAAAATCTCTATTCTTGGCATATTTAATTCACGGACAATAAAATTTACTCTAAAAGCGAATGGATGAGGTTGCTTGGGGTGACTATCATAAAACTGCCAATGCCTTTCATTTCTCATACAATGCTGGTTAAAGACTTAGGTAGTCTATGGAATCTATACCAGCTCCGAACCAGCAGACGCTTGTAATGATGATCCAGTGGCACCTCATCAGCATCTACGAGCATGCTCTCGGTGGGAGATGATTTAAATGCTCCTGTACACAACCGTATTCCTCCATGATGAATTGAGTTGAGCATTTTAAGGCTATTTGGCTTCACAGAAGTGTACACCTCACACCCATAACTTAATTTTGAAAAAACCAAGGCTTTATACAATCTCAACATCTGAGTTCAGTCTGCACCCCACGAAGTGTGAGACACGACTTTCAGCAAATTCATTGCTTTCAAGGATTTTCCCTTAATATATTTTAGATGTGGAATCCAGGTCAGCTTGCTATCAAAAATCAAGCCAAGAAACTTTGTTTCATCAACACATGGAATTCTCTCCCTATGAATGAAAAGATCTGGATCACGGTGGATTCCCCTAATACGACAGAAGTGCTTAGTTACCGTTTTACTGGCAGAAAATCTAAAACCATTAACCTCAGCCCACTTTACTATATTATCAATGCAGAGCTGAAGGCAGTGTTCAGCCACTGCCATCCTTGATGCTCCAAAGGAAATCGACAGGTCATCAACAAAAAGGGTATATGTTATATCTGGGGGAATTATCTTAGAAACCCCATTGATTACCAAGGCAAATAAGGTTACACTTAAAACACTTCCTTGTGGTACTCCTTATTCTTGATTGAACACATCTGACATTGTTGCTCCAACCTGAACCTGAAATATCATATTTAAAAAAAAAAAAAAGCCTTAATAAAGAGGGGCAAATTGCCTCTCAGGTTACATTCATAAAGGACCCTCAAAATGCCATATCTCCATGTTGTATCATAAGCCTTCTCTAGATCAAAGAACACAGAGATGTGATGCTGCTTGTTGACAAAAGCTTCACATATTGAAGATTCCATTCATACCAATACATCAGTTGTGGAGTGCATACTCCGAAAACCACACTGAGCAGGCGACAGGTATTTACCTCTTTCCAAGTACCACATCAATCCTGTATTCACCATTTTCTCCATGATCTTACACAAACAAGATGTCAATGCGATAGGACGATAATTTTCTGTCTTGAATGGATCTTTTCCAGGTTTCACAAATGGCAGTAATTCTAACTTCTCCCAAAGCTTGGGGAAGAACTGTTCTCGGTAAATTCTGTTAATTAGGCTTAACCCTCTTACGCCGGAGCCCTAAAAATCAAAACGTCTCCCGTATGCCGGGCCTGGTTTGGAGTGAGCTCGGAAGTGGAAAAAAAAAATAATAAAAAATTTTTTAAAAAATTACAGCGCCGCGTACTTTTGAAGATTAAGAGTTCATTTTTGGCTCCTTTTTTTGTCATTGCCTGAAGTTTAGAAGCAACCATCAGAAATGAAAATAATATCATTATCATATGTAAATAATGCGATATATGGTAGCGATTCATACATAATTGTATTCAAATCACGCTGTGCAGAAACGGTCAAAGCTAACCAGTTACTTTTTTTTGCGTTGTATTGTACACTAAATTGCGATCATTTTGATATATAATACATTGTAAAACAATAAAAGCAACACCGGAAAAATATTATCACAAAATGATGTACGAATTCGTAACGAGCGGACGTAAAAAAATGTTATTTTCAAAAAATTCACCGTAATTCTAAATAATGTTCTAGGAGGACTTCCAATTTGTTTCAAATTAAGACAAATGATTGAATATTACGATACTGTAAGAGTTTTAGATTAGAATTGAAGATTTCGACCATTTCGGACGAGTTAAATTTGACCGAATGTCGAAATTTTAATATATATATTTTTTATATGGAGATATTTCGAAGATGGAAAAAGCTACAACCTTCAATTATTTTTTATTGTATTCTTCATGAATTTGCGCACATTTTGATATATGAAACTCTATAAAAAAGGCTAATATGAAAAGGAGCAAATATTAGGATAATGCCATGTACGTATTTCGGAGACTTGCGGCCGCGAACGGCGGCGCGCGAGTGAAGGTAAATATATTTTTCAAAAATTCACCATAATCACCATATTGTTTTAGAGACTTCAAATTTGTTTCAAAATGAAGAAAAATGACAGCATATTACTAGGCCGTAAGAGTTTTAGCTTACAATTGCGTTTTTCAACTATTTCGGTAGAGTCAAATTTGACCGAACGTGGTTTTTTTTCTATTTATCGATTTATATGCAAATATTTCGAAAAAAAGAGAAAAGCTACAACCTTCAATCATTTTTAGTTGTATTCTACATGAAATTACGCCAACATTTTATATATAAAAACTTTATGTAACAGCTAATTTTAAATGGTGCAAACATTTCGACAATCGCACAAAAAATTCAGATTCTGATTTTTTCGGAAGTTACCGCGCGAACGTAATGTTTTTTTTTTTTTTCATAAATTTACCATAAATCGAAATATTGTGCTAGAGACTTCCAAGTCGTTGCAAAATGAAGTTAAATGATTGAATATTACTAGAATATAAGAGTTTTAGCTTACAATTGCGTTTTTCGACCATTTCGGTAGAGTCAAGTTGACCGAAAGTTGAAATTTTTGCACTTAACGTTATTTATATGAAAATATTTCAAAACTGATAAAAGCTACAACCATGGGTTGTTTTTTGTTGTATTGTGCATGAAATTGCGCACATTTCCATATATAAAACTTTATGTAACGGCAAATTTAAAAGGGTGCAAACATTAGGACAATCGCACGAAAACATTTATCGGAAGAGTTATCGCACGAACGTAAGGAAAAAGTTTTTTAATAAATTCACCATAAATCGAAATATTGTGCTAGAGACGTCCAATTTGTTGCAAAATGAAGGCAAATGATTGAATATTACTATAATGTAAGAATTTTAGCTTACAATTGCGTTTCTCGACCATTTCTGTAGAGTCAAAGTTGACCGAAGGTTGAAATTTTTGCACTTATCGTTATTTATATGAAAATATTTCAAAACTGATCAAAAGCTACAATCATGAGTATTTTTTAGTTGTATTGTGCATGAAATTGCGCACATTTTCATATATAATACTTCATGTAAAGGATAATTTAAAATGGTGCAATAATTATGTCAAAGTGACGAAATAATTTCCGAGATGTGTCACTGATACTTTTTAGTGCGATAAGAAAGAAATTCGCGCTTGCGCGCCTGCGTAGCGATTGTAAACAAAACAACGCCTTGATCCGTGAACTCCCAGCATCCCCCAAGGCGCGTGATACAAAAGTTTTCGGCTGGTAGGCCTATAAGTATTTTTCCGCGAATTTTTAAAAAAACTTTTTGAGCCGACGTATGACTAAGTCCAATCGGCATACGGGAGACATTTTGACTCGACGTTTAATACGTCCAATCGGCGTAAGATGGGTTAATATGAAAAGTCTGGTATTTTCAGGGGTATCTTAATCATTGAATATGTTATATCATCCAGTCCAGGAGCTGATTCATTACATTTATTCAAGGCTGATTCAAATTCTCTAAAAGTAAAAGGAGCATTGTATTGCTCATGTCTTATCATATTAAAATCAATTTCGACCTGTTCCAATAGCCGCCTTTGAGCTGAATACAGTCTATCATCATTTTTCTTTGCAACATTAGCAAAGTGATTAGCAAACTCATTTGCCACTAACTGGGGGTTGGCTGCTAACGCCTCGCAACCATTAATTTTGATAACTGGAGGTTGACAAGGAGTGAACTTGCCTGCTATTTTTCTAACTCTCTTCAGAGGAGTTTTCGAATTTAGTGATGATATGAATATCGTCCAAGATTCTTTTCATGCTTTTTGATTTCCATGCAAAAATGAGCTCTTGCTTTTCGAAATTCAATATTAAAATCAATTCGACTCGTTCCAATTGCGCTTGAGCTGAATACAGTCTATCATTTCATTTTTACTTTGCCAACATAGCAAAGTGATTAGCAAACTCATTTGCCACTAACTGGGCGAGTCTGCTACTTCGCAACCATTGACCTTGATAACTGGAGGTTGACAAGGAGTGAACTTGCCTACTATTTTTCTAACTCTCTTCCAAACTAGAGTCAGAGGAGTTTTCGAATTTAGTGAAGATATGAATATCGTCCAAGATTCTTTTCATGCTTTTTTTATTTCCATGCGAAAATGAGCTCTTGCTTTTCGAAATTCAACACGCTAATACTCACATTTTCGTCTGCGGTATCTGGTGAAAGCAGATTTCATAGTTCTGTGAGTTTCCTGGCATTTACGCGTCCACCAGGGAACTGGCCGGTGGATATGTATGCCTGAAGTCCTGGGTATAGATTGAAGACCAGCTGAGAACATTATTGTATTAAAAAAGTCAAGAGCATCATCTACACAGGGACTATCATCAGCAGAGTCATCTATTGAGCTGTGCTCCGGGAATGCTGCCCAATCAGCTTTACCAATGTTCCATTTAGATAGCCTTGAAGATGGAGGGCTTGATGCTACACTCACCACTATTGGGAAATGGTCGCTGGGAAATCTATCATTTATAGCTCTCCAATTAAAGTCAATAAGACAGTCATCACTACATATAGATAAATCAATTGCTGATAACGTGCCTGTTTGAACATGAAAATGTGTGGACTCCCCATAGTTGAGAATCCCCACATTTTCACCTTCTATGATGGAACCTAAGCATCTTCCTCTTTGATTGGTGACGATGTCACCCCGAAGAGGGTTTCTGCTATTCATATCTCCCAAAATAACAAAAGGACGTGGTAACTGTTGAATAAAAGATTTAAATTCAATGATGGGGAAGATTTCGTTAGGTGGTAGATAGAGAGCATACTGTATATTTTCTTTGCAAATGGATCTGTACACCTATCACTTGCAATGCTGATTGGATACTAACAGGATTTTGAGGGGTGTCATTTCGAACATATAAAACGACACCACACCACCATGGCTTCCAATATTTAAATTATAGGTGGAGTGATAGGATGTATACTCTCGTGGGCTGGGGCACATACTATTACCAATCATGGTCTCCTGCAGAGCTATACAAACAGGAGACACTTCTGATATTTAGCTCTCAATCCCTGACAGTTCCACTGGAGAAAATTAATGAATTTTACTTTCCTTTGGAGGCAGTTACATTAGAGCCTCTTTTAAGAGCTTTCAGCTTACAACCTTGCTCTTTTTTTTCTGGAAGGAGACCGATTGTTTAGGGCTGCCTTCCTTTTTAGAGGGTTATCAGTCTTAAGAACAGCAGACAAAGCTGGTGTCGCCTGAGTGGGGTGTAAGGATTGGACATTGGTACATCCTCCAAAGCATTTCTGCTGGTACAAAACCTCCAGAGGATGGGAGTGCCAGGTATACCCGACACAGCCTCCACAGAGGAAGGTGTACCAGAAATCACTGGTCTGCTCCAAAGAGGCGGGAGTGCCAGAATCAACTGGCACCACCTCTGAAGAGGCAGGAGTACCAGAAATCACTGGCACGGCCTCCGAGGAGGCAGGAGCACCAGATATCACGATATCACTGGTGCAGCCTCCGAAGAGGCAGGAGCACCACAAATCCCTGGTGCAGCCTCTGGAGAGGCAAGAGCACCAGAAATCACTGGCGCAGCCTCCGAAGAGGAAGGAGCGCCAGCAACAATAGGCACCGCCTCCAAAGAGGCATGAGTATGGGTCATCACCGGTTTTTTATTTAAATTAGCGTTATTAACATTTATATTTCTTTTTCAGTTGGCAGCGACACTGGAAAAGGATGTTACTTGTCTAATATATTGATTTAATACTCTCTTTTGCCTCCCTAAATGTGATACGTTCTGTTACCCTTAAAGTTTGAATCTCTCTTTCCATGATGTATACATCACAATTAAGTGAAGATGATGGATGATTTTCTCCACAATGTATACATCTGGCTTGTTTATTACATATGCCATGCTCTGGTTCACTGCATTTGACACAAGTGGCAGGCTTGCCTTGCAGTTTCTGTCTACAGGACCCTAACAAATGTCCGAATTCTTGACAATAGAAACATCTCCTCGGTCTTGGGATATATTGTTTAATCTTGAAACGTAGCCAGGCTGCTTTTACTACAGTAGGTAATCGAGTAGAATTAAATGTAATCATTAAATTGGGAAGTGGTACAAAGACTTCATTTACCTTCTTCTTCATTCCCTCTACTCTTATAACACCTTGATCTTTTAATTCCTCACAAGTTTTTCTTCGGAGTACATCATCAGTTGGGGAGCATTTATCATTCCCTTGGAGTAATTCCAAAAAGCATGTACTGCACATTGTACTTTGACTCCTCCAAGGTGTCATAATATTTTCAATTTTTCGGTTTCTTTTGCTGAGGTAGATTACACTGTCAGCTTTCCTCTACCTTCATAAGAAATCTTAGGCTCTCGGCCACACCACTTCACAATATCTCGATATACATCTAAAATATCATAACTAGCTTCTTCCAGATTAAAAGTTAAATACTTATCATAAGACTTTTCAAATATTCCAAGTCCAATTTCAAATATGTCGCTGCTTAATTTCCCTTTACTCTGTACAGGAGCATAGGTTTCAGTGTAATTACACTGGAAGGTTTTTTGGATTTTTCCAGAGGAAGATTGTCAGGAGAGGTTCCAGCAGTCATTAACTGTGCCAATTCACCACCATCAAAGGGCCCAGGGGTACTTGAATCTTTATTTATACCTATCATAAAGATTTAAGATGAAAAAAAAATAAACCTGAGAACCTTTAAAAGATATCATCAGCCTTTCATGGTGAGAACCGACTCCCAAATGTCCGCGTCCCTATCCTACCCCACAGGGGATGGCACAACATGATTAGAGTGGCCCAAGTGTAAGCCAAACCCGCTTGATAGGACTGAGAGTATTACAAGAATGCAATCATCCCCACCCTAATCACATTATGGGCAAACCGGACAGAATGCCGAGAGTCCTATCCGCAAAACTAGATCCCCCTGGAATCCGTGGTCCAGCCCTGCAAAATAGTTCCGCCTGATATCACTCAGGTCCAAACATTATCGGGCAGTTGATGGTCCTGCCACGGTTCCCACTATTTAGCTTCAGATATAAAACCCAGTCCCAACTATGATATCTTTTTTGTTTACCAGGTCCAGTAAATTTCAGCAAAGGTGGAAAATTCCACATAATTAATCCGAAATGCTAGTAAAAAATATCACATGAAGAAGGATGTAGTAAGAATGAAAAAATTGCAGAAAGAAGGAAAAGATCTGACTAATTTAGTTGGATCAGCAGCTGGGCCCCAAGGACCACTGAGAAAGCAACCCCACCAAGCATCATGGCCCAGCTGCTGGTCCCTAAGCCCCCTACCCATGCCAAGGGGTCAGCATCTAGGGGGTGTCAACAGGGTGAATTTCCTTATCAAATCTAGGGGCAGTTCACCTACATCCACTAATAAACTAGATATTGGGGAGGATCTAAAGGCTCCTGTTGCAATTCTAATTCCTCGATGGTGAATTGCATTCAAAGTAACTAATCTTGTTGTAGTTGCTGATGAGTAGATTTCTGACCCATATGCCAATTTTGAAGCAACCATTGCTTTATAAACATGTAACAAGTGTTTTCTATCAGTCCCCCCATTTGTATAACTTAAGACTTTCAAAACATCTAATGCCTTCATGCATTTGACTTTGAGGCTCTTGAAATGATCTTCCCATGTTAACCTGCTATCAAAGATAAGGCCTAAAAACTTTGTTTCCCGTACACATACAAATCTCTGTCCATTTAAAAACAGATCTGGGTCTGGATGAACCCCTTTGATGCGGCAGAAATGCACAACAACAGTTTTGGTAGAGAAAAATTAAAAACTATGCTCAGCTGCCCAACTGTTAACTTTATTTATTACAAACTGAAATTGTCGCTATGCAAAAGACATTTTAAATGCAGCAAACGAAATAGATAGATCATCAACGAACATTGTTGACATTACATCTTTTAGAATTTTTGAGGCTATCCCATTTAAGGCTAAGGCAAACAGACTGACACTTGACAGACTTTCCTGTGGTACTCCTTCCTCTTCTTTCAAATTAGACAAAGTACTACCAACTCTGACTTTAAAATAATGGTTTAAAAAAAAAAATTAACAAAAAGCGGTAGTTCACCACGCAGACCAATTTCATGCAAGACTCATAATTCCATGCCTCCAGGTAGTATCATAAGCCTTTTCTAGGTCAAAGAAAACCACCACATAATGCTGCTTGGAAGCAAATGCCTGACAAATTGCATTCTCCAAACGTATCACATCTGTGCAAGAGTGCATACGGCAAAAGCCACACTGAGATGATGATATAATCTTCTTTGATTCTAAAAACCATATCAACCTAAAATTTACCATTTTTTCCATAAGTTTACATAAACAGGATGTTAAAGCTATTGGTCTATAGCTTGTAAGGACAGATGAATCTTTCCCAGGTTTGACAAAGCGTAAAACTGTCGCTATTTCCCAAACACTAGGGTAATCACTCTCCTTAAAAATTATATTAATAATGCTTACAATGGAATATTTAGTTTCCTTTGAGGTATTCTAGATCATTTCATATAAAATTTCATAAGGTCCAGGTGCAGTGTTTTTACTGTTACTGAGAGCAAATAAAAATTCCTCCATGGTAAAAGGCATATTATATGAATCAGATTTAAAAGAAGTAAAATCAAGTGTTTCAGACTCTGCTAACACTCTCTCCCTGTAGAATGGAGAATTTTCATTGCAAATGTTCAGCAAATACATTGCTTACAGCTTTTGAGTCAGTTATAAAGTCACCATTGACTTTTAAAACAGGGAGGGGACTAGGATTATACTTTCCTGCTATTTTCTTAATAACTGTCCATATCTTGGTCATAGGTGTTTTCCTCGTAATTGTTGACATAAAAAGTAACCATGATTCTCGTCTCGCATGTTTTATTTGCCATCTGAATTTTGTTTTATTTGCCATCTGAATTTTGCTTTATTTGCCATCTGAATTTGGCCTTTTTAAAGGAGATCAAGTAGTTTTCACATTGATGTCTTCTGTACCTAGTATAAGCTGCTCTCATGGCTTTGTCTTATTTTGCATTGAACATTCCACCATGGAACAGGCTTCCGATGCAATTTTCCACTGGTTTTTGGGATTGCCTTTTCTGCTGCAAACATAAAAATCATTGTTAAATAGGACACTGATTCTCCTATTGTTGGCATATCTTTTGCATCTAGTTCAATATAACTAAGTTCCGGGAAAAGGGGCCAATTTGCTTTATTGGTACACCACCAAGGCATTCTGTATACTGGCTCAT
This sequence comes from Macrobrachium nipponense, assembly GCF_015104395.2. Classification (NCBI taxonomy): domain Eukaryota; kingdom Metazoa; phylum Arthropoda; class Malacostraca; order Decapoda; family Palaemonidae; genus Macrobrachium; species Macrobrachium nipponense. The sequence continues at coordinate 139,137,884 of NC_087200.1, read as the reverse complement.
ATTTCTCGGTTCTGATGAAAATTGGGAAATGACCACTACTGTATAGATCATCCAACAACTCCCAGTTGAAGTCTATGAATGTACCAGAACTGGTGATAGATAAGTCAATGCATGAAAATGTACCAGTCTGAATGTGAAAATGGGTGGGATTTTCAGTATTCAAAAGGGTCATATCTGAATTTTCTATTGATGATAAGATAAGGTTGCCTTTTGATTTGTTAAAATGTCACTCCAAAGTTCATGTCGACCATTAAAGTCTCCCAATATAAGAAATGTTCGAGGTAGCTGTTCATACAAGTATGTTAACTGTCGTTCAACTATTGGGTTATTAGGAGGGAGATACAATGAACAAATTGGGTATGTCTTTTTTAAGTGAATTTTACCAGCTACAGCTTGTAATTGAGTTTGCAACTATATTTTTATATGAGCAATATCTCGTATTACAAGAGGAGCACTTCCACCCGAATTTCCCAGTAAAGGGAATTGGGAGTGGAATGCAAAAAACTCTTCAGGAGTAAGCATTTTGTTGTTGCTTAGCCTAGTCTCTTGTAGCGCTAAGCATACTGGGTTATAGGCATTAATTAAACATAATAGCACTTCACATTTAGCGCGAAGTCCCTGGCAGTTCCAGTGTAATATAGCAGAGAAAGTACCTATTTTCTAGAGGATGATCCTCTCTCCAAGATCGTTCTGTTATGCTTTTTCTTTGTAGATGACATCTGAGTTTTGTGACCGACTTTTGGTACAGTTCCAGATGTCGAAGGAGTACTTAGAGGGTCATTTGAATGTATCATGTGATCACTTATGATGGTATTTGAAACAGCAGTATCTTTAGTAGTATCTTCGACCCTTGTAGTATTTGGTTTATCATTTTCAACTAGTCTAGTTTTATTGTCTACACCAAGCTGATCTGAGTGTAACATTTTGTTTGCCTTAGGTTCTACATCTGTTGCAGCTGTAAGATAAGATTGTGGGATATGAATCATTATTTTCCATTAATTCAGATCTTCTATGAGGGTCAGCTGAACCATAAGATGATGAAGGTTTACTAATTTTTTTCTGATTCATTAACTTTTTCTGGGGATGTATCTCCTTTCTCAAGGTGCTTGACTTTTGATTAAGGCATTGTTACAGGCTCTTCACATAAAGTCCTCTTGTTGACAGTTGTCCCAGCATCCATTTTTTCTTCTTTATCTTCATTAGACTTTTTGAGATTCAATTTCTTTTGTCTTTCCCGATTTCCTTTTACTGCATCTAGAAATGACTGCTGGGTGTTAAATTTCTGCAAAGTCTTTTGTCTTGCCTCTTTAAAGGTAATGCGCTCTCGAGTCTTGATACAAAGTGTTTCTTTTTCAATGACGTACTTGATACATGATCTATGTGCTGCATTATGGTCTTCCCCACAATTAGGGCAGCATGGAGTAAGCTCACAATTCCCATGCTCTTTTCTTCCACAGTTAAAGATACAGTTGGTTCATTTCTTTCTTTTTTTCTGCATGTTGTAATCAGACGGCCAAACATTTGGCAAATGAAACATCTTCTGGGAGCGGGAATATACTGTCTAACTGGCAAGTGAAGCCATGCCGCTTTCAGAAACTTAGGGAGTATCAAAGTAGGTGTTGAATGTAATATTCCCAATATTTTTTTCTTGATTCATCTCACATCAACCACCTTTTGATCAGCAAATTCTTTTCGGAGTGTCCTCAGAATAATGTAGGAGTTCAGTACTATACACTACTCCTTTAGACTGATTCATTGTTTTGTGAGGAGTGCATTTTGCTGCACTTCCCTCTACAGCACTAATAGATAGTAATTTTCTACTTTCATCTGGTGATGAAACTTCTACAAGCAAGCTTCCTTCACATTGAGAGGCTATCTTTGGTTCTCTGCCAATGCATTTCACAATATCTCTATGGATATCAAATATACTCAGTTCTTCTATGATTTTGTCGAGGTCAAGAGACAGATATTTGTTATAAGTCTCAGGTTCTTGAGATCCAAGTAAAATTCCAATTTCAAGATTAGAGTTCCTATATCTATTATTAAATCTGCTATTCTTTCCTCTATTCTGAACTACATAAGGGTTCGTAGGAACAATCAAAGAATCATAGTTACTTTCATTGGAGGATGTTGGGGGATGACAAAGGGAGGTCCTTATCCAAGCTTAAGGTTGTCAACGGTGCCAAAGAGTCAGAGGGTTCAGGGGACAGTGTAATAGAGACACTAGTCATGGGAATTTGAAAGAAAAAAAAAGGGGGAAAACATACACATATACACACACAACTACTGCTTGGGAAGACTAACAAGATATCGCGGACTAGACAGAGTTCAACATTCTCCACCAACTGCACACGTAGAAATTGCTTCCCCACGGTCTGCCCCATACCCTACCCTTTCGGAATAGCACCAATATGCTTGCAGTGGCCCAGGTATAGGCCAATCTGCCTGCTGGGAGTTCTGCCCCCACTAATGGGGATCGACACCCCACTCCAAACATATTGGTGAGCTTCTGGACAAAATCCAGTAGTCGCATCCCAAAAACCAGCCCCCCCTGGATTCCAATGGGCTGATCCCTGGAGATAGTTCCACCCTCAAGATAGCAAAGGGAAAATCCCATCACCATCTCTTAGGTCCAAACAATAATGGGTGGCGACTCACCAACACAACTCCTACAATTAGTTTCGAATCTAAACTCCTCCAAACCACGAAATCCCTCCCAGACTCACCCACGCAGTAAAATTTTGCGAAAGTATAAATGTCCACGCCAGTTAATGCCAAAAGGTTTGTAAGTGTTCCATCAGGATCTGGCCTTCGCAAGCTTGAAGGCAAAATCCCTTACCCCCTCACGATGTGAAGGAACCTACTTGAGGGGCTGAAGACTAGACTTGGCAACCATACTCAACCTTTGATTTACATAACGAGTCATATAACCATAAAAGTAACCTCTTATCAGCACTCCAGTTAAAATCTGAGACTACTTTTAAAATGTTAAGGGACTTCTTTACCTTAATTTTCAAGAAGCCAATATGATTAGCCCATGTTAGCTTCTTATCAAACATCATCCCTAAAAACTTCACCTCCTCCTCATGCGGTATTAGTGTGTCTTTCAGCTTTATATTTGGGATCGTTTCCTTTCAAGTACTTCTAGTAAAACAAACTGCCACAATTTTGGAAGGGGAGACTCGAAAGCCGTTGTCACCAGCCCAATTGCTTATTGTAATATCTGGCTTTTGCAAGAAATTACACACTGCAATAGCATCATAACTTGTGACAGTATAAAGGCCATTATAATGCAGATTTGAAAACCATTCTTGTTTCCTCTTTGGGTGGTATGGAATTTGATTTTCTATGACTAACTGTGATCTTTATTTCTCCTAGTTTGATTGTCTTTAGGAGGAGGATGAATATCTACAGTAGTAATTTGAGCCATCTCTTTACCTTGGTTTTTAGGTTCCATTGAAGTACTTATGTCACTTGAGCTTAGCACACTATAGCCGTTATATATTGAAATGGATATATTTGGAGTACATACAGAAGAACCTGGGGTTCCTTAATTGTTCTGACTCCATTAGATCAGGCAGACAGTCTGCCTGTGATAGATTTACTACTTTAAAAGTAGGAGATGGAAGAGATGACGGAAGAGCCTCATCATCTGGAGGAGACTCATTTCCAACCACAGGCAGCTTGCCTGCTTTGGTGGTGTGTGCTCTTGTCTTCAGTGATTGAGAACCTGACCCAGATACCTGGGCCTCTACCACAGGGGTTGATACACCTACTGCAGGAGACGGTGCGCCCACTGGACCCCTTGTGTGAAGTAAGGGGTAGCGTATTTAGAGCTCTTGCATAGCTCTTTGATTGGCCCAATTGTTGTATGGCACATCCTATGTTAATATGTTCAGCATCAGCTTTATTTATTGCGGACAGTTTATATTTATATGCTTCATAATTTTTATCATTAGCCTTATGGTTGAGCTGACATTTACCACACTTTGGTGGTTCAGAACATGTACTGTGGTCAGGGGCAGAGCAAATTATACAAACGTTTCAGTCCCAAAACACTTTTCATGAATGACCAAACTTGAAACAGTTTTCAATGATTGATTAGTTCTTGATGGAGTCGCAACAACGAGGTTACTGACCTGTATTTTACAGAATAGTAAAATCTTAGGGAAGAAAGTAATAATAATAAGAATAATAACTATTAATTGAGAAAAAAAAAAAAATTATATATATATATAAATACACATATGAGTATACATTAACATATATAAGATACAATGATTTATACTAAAACATGTACACAAGCTCAAACATCATGACCAAATTAACCTAAATTCTGTCAAGAGTACCTGTTTCTTGAAAGAAATCAAAAAGACTATCCTCACTAAAATCTCTTCCTAAAATTGCATCCATTTTAAATCCGTTCTTCCAACTGCTTTACAATTACGGTTCCTTACCGACATTAAGCTGGGACATTCTACTATTAAATGTTTTACTGTGAGGGGAACAAGACAATCCTCACAAAATGGTTGAGGGTCATTGCGGAGGGTCTTCAAACATATAAAGCCAGGGGTTGATTACATTAGTAGGTTCTCTCATTTTATTATTGCTCTCTATCGTCCAAATTGGACAGATGGATGGATGTATGATATTTAGGGCTAAAGCCCAGGCACTGGGGCCAAGGAGGCCATTCAGCACCGTAATGAAAGTTAAATAAATTGAATTATGCTAAATGAATTAATAGTGAAAAAATTAATAAAATTAAATGTGACCAATAAATAAAATAAAAATAGGAAATTTAATGAGTGGCGTAACATATATTAAAAATAGTTTAATGTCTCTAAAAATCTTTGATATGACATATAAAGAATTAACTAAATATTATTAAAAATTTGTATACACTTTTAAAAGGAGATGAGAGCAGAAATATCTGCTTCATCTCCCAAGATGATCGAGAGGGATTTACCCTGGAAATATCTTTCTCTTTGGTTAAAATATCTGGGGCAAACCATCAGAATGTGCTCCACTGTTATTATCTCGTCACACTAAGCTCACTCTGGTGGGCTGCTTCCTTCTAAAATAAAATGATGGGTTAAATGAGTGTGCCCAATCCTTAATCTTGTTAAAATAACCTCTATTCGTCTCTCAAGCTGAAATGACGGAGGCCACGGCAGTATTTTTCCTAATATTTCTATACTTATCAATATTGGCAAGAAGAAGAAAAGTCCAACTTTCTTGCCATTTACTTAATACATAAGACCTAATACGACCTTTTAGTTCTGTATGAGGCACTTTCCTGAAAGTCGTTTCTGGTAAAGCACCGGCAGCTTTTGCTTCCCTGTCTGCCGTCTCGTTTCCGTGAATCCCCACGTGAGAAGGGACCCAACAGAAAGAGACAGACTTACGCAGACAATATATACGAAAAACCGACTCCTGAACTTTTTTAATTAATGGATGAAAGCTATTAAATTTTTTCATGGTTTCTAAAGTGCTTTTAGAATCCGAATATATGACAAAATTAGTGTCACTACTTTAAAGAACTAAATCTAGGGCATAGACTACGGCTGTTAATTCGGCAGTAAATATTGATGCAAAGTCAGGTAATTTAGCTGTATATGCTGTATCTCCAAGGATAACAGCACACCCAACACCACTATCTGACTTTGATCCATCTGTATAAATCTTCACATAATTGGCATGGGTAACGTCGTGCTCTTAGAATTTTCCCCCAATCTCTTCTTCAGTACAGTCCTTTTTTTAAACGATTTATTTCATACTAATGCTTCAGGAATAAACCATGGAGGCTTTACAGGATGTTTTACTTCCAAGACTTTCTGGGATTTGAGATGGTTATCCCTAATATTCTCGTTCAGTCGAAAGTCGAAATGGATGGATGTATGATATTTAGGGCTAAAGCCCAGGCACTGGGGCCAAGAAGGCCATTCAGCGCCGTAATGAAGGTTAAATAAATTGAATTATGGTAAATGAATTAATGACTTAGTGAAAGAAATGATTCATAAAGTTAGATGTGACTAATAAATAATATAAGAATATGAAGTTTAATGAGAGGCGTCATATATATTAAAAATAGTTTAATGTCTTTTAAAATCTGTAAGATATAAGTAAATAATTAATTATATGTTATTAAAAATTTGTATACAGTTTAAAAAGGAGACGAGAGCAGAAATATCTGCTTCATCTCCCAAGATGATCGAGAGGGATTTACCCTGGAAATATCTTTCCCTTTGGTTAAAATATCTGGGGCAAACCATCAGAATGTGCTTCACTGTTTGTATCTCGTCACAGTAAGCACACACTGGTGGGCTGCTTCCTTCCAAAATAAACTGATGGGTTAAATAAGTGTGCCCAATCCTTAATCTCGTTTAAATAACCTCTATTCGTCTCTCAAGCTGAAATGACGAAGGCCACGGCTGTATATTTTTCCTAATATTTCTATAATTACTATTATTGGCAAGAGGAGGAGAAGTCCACCTTTCTTGCCATTTACTTAATACAGAAGACCTAATATGACCTTTTAGGTCTGTATGAGGCACTTTTCTGAAGGTTGTTTCTGGTAAAGCACTAGCAGCTTTCGCTTCCCTGTCTGCAGTCTCGTTTCCGTGAATCCCCACGTGAGAAGGGACCCAGCAGAAAGAGACTGACTTACGCAGACAATATATACGAAAAACTGACTCCTGAACTTTTTGAATTAACGGATGAAAGCTATAAAATTTTCTAATAGCTTTTAAAGTGCTTTTAGAATCCGAGTATATGACAAAATTAGTGTCACTACTTTGAAGAACTAAATCTAGGGCAGAGACTACGGCTGATAATTCGGCTGTAAATATTGATGCAAAGTCAGGTAATTTAACTGTATGTGCTGTATCACCAAGGATAACAGCACACCCAACACCACTATCTGACTTTGATCCATCTGTATAAATCTTCACATAATTGGCATGGGTAACGTCGAACTCTAATAATTTTCCCCTAATATCTTCTTCAGTACAGTCCTTTTTCTTAAACGATTTCTTGCATACTAATGCTTCAGGAATAAGCCATGGAGGATTTACGGGATGTTTTACTTCCAGGACTTTCTGAGATTTGAGATGGTCATCCCTAACATCCTCGTTCAGACGAATTTGGAATGGTTTAGAACCACTGAGATGATGATATAATCTTCTTTGATTCTAAAAACCGTACTAATCTAAAATTTAACATTTTTTCCATAAGTTTACATAAACAGCTTTAACATGTGTTAAAGCTATTGGTCTATAGCTCGTAAGGACAGATGAATCTTTCCCAGGTTTGACAAAGGGTAAAATTGTCGCTATTTCTCAAACACTAGGGTAATCACTCTCCTTAAAAATTCTATTTATAATACTTTAAATGGAATATTTAGTTTCCTTTGAGGTATTCTTGATCATTTCATATAAAATTTCATCAGGTCCAGGTGCAGTATTTCTACTATTACTAAGAGCAAATTAAAATTCCTCCATGGTAAAAGAAGTACAATCAAGTATTTCATACTCTGCTAACACTCTCTTCCCGTAAAATGGAGAATTTTCATCCCTTCTTGATATCTTTGCAAAATGTTCTTCAAAACGTTGCTTACAGCTTTTGAGTCAGGCATAAAGTCACAATTGACTTTCCAAACAGGGAGGAGACTAGGATTTTACTTCCCTGCCATTTTTTTAACTGTCCATATCTTCGTGATAGGTATTTTCCAGGTAATTGTTGACATAAAAAGAGCCCATGAGGATAGTATAGCTCCTTAGAATTCCAACCCAGATTACACCCCACACCCAATGGCTTGGAGGTCGTCAGTCCGTTGAGATCAGACCCAGTACTGAGCGCAGAGTTTAGCATAAGTTTCCCCTTGCTCAAACACGTCAGGTACTCCAGTTCTACGGGTGAGGAGGAATGCTATCCAACACCACCCTCCACCAACTCAGGACTGTCAAAGTTTGCTCAGGTCTATTCCAAAAGTTGACGACAAAAGCAGTTCACAAACACGAAATAGAAATTTAGAGAGGTTGGATAGAAGGATTCAGGAAAAAGTAGAAGAGAGAAGGATTAAAAGTGAGAGAAAGGGTTGTAGGATGTTCCGGCAGAGCCCGGGGCATCTGTGGGAGTTCTATTACACTCCCACAGAAGCCAGGGTTCCTTATCCCCTCACTACTGAAAGAGTCCTACTCGAGGGGCTGCGACCATACTGGACCGCATGTTAAGAACATACTGGACTGGGGACACCACGAGGTCAGAGCATCAAGGTGACACACCTGCCTCTGTTTTAAAGTCACTGAACTCTGACCAAGACAATAAAAGGCTGCTGCAGATGAAGGTTCGCCCTTAGATGTACACTAGCTGCCCCCCCTCCCCCCTTCATATTCCTAGTTACTGAGATGGCCGCATGTGAAATTATATCATTCATAGTGTCCCCTCTTTTCTGTTACTGCCTTTGGAAGAAGTCGATCCACATCTACTAAGGTAATGTGTGAAAGTAATGGTTTATGTACGGTCAGTCTTAATTACTTCTTTTACTATACCATGCATTTCCTTTCTTTAGTGGTACTTATTGTTTCCCATTGCCTCAGCATCGTGTTCAGCCATTTGTAATAGCGTAACACATCCCCATTGTCCTTTATGATGCTGTAAATATTTTCATTGTGCTTATCCCCAGCAGTAGCCATCCTCTTGAGATACCCCCATTGTGAAAAACATTTGCTACAGTCATGGTATGCTTCTTTAATTAACCAGTAACGTAACATTCCCTTTGTGTAAGCACCCAATATCTCTATATCCCTGTGAGTGAACTGTAATGTAACACGATGAGAGGAATCATGTTTAGTATTTTGTTTAAGAATTCCTCTATCCCCAATCACATGTCTGTCGCACTTGTGTTGATCTTGTGATGCAATCCATTGCAGATGCGCCCTTCCGTGCATCGCTGTGGAATTTGGTCAAGCCAGGCCACATTTTAGTTGATCTTTATTCAACCTTGCTGAATTACCTATTAATTATCGGACCTTAAGAGTTCCTGTCACCCGTCAGGTGTTATTAGTTATTCCCGTAATTGGCTATGTAAATAAACATAATTTTAAACTAAACTCTTAGAGTTTACATCAATTTTCCTTTACTCTACAGTAGGCCCTCAGCCATAGGATTTTCTCTCTCTCTCTCTCTCTCTCTCTCTCTCTCTCTCTCTCTCTCTCTCTCTCTCTCTCTCTCTCTCTTTTAAACTACGGTCCCGTTTTTGAAAATCTGTATCAAAGTCATGTTAGCACTTATCCACTGCTTAAGGTTGGGACAAGAAACTTTTATATATATATATATATATATATATATATATATATATATATATATATACTATATATATATATATATATATATATATATATATATATTATATATATATATATATATATATATATATATATATATATATATATATATATATATATATATATATATATATATATATATATATATATATATATATATAATATATATATATATATATATATATATATATATATATATATATATATATATATATATATATATATATATATATATATATATATAGTTATGTATCGGGCCTCGTATAAACCAAATAAGTAAATGGGAAACATTAGATGACAAAAGTAGAATAAGTTTCTTCTAACTTACCTTAAAAAAGGGTGGGTTTTGGTATGGTTACTTTTATGTCGCCAGGAAACTCAGCTAATTAATTTACATCCATTTATTTACAAGGGGCCGTTGAATGGCTTGGGAAAAGTAAATGTAACTTGTCTGCACGTGGGACCAAATTTATCTCTCACAATAGGGAAAAATTGGCCATAAACAGATTTGTAAAAATGCTTGTTTCCACCAGGGGTGATCTTGGTTAAAGTAAAGAAGCTCTTGCGTGCGAGACAGGACACGGACTCAGCGAATCTGGAAAATGGGTTCCAGCTTAAAACAGTGTAAAATAAAGACTTCTTGCCCAAATTTACAGTTACTCACTTTTGTCTAACACTGGGGAAGAGAACTCATGTTTAAATGAGATATTCAATGAAGACTTGTCTGTCTGGGACGATCACAAAAGGTTGGCATGCGGCCACGAGGCAAGGAAAGGAACAAAGGGATGTCATTTAAGAATTAGGAGTTCGAATCTGAAATTGTGGAGTAGTTACTTGACTCAGAGGGAAAGAACTGGCAATATGACTGTATCACAAGACGTACCTGGATGCCTTAGGTAAGTGGACCTCTGTAGAAATTGGCGTTGGCTTTGTCTGAGATCTGGGGCGCCAGTTAGCCCCGGTGTAGGCCGTATTTCAAGGCTGGCTGGGACATCTGTCCTAGGTCACGGCTTGGAGAGGACTGAGGCCGAATGCACGTGTGATTCATGGGGGATGGGTTCAGCTTATCCCCCTAATAGCAGGGCATCCTGGAAACAACATACGGCCAGCGAAGGGTTCACAGGAAAAAGGAGCTTAGAAGTAGGCCTAATAAGTTCCTAGCTAGCTACACACCTCCCTTTGGGATATGTCCCTAAGGAGTAAGAATTTTATTCCCCTGCACTAACAGGAAATTCCTCACTGGCTTGCGTTTTCCCCTTTGAAGTCAGCTGATTAGGGGAAAATGGCTGCTTTTCTAGCAATCGAAATATTTAACTAAATGCTGGGTAGACGAGGCGATCAATAAACGTAATAATATATATATATATATATATATATATATATATATATATATATATATATATATATATATATATATATATATATATATATATATATATATATATATCTCAAAAAATCACCATAACGTGACTGGAAAATCTTCAAGTAATCAAAGTCCACAATTATGTAAAATGTGTATTAAAAATACTAAAAAGAACGGGAGGCTTTCGTCTATTGATCAGTAGACCTCATCAGCCGCTGATGAGGTCTACTGATCAAGTAACCGACGGAAAGCTCCCGTCTATTATGTATTTTTAATACACATTTTACATAATTGTGGACTTTGATTACTTGAAGATATATATATATATATATATATATATATATATATATATATATATATATATATATATTTAATTTCATGACCAGATTCACCTTTTAACTGCTAAATAATGACTGAACAAGCTACGCAGAAAACTTTCATTATCATAGTCGTTTCATACGATTGCATAGTGGGATCATCAGCAGGTTGTCAAAGTCCCTTACACACACTGCATGATCCATGTCTTGCCTTGGTCTCCCTCATTTGGATAAGAAGACCATGTAGCTGCTTCTTCCATGCATCTACCAGTATGTCTCAGTTCTCACTCCTAATTCTCTCAATATGACCATACAAACTACATGCACAATGATCCAATCTTTAACCTAAATTTACTTTTTAGCTTTCCATAGTAGCCCAACGTTTCTCATCCTTTTAATCGATCTTACTCCACATTTCTAATCCTTAGCAGTCCAACGTTTCTCATCCCTTTTAATAATCGTTCGTTCTACTCCACATTTCTAACCCTTAGTGGTCAACGTTTCTCATCCTTTTAATCGTTCTTCCCTCACATTTCTAATCCTTAGTAGTCCAACATTTCTTATCCTTTTAATCATTCTTACTCCACATTTCTAATCCTTAGTGGTCCAACGTTTCTCATCCTTTTAATCGTTCTACCCTCACATTTCTAATCCTTAGTGTCCAACGTTTCTCATCCTTTTAATCGTTCTTACTCCACATTTCTAATCCTTAGTGGTCCAACGTTTCTCATCCTTTTAATCGTTCTTACTCCACATTTCTAATCCTTAGTGGTCCAACGTTTCTCATCCTTTTTAATCGTTCGTTCTTACTCCAAATTTCTAACCCTTAGTGGTCCAACGTTTCTCTCCTTTTAATCGTTCGTTCTTACTCCACCATTTCTAATCCTTAGTGGTCCAACGTTTCTCATCCTTTTAATCGTTCTTACTCCACATTTCTAATCCTTAGTAGTCCAACGTTTCTCATCCTTTTAATCGTTCTTACTCCACATTTCTAATCCTTAGTGGTCCAACGTTTCTCATCCTTTTAATCGTTCTTACTCCACATTTCTAATCCTTAGTGGTCCAACGTTTCTCATCCTTTTAATCGTTCTTACTCCACATTTCTAATCCTTAGTGGTCCAACGTTTCTCATCCTTTTAATCATTCGTTCTTACCCAAATTTTCTAACCTTAGTTGGTTCCAAAGTTTCTCATCCTTTAATCGCTTCTGTTCTTACTCCCAACATTTCTAACCCTTAGTGGGTCCAACGTTCTCTCCTTGAATCGTCTACTCCCCATTTCTCATCCTTTTGGTCCAATCCAAAGTTCTTCATCCTTTTAATCGTTGTTCTTACTCCACATTTCTAATCCTTAGTGGTCCAACGTTTCTCATCCTTTTAATCGTTCTTACTCCACATGCTAATCCTTTTTGGATCCAACGTTTTCTCAATCCTGGTTAATCGTTCGTTCCTACTCAAATTTATAATCCTTAGTCGGCTCCAAAACGTGTTTCCTCATCCTTTTAATCGTTCTTACTTCACATTTCTAATCCTTAGTAGTCCAACGTTTCTCATCCTTTTAATCGTTCTTACTTCACATTTCTAATCCTTAGTAGTCCAACGTTTCTCATCCTTTTAATCGTTCTTACCTCATATTTTTAATCGTTAGTAGTCCAACGTTTCTCATCCTTTTAATCGTTCTTACCTCATATTTTTAATCGTTAGTAGTCCAACGTTTCTCATCCTTTTAATCGTTCTTACCTCACATTTTTAATCGTTATAGTCCAACGTTCCTCATCCTTTTAATCGTTCTTACTTCACATTTCTAATCCTTAGTAATCAAAGTCCTCCATCCTTTTAATCGTTCCTACTCCATATTTCTAATCCTTAGTAGTCCAACGTTCCTCATCTTTTTAATCATTCTTACTTCACATTTCTAATCCTTAGTAATCCAACGTTCCTCATCCTTTTAATCGTTCCTACTCCATATTTCTAATCCTTAGTAGTCCAACGTTCCTCATCCTTTTAATCATTCTTACTCCACATTTCTAATCCTTAGTAATTCTGGATCACATTGCCTATCTCTGCTGCCCAGCGTCATAATAACTGAAGTATATGCCTAAGTTATTTAGAGTCCGATTGCCACATGTCATTTGGCCCTCCAGCCACTGGCACCTTTAGCAAACAAAAATCAAGCTCTAGATGTTATTAGAGGGGTTTGAAGAAATGAAAAATCTTAGGGAATCGCATTACAGTTTTCACTTCCGGCTATATATTTCACCTGTGCCGCAAAAAGGTGGTTTCTTAATTTTTTTTTTTTTTTTTTTACCAAACTTTGAATAAAGGATGGTCTCGTAAATTGGAGCAGGTTGGTTATGATTTAGCTGGCTTTGTGCCGGCACGGGCTCTTGCTTCTTGAGCAGCCCGTAATTTGGCAACAAGAATCAAATTTTGGTATAAATAAGAAATCCATTTTAGCAAGTCTTGCATTGAGGGGGAGAAGGGAGCGGATGCTCTTTCCAGAATACCAATATTCATTTTGGTGTTATTTATGTTTTGTAAAAATGAAGCTTCTGTTATATTTCAGCGAAACTTTAAACTTAGAAAATGGAACCTTTAATCCATTTTCCACCATCTTTGCCTTACTTCCGTCTGATATGTAACCGAGAGTTAGGGAAACGCTGAATTTCCAATATCATTAAATTAACAGTGAATATTTGAAAAATCCTCTAAATAGATATCTACGTCTTCTTTCCCACCGTTATCTCTACACTAAGGGGTTGGTTGCCTGATGCGTCTTTCCTTACAACATCAGGCATAGTTTATTCTTGGGCAAAGGGGGTTTTTACGACCGCATGTCCTTCCTATCATCAACCACCGTTATTGACAGTAGGCCTCGCCTTTGACTAAAATGTACACCTCCAAGGCAACAGTTTCCACAGTTAATGGCGGTAGGCCTAGCCTTTTACCAAAAAGTAAGACTACAAGGCAGCAGTTTCCAGTTATTGGCGGTGGGCCTAGCTTTTTACTAAAAAGTAAAACTGCAAGGTACCAGCTGTCCTTTTAATCGCCTTTTGCGACACGCAGGACCTACGGTGACAGCATTCTTACACCCCTATTACAGGGTGGGAAGAGATATGTGTCCTTATAAGATATATAAATATATATATATATATATATATATATATATATATATATATATATATATATGTGTGTGTGTGTGTGTGTGTGTGTGTGAGAGAGAGAGAGAGAGAGAGAGAATCTTCATGTTGATGATTGGAATAAATACTCTATCCATTTTGACACAAGAGAATATTGCAATTCCAAAATTCAAGGAATCGCTTGCAAGCAGTTCCTGCACTCATTCCAGGGGCCTCCATAGCTCAGTGGCTAGAGCACTGGTCTTGTAAACCAGGGGTCGGGAGTTCGATCCTCCCTGGGGGCTGTGGCCGTTTTTGAGAATGGAAAATTCTAAGAAGAATCGTTGTTCCGAATCAAAAGAACGAACGCGAATTCACTAGGTCTAGTACCGCTGGTTTTACTAGAAAACGAACAGGTATCGGACAATGCTCATCGGGCGGAAACAAAAGTTCAAAGGAGGTAGAGGGGCCTCCCACCCACTCCCTTCTCTCTCTCTTAAAGAAAGAAAGAACTGTTATATATATATATATATATATATATATATATATATATATATATATATATGACAGTCTAGCTCGCACTAAGCTAAAATCATGGGGACAGTTTAATTTCTCTGACAGTTTGCGGCGATGCCAAGAGGGAACCTGCTTATCATCAAATGACAATACGGTCTGTCGAGTATTGATTTTGTGTGATGTATGAGAGAGAGAGAGAGAGAGAGAGAGAGAGAGAGAGAGAGAGAGAGAGAGAGACTCTTTACCTGAGAGGGAGAAAGATAACGAGTTGAAATTCCTAAAATGTTAAATTGTTATAAAATTCCATGGATAGATTTTCTTAAGAGACTCACCAGTCAAAGAAAAAGAGAGAGAGAGAGAGAGAGAGAGAGAGAGAGTAGAGAGAGAGACTCTTTACCTGAGAGAGAAGAAAAAGATAACGGAGTTGAAATTCCTAAATGTTAAAAATTGTTATAAAATTTCCTGGATAGGATTTTCTTAAAGAGACTAACCAGTCAACGAAAAAGAGATGAAGAGAGAGGAAAGAGAGAGAGAGACGAGAGAGAGAAGATTGAGAGAGAGAATGAGGAGAGAGAGAGAAATCCCGAGAAGTTGATAAAAGAGTTTTTTAGGCCAAAGGCCAAACACTGGAATCTTGAGGTCATTCAGCGCTGGAGAGGAAATTGAGAGTAGGTAGGTTTGAAAGGTGAAATAAGAAGAAAACCTCCAAGTTGAATTATGAAGTAATTGGGAGAGAGTGGAAAGTCAGATGGAAGAGATACTATGAATGGAGGTACAGTAAAAGGAATGAAAGGAGTTGCAGCTACTGGCCGAAGGGACACTGCAAAGAACCTTCAGTAACGCCTACAGAGCACCCTTGAGGTGCACTGACGGCACTACCCTACTACGGGAGAGTTTGAGAGAGAGTTACAAGGAATTACAAGTATTAGGATGTCTCAAAGACTAATTAGTCCATCCGAGGAGACATCGTGGGCTCACTTCTCTCTAGGAGCAGGTTTTACTGTTCATTCACAGTGTCCTAATGATTTTATCTAGCTTTCTTTTAAACTCTTCCACACGGTTGCTGTTTACAACTTCCGGTGGCAGGTTATTCCATGTGTCACATATCTTGTATGTAAAGAAGTTCCCACAATGAGATGTGTTGTCTCTTTAGTTCTAGTTTCCATCCATTATTTCTTGTTTGGTTTTCGATTAACGTGAATTTTTGTCATGCCTTTCAGTATTTTCAATGTTTCTATTAGTTGTTCAGACACTCTTGTTGTCTTTGGTAACCTATTTGCCTGATGGATGGAATTAACTTTGTACCCCTTGCTTATACCCCTTTTAATCTATTTTTTTATGTCATTTCTTAGCGCTGGTGACCAAAACTGTACTGCATATTCAATATATGATCTAATTATTGATGTGTAGAGCTGCAGCACAGTTTCCTTGTTTTTGTATTTGAACAGCCTCTTTATGTATCCCAATAGTTTCTGTGCCTTCTTTTCAGCTTTTATAAAAACTTTTGTGGATTTTAAGTCCATGGTTATAACGACTCCAAGATCCTCTTCTTGTTCTACAGTATTTCTGTTATTCCCAAGCAGCATGTAGTTGGCATGAGGGTTGTTTGTTCCTAAACACTTCCACACTGTTGTTGTTTACAAATTCTGGTGGCAGTTTATTCCACGTGTCACATATCTTGTGTGCAAAGAAGTTGCCACAATGTAATGTATTGTATCTCTTCAACTCTAAGTTTCCATCTATTATTTCTTGTCTGGTTTTCGTTTAACGTAAATAGGTTACTGTCTACTTTCGTTAAGCCTTTTAGTATTTTGAATGTGTCTATTAAGTTTTCCTCACAATCGTCGTGTTTTTACGGCTCTCTAGATTAGATTAAAAAATTATTGGCACATAGCCGAGAGCCGGAGCCGAGGGGCCATTCAGCGCATATATATCTTAAAAAAAAAAAAACACTATCGCACAAACAAACATGCACACAACCGATCTAACATACAATTCATTCTTCATAAGTCAAACAAGAATCCTAAAACAATTAACAGAACAAAATTACAATTCGTAAAAATGATTAATATTTTTTTTAAATGTCATAATTTGCTCTGCCTGAGCACCTTCACCTAAAATATCGGCAAGTGTCTTATTTGCCAGCAAACAAGCTTTACGTTTGTTTTCAAAATGAGGGCACTCCACCAAAATATGCACCACAGTCAAATCCACATGACAGGCCAATATGCAATCTAGCTAAAACTATCTCGGACCTGCTATCCATCCGGCTATGAGGCCAAGGATGAACAGTAGGCCTAATCGACTTTAATTTAAGATTATTATCTAAAGTAGACCAGTGGGCCTGCCATTGGTCTTTACAATAAAATCAGAAACAAGGACGCCCATGTTGAAAATGTGCCTAAGCCTAGTTGCAGCCTTAGCGGCAGCGTCGGCTCGCTCATTCCCAACAATTCCAAAATGGGACGGAGCCCAACAAATCCTAACAGAAAAACCTCTTCTACGAATCAAAAGATAAAACCAATCTTGTACGTCTTGCACTAAAGGGTGGCAAGAGACCAGGCTTCTAAGAGAGGATAAAACACTCAAAGAGTCTGTAAAAATTGTAAAAACCTTGTTAGTACAAGAACTATAAAAATATATTTAAGAGCAGTCAAAACTGCCAGCAGTTCAGCTGTAAAAACAGAGGAATTAGATAGAAGCTTCTTTTTAATGATATTATTGCTTGTCACTACAGAGCAACCAACACCATCAGAACCCTTCGAGCCATCAGTATATATATGATAAGAATCAACATGCCTGGAAGCCTGATCCAAGAAACTTGCCCTCAACTGATCACCAAAACTGTTGCTCCTGCTGTCCCTAATTGGGCATATCTTTAAGCATGGTCTATTCCAAGGAAGAAACTTTGAGGGCGAAATTTCAGCTACTGCAGGAGGTAGTAATCCCACCTCCCTGGCAGAGCTTGCTAGTCGAACTTCAAGCGGCTTTGGCAGTCTACGTCTATTTGGGGCTCTATCAGTTGGTTCTTTAACGTACTTATAGTTGGGGTTCAGCTTTGACGTAAGTACTCTTGATATGCATCTCAAGCCTAATTCCTCCCTACAAATAAATAGTTGGGGAAACCTGACTCAACATATAGGCTTTCTACTGGTGAAGTTCTATAGGCTCCCATACAAATATGTAAAGCCATATTATGGACAACATCTAATTTCTGCAGTGTTGTCTTGCATGCACAACCATAAACTTGACAATCATAACCAATTTTGCTTAAGCATAAAACCTGCTTCATCCTCAAAAGGGTAATTCGATCTGCCTCCCAATCAAAATTTGACACAACTTTAAGAATATTAAGACGAAGCTTCATGTTACACACAACTTCATTAACATGTTGAGTAAAAGTTAATTTTTTATCAAAAGTAACACCTAGATACTTAAGGCAAAATGGAACCATTTAAAAACAACGTAGGGATCTCTTCCACTCTTCTTAATCGACAAAATTGTATAGCTTTGGTTTTTTCTGGTGAAAATTTGAACTCTTTAGCACTGGCACATAATGTTGCAGCATTAATAGCAGTCTGGATCTTTTTGACAAGCTTTGACAGCTGTAGACTTACTATAGATTATTGCATAATCATCAGCAAAGGACAGACCATGCACCCCGACAGGAACTAGTTCTAGTAGACCGTTGAGAGCTACATTAAAGAGTGTTGGACTAAGAACGCTTCCCTGAGGTAACCCTTCTTCTTGAGGGTAAGCAGAAGAAATGTAAGGGCCCACTCTTACTTTCAGGTAACGTTCTGACAAAAAATCTTTAAGACAATAGAACAAATTACCCACAATATCCTGGTCAACAAGTTGCATAAGGATACCTCCTCGCCAGGTAGTGTAGTAGGCTTTTTCTAGGTCAAAGAACACTGCAATAGTCTGGTTTTGCACAGCAAAAGCATTCTGTATCTCCCGAGTAAGGAACACCAAAGGGTCAGAAGTACTTCTATTTTTCCTAAAGCCAAACTGCCGATTAAATAAAAGATTCTTTGACTCCAAATACCACACAAGTCGAGCATTCACCATCCTCTCATATATCTTGCTAACACAACTAGTTAGAGCAATCGGCCTATAGTTCTTAGGAAGGAAGGAATCTTTAAAGGTTTTAAAACAGGTACGATAACAGATATCTTCCAAAACTCTGGTGAAGTTCCTGAAAGCCAAAAACTGTTTAAAATGTCTAAAAGAAATTGTTTTGTACTTCTAGGCAGATTAAAAATCATTGTGTACAGTATATCTTCTTCTCCAGATGTTGGGGAAGATAACGAGATTGCATGATCTAATTCTCTCATGGTGAAAGGAAGATTATACGACTCTGAATTTAAACATAAGGAGGAACAACTGTGGTACCGTCCCTAATATTCCTGAATGCAGGTGAGTAATCTAGGGCACTAGATATATTGGAGAAATGCCTACCAAAGGTTTCTGCAACTTCTCCAGAATCAGACATGAGGAAGCCATCAATTTTCAATATAGGCAAGGAAGGTGGAGAAAATTTCCCTTGCAGCTTTCGGATTCTGTTCCAGACTAATGAATGACAGGGAAATCATATTTCAATTCACTTATGTATCTAATAAAGGATTCCCTCCTTGCTTGCTTAAATGTTTTCTTTTGCTTAGCAAGAGCTCTTTTATAGACAATTTTATTGACTAAGCAAGGATATCGACAATATCTCTTGTAGCAAGTTCTTGTTATCTTTCAGCTCAAGGCACATGCATCACTCCAGCAAGGTACCGCAGGATGCCGAGGTTTACCAGAAGTTCGAGGATAGACAGCATGGTGCCACACAGCAATATACTGATTAAATACTCATAAACAGATGTTGGGCTCTAAAAATCATTTATCTCTTGATCAACTTCAGTAGATTTTTTTAATAATCCCCATTCAGCCTCCCCTACCTTCCATTTTGGTAAACATGGAGATGGAATATTTTTCATATACTTCAAGTAAATGGGCCAATGATCACTCCCATGATCATTCTGGTCTACTACCTACTGGTAATCTAACCTCAAAGTCGAAGAGCAGATAATGAGGTCAATGGCTGAATCAGTATTGTGAAAAACATCATGTCTTGTAGGGGAACCATCATTCATTAAAGTGATGTCATTTAAGTCAAGCACCTGTTCTATTGTTAAACCCCACCGGTCGCAGTTTGGCTCTCCCCAGAGGGTGTGCTTGGCATTAAAATCCCCCATCAGAATGAAGGGTTTAGGAAGCTGGTCTATCAATGTCTCAAAACATTGCATCCTGCAATCTATATTCTGATGATGGATCAAGGTATAGAGAACAAATAGTGATCCATTTATAATTGAAAATTTGAACTGCACAAGCCTGCAACACAGTGTTCAATTGAACAACCTTGTGATTAACTGACCTGCAGACTATGATGCCTGTGCCTCCTTGAGCACATACACCTATCAGGGGTGGAGACCTATGAAATGTATAATTAAAACCCAAGTTAGGAGTGTGCTCTCCCAACTTTGTCTCCGGTAGACACATCGCAGATAGATCATGTTCCTTAAAAAGAACCCGACCTTGCTCTCTATTTAGTATAAAGCCACGGATGTTCCACTACATGAGAGCCATTATTTGGAGGATGAAAGGATCTTAAAATTCTCTACTAATTTAGGAATTTGTGTCCTGGTGAGAGAGATCTTATCAGTTTTACCAGTACTTCTTGATCTAGATCTAGGTGTTACAGATCTTTTAGATGATGGGCCTTCACTTGCCCTTTCAGTTTTGCTTTTGTTTTTCCTATGATGGCTGAGTGACCGTGAATGAGGTGAAGAGGGAGAAAGGGCTCTCTTCTGATGAATAAAGAGGGCCTCCATCTCCTCACCATCATCTCCACAGTGCACTGTAATGTCAAGCTCAGGTGAGGGCTCAGTGTCAGGCAATGTCCCTGACAGAGAGAAGTCGTCAACATATTGAGATCCGGCTTAAACCCATGAACCAACAAGGTCCCCTGGCTTGACCAGAGTGTCTGCAACATGAGGAGCCCCACCAGAGGAGGCATGGGAAGCCCCACCAGGGGGGGCGCAGGGTGCCCCCCTAGAGGGGGCGTGGGAAGCCCCACCAGGGGGGCAGGGTGCCCCCTAGAGGGGGTGTGGGAAGCCCCACCAGGGGGGGCACGGGGTGCCCCCCTAGAGGGGACGTGGGAAACCCCACTACGGGGCCCCTGGGGAGCCCCACCAAAAGGGGCCCCAGAAGTAGCAGTATTCGATTGTTGTGCCTTCAAGGCATCTGAATAAGATTTCCTTGCCAACAGCTTCTTGGCCTGTCCCACACTGATGTGTTCAGCAGTAGATTTTAGTAATGCCTCGTTCTTTTTTGAATGCACTACATTCCTTATCACAGGCTCAATGTTCACCCTTACAGTTCACACAAATTACCAGTCCAGAACATCCCTAATGCTCAGGTTGGCCACAGGATTCACAAAGTTTATTCCTGGTACAAACCTTAGAGGAGTGTCCAAAACCAAACATTTA
The DNA here is from genome assembly GCF_015104395.2 of Macrobrachium nipponense. NCBI lineage: Eukaryota > Metazoa > Arthropoda > Malacostraca > Decapoda > Palaemonidae > Macrobrachium > Macrobrachium nipponense. The sequence continues at coordinate 139,116,691 of NC_087200.1, read as the reverse complement.
AAGCACTGGAGCACTCTCAGTCTATAAAGATGAACTTTCATAATTTCACCGTCAAGAACAGTGTCTAATGGCAAAAAAGAACTTACAAATGTTAAAATAAGCATCGACGAGTAGGGCACTTTGAAAACCTTCCAAACCACATCTGGACACATTTCCAAAATTTCCTCCTCGTCCATTTCATGTAAATCTTCATTAAAGATACCCTTCAAATAACTAAAATTACAGTGAGGTCTTACCTCTTTTATCATACCCTCGGGATCAAGCTTAAAATTTAGGAGCATTACCGATTGAACATCTGTCTTGGTATGCACTAAAAAACTATTACGCCCAAAGCGAGTTACTTCTGGACTCCCAACATTACCGATCTTCTGGCTTACCAACCTCTTCATCTCGAAGAGGTTGCCTCTCTCACCATGTGTTGTAATAATTAACCACTTAGCTGGGTCTGGTGATCTGGAGGTTTTACTTATTCTACTAGGATCTTTAGTTTCATTTGGTGGTCTATAAATCTCAAGATACCTAGGGACCTCTTCTGCCTCTACAAGTCCAACACTCATAGAATCTGACCTGAACTCTCTGTAGGCTCTGTGAGCTTCCGATTCGTTATTGAAAAATATCCAGAATTCAAAAAAACCACAATTTTTGCCAAGTCTATTCCATAATTCTTTAATGTTCCCAAATTTACAAAATTCATTAAATATATTGTGTCATAATTCCAGTCTAAAGGGACTGGTTTCACATACAAAATGGTAGTAACAAGGAGTTCATTTGAAAAGAGCTCCCAAATCACAATGGAGGAATTACCAGAATTTTCCTTGTCCTTATCCTTGCTTAAGTCGTCAACAGAAGGTTTTACTAATGTCTCCAAGACGAAGAATTGATGATTTGTCCAGGTAGGCCACCCCTCACCATGAAGCCACATTTAGAGGACAGTGTAATCCCATACAGGGCTGCCCTACGGGTATCATCCAGATATACACCCCACCCTCCGTGCTTAACGCGTCATGATGTCCATCGAGATCAGACCCAGCACTAAGAGCAGGGTCTGACATCTAAACTTTCCCCTTGCTTGACCACGTTCGGTACTCGAGTTCTACGGGTGAAGTGGCATGCCAAACATCCTTACCCTCCATCAAATCCAACGAAAAAGTCCAAATCATGTCCAAAACCAATCCAAAAGTCATCAACATAAAATCCATACCTTACAGGGGGAGGAAGCAGAAGGATGAAATGTTTTTAGTAAAAGGAAAAGGGCTGACTTATTTAGTTGGATCAACAGCTGGCACCAAGGTCCAGCGAGAAAGCAGTTCCCACCAGGCATCACGGCCCAGCTGCTGAACCCTAAGCTCCCCCCATCCTCGGCAAGGTTTCAGCATCTGGGGAGTTAACGCTCTCTAGTCGTCTTTGGTAACCTATTTGCATGGAATTAACTTTGTGGCCCTTGCTTGTATCCCTTCTAATCTATTTATGTCTTTTCTTAGTGTTGGTGATCAAAACTGTACTGCATATTCCAAATGAGGTCTAAGGTTTAACTATTAATGTGTAGAGATTCAGCACCGTTTCCTTGTTTTTGTATTTGAACTGCCTCTTTATGTATCCCACTAGTTTCTGTGCCTTCTTTTCAGCTTTTATACGTTGTTTTGGAGATTTTAAGTCCATGGTTTTAATGACTCCAAGGTTCTCAATCATGTTTGCTGTTTCTCTTACAATTCCTAAAGCTATAACTTTTGCCATTAGTTTCTTGTGTGGAACCTTGTCAAAGGGCTTTTGGAAGTCTAAGTAGAGTGTGTCTATTGCCCTACTACTGTCGTAAATAACAAGAATGTTATAGAAAAACTCCAAGAGGTTTGATAGGCAGGATTTGTTTTGTCTGAAGCCATGTTGACTGTTTAACAACAGGATGATTCTATCAATGTGATCTGCAATTTGAGCTGCAATTATGGACTCAAAAACCTTACAAGGGACCGATGTTAAGACAGATTGGTCTATAATTTCCTGCCTCTTCTATGGAGTTTATATAGTTGAGGAACTATCTCCTCTTTTAACTCTTAAATTTCTCTTGGATAAATCCCATCCGGGCCAGGAGATTTGAACTTTAGTTTTTCTATTTTGTTTTCAACGTCTTCTGTAAATATTATTTTGTCAAGTGGTTCTACCCCTTCATATTTAATAGCTGGTTCAGGGATTGAGGTAGTGTCTTCAATTGTGAAAACACTAGTAAAAAACTTATTCAATAATTCTGCTTTTTCCAAGTCTGTGTTCACTAGGTTTCCCCATTGTCCCTTATGGAACCTATGCTATTTTTTATTGGCTTCCTACGATTAACATGAAAAAAACATTCTTTTAGGTTTTCCTTACAAAGTGATGCAACTCTCTTATCCTCATTTATCTTTGCATTTCTTACTAATTTATCCACCATTCTGCAGAGTTCTTTATGCCTGCTTGCTTCTTCTGTTGTGGATGTGGATTCATTGCTTTGTGGTCTGTCTCTTTGTCTCATTTTTAATTTCTCTGTTGAACCACTTAGGCCGAGGGTTGCCATTTGTTACTATTTGCTTTACTGTAATACATCTGGAGCGTTTTCGTGTATTCTTCTAGAAAGGCTTCCCAGTAATTGTCTATGTCTGTGTTTTCGTGGTACTCTAGATTTTAAACATGCTCCTTTAGTTTTCTTAGGTCTACTCGGCGGTAGTTTAATCTCTTTAGTATCTTCTTCTCTTTTTTGTGTTGAATATTAATATGAAATGTAATCACTTCATGGTCGCTTTTGCCTAGATATGCACCTACTAAAAGGTCAGACACTAGGTTATCTTTTGTTGATAGGACAATGTCTAGTATGTTGTTTCTTCTAGTAGTTTGTCGATGTGAAGGTCATAGTGTCCCAGTGTAATGACCAATTGATACAATAATAATCTAGCGTCGCGACAACTAGGTCATTGACGCCGAACTACATAATAATTTATATATATATATATATATATATATATATATAGATATATATATATATATATATATATATATATATATCATATTATATATATATATATATATATATATATACACATATATATACACACACACATGAAGAACGGGTGACAAGGAGACAACTAGTTGACGGGAAAGATAAATTTATTGGCCAACGCGTTTCGTAACTAATAGTTCGTTACATCATCAGGGCTGAAATATATTGGACAAACAAGTTAAAATACGTCACATAATCAAAACATATAAAAACAACAATTTGCAATTAAGAAGTTCCTAAACCAGTTAAAATTGTGCAAGAAAAAAGTTAAAAATAATAGTAATAAAAAGGAAGCAAACAACAGTATTAAAAAAGCACCTGTTCTGTCAGAAGATGACAGCTAAGTGACAAGGAGGTAAGGCAAAGCCACGAATTAAACATGCTCACGCCAAACGCAAGGGTACAGAAGTGGTGTGTGAGTTCAATTATGGCGCCAACTGCTTAATGAATAATGACTCAAGAATGGGCAGTTCGTGTAAGTGGCTTGTTTGGCCCAAGTTGAAAACTCAATTGTATTTGATATCAACATGGCAGATTTTTGAATGATTTCTGATATTAGAGAATTGAGGGTTGGACAATTTACAGCCAGTACGATAACTCACACCTCTATGTGAGTCAGCTCTGACCTTCAGCAATAGCAATTTTTTGGTCGATCCCACGTAAATCCCCTAAACACATTTGGGGCAAGAATATCTATAAACGACTATTGATTGCAAAGTTGTACAGAGCTTGTCTTTGATTTAAAAAATAAAAAAGAAGCAACTGTAAGTGGATTTTTTGGAATTAAAATTACTGGCAGCATGCCAAAAAGTCTCTTAATAATTGACTTAATAACCTTTATAAATTTGTCCTCTTTTATATAAGGAATACTCGCACACAATTCTTACGAGGAACCGTACTAATAGTAGGCAAATCAAGTAGTTTCTTATTTAAAAAGGCCTTACAGTGTTTAAAAAAGATACGAGATGGATAAAAGTTATTAGTAAAGTACCTACATAAAGACTCAATTTCATTGTGAAAATTATCGCATGAGGAGGTTTAAGAGTAAGCTCTGTGAAGCAGAGTAAAAATCGAATTCACCTTAAAATTAAAATAAGAATGATAAAAATTGGAACCCAGACCAGATGTGGTCTTTTTCCAAAACACAGAGCGATCATCACATCTAGAAACTAAAACATCTAAAAATGCCAATTGTTCATTTTGTTTCTTCTCCAAAGTAAACCTAGCTGATTGATGAAAGAAAGGAACTGGTCAGCGTGAAAAATGGATCTAAAAAGGACAAAGGTATCGTCCACATACCTTTTATAAACAAGAGGGTAAAAACTGAGGGGGCAATTATCAAACACACAAGGAGCACGTAAAGATATTAACAAATATGGGACCTAAGGGTGATCCCATTGCCATCTTATCAGTCTGTTTATATAGACAGTCATTAAAAATAAAGGCAGTGTCCAGCACAGTAACTTCTTAAAATTATCGCAGTCATACTTAAAATATATGGTACTGGGTTCAATAAAAATTTTATCTAAAATAACTTCAATTGTCTCCTCAACAGGAACATTTGTGAAGTGACTCGACATCAAAACTTGTCATAAAAAGATCGGAGTCCTGTTGAAAAGTATACAACTTGAATTCTTGAGTTTTTTTTAAAGTATATTGATTAGAGGCAAGCGGTTCTAAAAGAAGAACGAGATATTTGGCCAGTTTATAATTAGGTGCATGGATAGAAGATAAGATTGGTCTCATTGTATGGTTTACCTAAAACACATAAAGAAGGCGTTCCAATGATACCAATCTTATCTGGGGCTTTACTAACTGCCAATTAATGTGGCAGTTAATATTTGTTCTTATTTAATATTTAATATGAACTTCTTGCCCCCGACTATTTTACTATTGAACATAATACATATCCATTAAAAGACTTCAGCCAAGACACTTTGTGTCAGGATTCCTGTTTAGGGAATCCTGACACATTATGTCACTTTTGACAACACGATAGTAGTTAAGGTAGCATTGTTGTGCTCCTTGTTGCAGTGTCACCATTGCCGACATTGTTTACGCACTTGCGAGAGCCATTTGGACTTTACTTACACTTACTTGAGACTGGTAGGAGTGCCAGTTGCTCGAAGTAGGCAGGTTTGCTCCTTGTCTCAGTGTAACCATCGCTGACATTGGTTTATACACTTTTAGAGTGACACACACTTAAGCCTTGTGCTTGCTGAGAACTGGTGTAAGTGCCAGTAGACTGGAAGGAGGCATATAGCTCCTTGCACACCAGTGCCATCATCGTTGGCACTGCCCAAGGATGTCCAAGTGCCTTGTCAGACTTTGGACATCTTTGACACTTGATTAGAGTGCCAGACCACCAACTGTGCCGCAGCAACATTACTTGGAGAAGACAGTCTTAAGAGACTTATACTGCAAGTGCTACCACCGCTGGCACCCTTATAGGAACTCTTTTTGTGTTGCCTTGCAAACAAGGCTTGAGAGCCTAAATTGGGCTGACCTTCTGAAGGTGTGAGTGCCTCACAAAACTTGTTGCTTGAGAGCAACGCACTAACCTTGAGTGCCACCAAACCTGGAAGATTGAACTGAGACCTGCAATCTAGTTACAAGTACCACTGCCGATGACACTGAACTAACATCTTTCACCAAGGACTTAGCAGTACCTCAGCCGGTAACAGTACTTTGAGCACTAGTACTTAACTGTACCTGAGCTCGGATATGAACCTACAAGGAGACTTCCTCATCACTTAAGTGGAGGACCAAGAAGAGGGTGGGCCCAGACTGCTAGACTGGAGGCTGAAGAACGAGAGAGATGGAAGGATGTATGAGATTTAGGGCTAAGGCCCAGGACTAGAACCCAAAGGTTCATTCAGCCCCATCATGAGGTATCATTATGAGCAACAGTTATGTGTATTATATATGGGAGTACAAACATAATGAAAAGCAAAGAGATAAAATAATATATATATATAATATATATATATATATATATATATATATATATATATATATATATATAAATTAGTAAAGATATGGATGATAACAGTTCTAAATATATTAGATTTATATTAAAATGCTAAAAATCTACTATCTTAAATATATCTTAAAAAATAATTAAATTTCTTTTAAACTTTTATACAGCTTCTACATTCCGTACCATTATCTAAAATCTTTGTCAAGAGCTTGCCTGCAAGCCCATACTTATGGTGCACAACAACATACTGTTGACACTGCATCAAAATGTGCTCAATTTACAAGAAACTATTACAATGAGC
>NC_087200.1:139073080-139109888 GCF_015104395.2 Macrobrachium nipponense | reverse complement strand
ATTACAATGAGCAAATTCTAGAACTCAAACTCCTTCTAACAAAAATTTATGGGTCAGGTGAGAGTGCCCAATTCTCAACCTGCATAAAACTATCTAAATTCTCCTGTTTTTATGGAATGCTGATCAGCAGAAGGATATGCTGATCTCGGATTGTGCCATACTTTGTATTATTTGCAAGAAATGACCATCAGACCGGTCATTCTGCCAAATATATGATTAATCTTTTTATGTAAATCTGTGTGAGGAACGTTGGGTAAAATTAGCGCTAGAAAACTTAGCTTCTGCACCTGCATGTTCGTCCACTTTTATTCCAACATGAGCAGGTATCCAGCAGAAAACATACAGATTTATGGCGAGAATGAATATGGCACAGTCACTCCTGAGCCTTTTGCACTAAAGAATGGAATAGATTATATTGACAAATACTATAAATTACACTTTGAGAGAGTGTTTAGATACCGATTTTCTTGATGTTGAGAGTTTTGAACACGTCTCTCAAAGCGTGGACTACAGCAGTTAACTCAAGTCCTAAAATGAAGCCAAGTCAGGCATCCAACCTAAGCTGGAGTTTTTTTTTTGGTTATGACTGCGCAGCCAACCCCATCTCGGGATTTTGGTCCATCAGTTAATATCTTATAATCTTCCGCATGCTGCCGATCATGCTCTAAAAATTTTGATTTTACTCCTGTGGGAGAGAGTTCTTTACACGTCTGTAGAGCATCGTCCTACAATATTATAATAAAAATAGTTTAACCAGACCACTGAGCTAACTTTCAGCTCTCATAGGGCTGGCTCGAAGGATTAGATAAAATGCCAGGTCTAGGCCAAAGGCAAGGAACTGGGACCAAATGGGTCATACAGTATAATAAAAGATAAATTAAAATTAAACGAAAACCTGCACAGAGGCAGAGGCTTTCATACTAAAACACAAAACAGGCAATAAATACATTTACTCACGTTTCCATACATACATATTAAAAGGTGTATTAAAATTAATAATAAGTCAAGAACTCTTCAAAATTTTATCTAAAATTCATTCATTGCTCTGAGGTTTTTGTATCTTTATTATATACTTATTTTTATATTTTATTAATTAAATCAGAGTTCCTTAGAAACGTCAAAATTGGAACCACTGAAAATGTGAAAGATTGACAAAATTTCTGTTATTGCTTTACTTCCAAAAGTTGACAGTCTCTGCTGGTCATACTTTGGACACTCACACAACACATGTCTGACAGTTATCAACACCTTGTACTCTGAGCACTCCGGAGCAGGGTCACGTGGGCTGCTCATCAAGTGCCCATGTGTTAGACGAGTGTGGCCTATACATAGACGTGCCAGGATAACTTGTGTGTTGTTTCTCTCTCTGATATACGGAACGTCAGGTTTTAATTGTTTTAGTTTATTACTTTCAGGCTCTTTATTCCATATATTTTGCCATTTATTTACAATGATTGTTTTAATATAAGCTACATAATCACTAATAGGGAGGTTTACATTTGTTCTCATGTGGACTACTCCCTTGGCTCTTTATTAGCCTCATCGTTTCCTTTTATCTCGACATGGGCAGGGATCCAACATATTTCAAGGATCCAACATATTTCAATATTTTTTCCCTTATTATATAATTTATGGAGTAAAAACTTAATCTGTTGCACAATATTATTTTATTTTTGGAATTATAACTTTTAATGGCTTCTATAGCGCTTCTCGAGTCGCTATAAATCCCATAATTGTTAAAGGAGTGTTCTTTGATTATCTTTATAGCCATGTTATTGCACATAACTCCGCTGTAAATACTGAGGCATTATTGGGAAAAGAGAACTGGCATGTTTTATCCTGGGGCACTGCAGCATATCCCACTCTGTATTCTGATTTGGATCCATCAGTGTATATATTGCATAATGTGAACCTTTTCAGCCTATGTTCTCTATTGTATGTTGTCTATGATGTTCTGAGGTACAGGAATACTTATTTGATAGGTATTTTAATTTTGTGCAATTTTTTATTTTATTCATAATCCAAGGAGGAGGTAACTTTACTATTGGAAGTAATTGGATATTTATTTCAGTGACTCAAACAATCTTCTTGATCCAATTGGAAAAGGTGGTGAATTATTGTTAATAAATCATCAATTAGTTCAAATAATTTTTTGGTTGGTGAATCACTTGACCGATTTAGGGCACTTTTCATCGGTACTAACCCTCTATGGAAAGAAAGAGGTAGTTCACCACATTCAACCTGTAAAGAAGAGGTAGGTGATGATTTAAAAGCTCCTGAACATACTAAGGCCCTCATTACGAACTGGGTCTAACATTTTCAGTACTGCGATTGATGCTGAACCATACATTTCGCTTCCATAGTCAATGATAGACAGCACTGTTGCTTTATATAGTAATGTAAGAGTTTGTCTATCAGCCTCCCCAAGTAATGTTTTGATAATTTTCTAATTAGATTCAATGCTCTTTTACATTTTGATTTCACATGTCATGTGGGCGTTCCAGTTCAAGTATCATATTTATCTTAAAAAATTTTACAGTTTGGCCAAGTTGTATACTTTGATTTCTGATTTTCAAATCTATTTCTTCACCTTTTTCTCCATCTTTTTTTTTTTTTTAATTAAAAATATGACTTCTTGAGTTCTTATGTATGAACAATCTAAATCCTACAGATGAGGTCCATTCATCTATTTTTATTATAGATGTGTAATGATGCGCTCTGCATGTTTAATGTGAGATGCTGAATAATATATGGCAAAAAACATCAATATAAAGGTTGCTTTTAATTCTGGTGGGTAGGGACGCTTCCTTGTGGAACACCATTTTCAAGTGGGAATGTTCTGGACAAAGCACCATCAATTCTCACCTGAAAACTTTGATTTGCTAGAAAACTTTGGTGATGAACACAGGTAAAGCTGTCCACGAACGTTGTTGTTTTTGTAAATTTTTTAATATAGGGTACCTCCATGTAGTATCATAAGCCTTTTCAGTGTCAAAAAGACAGCTACAGTTATTTGTTTTCGTTCAAATCCTCTGTGTATATGGTATCCTAGGATAGAGAGAGAATCTAATGTAGACCTGTTACACTGCGACTCGAATTAAGTGGAAGTTGAAATTTTATTTTCTCGAATGTGCCATGTTGTTACTCGAGCATTTACCATCTTTTTAAGTAATTTGCATAAGTAACTTGTTGTAGATAATGGTCTGTCATTATTTACGTTACTTGGATCCTTTCCAGGTTTTGGGAATAGAAATTATTATAGCTTAATGCCATTCATCAGGAAATAAATTCTGAAGCCATATGGGACTATAAAATTGTAATAAGTATGACTTTGCCCAAAGGTGCTAAGTGGTCGATCATCTCAAAACAAATATTGTCACCTCCAGGAGCAGATTTATTGCTGTTTGAGAGAGCATATTCTAACTCTTCCATATTAAATCTTCTAATATATCTTCTGTTTAAAATTTATTGTTATTAGTTATTAATTATTTTTCCTTGTGGTAAGTGTTCATCTAAATTTTTATTGCTACTTACATTTGCTAAGTTTTTCCGATTATATTACTTCTTTCTTTTGGATCAAATATTCTTTTTCTTCTTTCAATATGTCATGTCTAGGTTGTTTAACAAGGGTACTATTTATTTTCCTGAATTTTTCCAATATTTTTTGTATGAGAGTGTTATTAGAGAGGTCTGATACATATTTTCTCCATGAAATGATTTTTCCTTGAATTACTTTTTTTAAATTTTGCAGATATTTTGCAGATATTTTGTTGTCATTTTTTGCAAAGTTCCTTCTAATATTGGTAATGTTTTATTTATTTTACTGAACTTTCTATCTAAATTATCTAGTCACCTCCCGATTAAGGTGTTCTATATTAATTAATTCTGCTACTTTATCAGACCACCATGGGACTTTTGTGTTTTGGTTGGATGGGCTTTTCGTATTGCTTGATCAGCAGCCTTTTAATGAAATCGACTAGAATTTTGTTAGTTTCATTATGGTCTTTTAATATTCAACTGGTTGAATATTTCTCGTGTGCATTTCATATTTCTCCCAATCTGCTTTATAAATGTTATAATAAGGAACATGTTTTACAGGATTATCATGTAATAAGGAAATCAATATTGGGAAAAGATCACTGGTGTGCAAGTCATCAACCATCTTCCAATCTATTCTGTCAACTATATTTGTTGTAGATAGAGTTATGTCTACTGAAGAAAATGCTCCATGTGTTTTCAAAAATATGTGCTAATTTCATCATCATTTATACAGCACATGTCGTTGACTCCATGAACTGTTCAATTTTACACCCGGCTCTATTTGAGATTGTACAGTTACAGTCCCATGTCGGGTTTGTGAGCATTAAAATAACCTACTATTAATGTAGGTTCTCTGGCATTGCCAAACAAATCCTTAAGTTTATCTATGTCGTAATTTTTGTTGGGTTGGTTGTATATATCATAAATTACATAATTATAGTTTTTTATTCATATTTTGATACTTGATATTTGCAAGTCAGCAAAGTTTACAAGTACTATGTCATACTTTGTTATGTACATACTATATAGCAGTACCTAAATTTCCTTCTTCTCTAGATGTAGATTACTAAGGTATATTTACCGATTGTAGATATTATTTTATTGACATGTTGTAAACATAATATCATTGGTTCATATTCTTTCAGTAAGCCTTGTAATTCTCCCAAATGTAACCTGGTCTGGAGACCATTTATGTTCCATTGTATTATATAATCATTGAAAATATTATGTTAAGTGTGTTCAAGCATTACTTTCTTGTTGTGGATTATCCATTTACTTTTTTTCTAAAATTTTATTTACGACATTTATTTGTTTTTTCTTATATAAGACATCACGTAGCTATCAAATGCACAAAGTCTCTATTTGTGAGTCTCTAGTGGTTCTTTACTTCTATATTTTATAAAATTTGTATAGTGTATGTTAAACTGTCTTTGTTGCATTTTTCTGTTTTTGTTGCATAATTCGATGAAACAATCATTACATCCACATGTGTTTTATGTGTCGTTTTTTCATTTACTATTGATGCACTAATCACTGGTGATGGAGTATCTCTTCTCCCTTCACATAATCATTTTTTTCTATGGTGCTCCCCTCTACAATTTCTTTATTGTTCTGGGTATTTGCATCCATTGCTTCTATTATTTACTTTAGGAGACAAAGGTATGTTCTTATAATTTTCTGGTTTGTGTACTTTTTTTGGATCCTTAGTCTTTGTTTTAACAGATCTCTCTAATAATTGTTGGCTTTTTGGTTTGGGTGGAGTTCTCTCTAAAGGCCTCTTTTTATCTTTAGCTTCCAGCTTATTATAACTATCTTTGTAATATTACAGCGATACATGTATCATTTTCATGTGTTTCCATTTCCCTTAATATCTAAAATGAATTTAAACATATATTTGCACAAGTTTCTTGGTTTCTTCCTATATTAGTTTCTTGTAAAGTTGTTATTTTTCTTCTGATTAATCTATTGGGGTTTTGTTACTTACTTCCATTTTTGTTTCATTCCTTGAGCTCACTGCAGTAGAGAACATTTACTTCCTAGCGGGATCATGATTCCTCTAACTCTCCACTCTAGTTTGGCTTCTCTAATTGGCATTCCTGATCTCTACTGAAGTAATTTTAATTCTGCATTGTATAATATAATACATACACTCCTTAGACCTAGCATGGTGATTTTGGCCACAGTTCACAAATTTTGGTTCACCACACTTCCACGGCATGATATGTTCGTCAGATCCACAATACGCACATCGATAGATTTCTGCAGTTTTTCATGTATGACCATATTTACTACACTTTGGCACTGTTGTGGTTTTGGAACATACAGTCTCAGTTCTCTGTTGTGCCCAAGATTTTAATTTTGAAAGGCAATTCTTGGCCTTCATATTTTATTTTTGCTATTCTCAATGTATTTTCATTACTTTTTGGTCTACTGCTATACTGTATATTTCACAATCTTGCACGTTGTTGTACATTTTTAAGGGAATCCAGCAAAATATCTTTTTCTATCGGCTCCTCAATTTTCGGATTGGTTTTTTTAGGGGTTTCTATTAACTACACCTGGTCTTTTATTTGTCTAAAAGACATTTCTGAGGTTTGGTGCCTACTTAACAAATAATTTTCCAATCTCAATGCAGATATTTTTTTTGTTGGCTTCCAAGGTCAAGAACTTTGACCAACTTCCACTCCCAAAGAGGAATCGAAGTGAGTCAAGGTTGGGTCAATTCGATATTTACTTTTTCTTTGTAGCTTGCGTGGTATTAAAGAATTTTTAATACCAGCCTGCTCTTCATTCATTACCCGGGATTTCCTTAGAATAGTCCATTGCCATGCCAGAAGTTGTAGGGATTTTTTTGTTTTCCATATAACAAGATTAAATATTTCGTCCAGGATGAGATCCCTCTCACCATGGAGGCCCAACTGAGGGAGGAGGAATACAGTTTACACGTGGTAACTGCCCTGGAAACACTAACCTGGATATACACCATACCCACAGTGCCTTAAGGGTCATCATTCCGTCGAGATCGGACCCAGCACTTTTGGCATGGCTTGACATAAAATTTCCCCTCGCTCGCACCACGTCAGGTGCTCTAGTTTTATGGTTGGAGTGACATGCCGTCCAACTCCACCCTCCATCAGTTAAAAGGGCAGTGAATCAGTAGTCCAAAACCATGCCAAGGTCGTTAACGAAAGAAGGGAAGGGGGAAAATTTATAGGGGAGGAGTAAAGGAGTTAAAGGTCCCAATGTTCAGTTGAATCCTCAGCAGAGAGAGTAGGCATGAAGGGGCATACTCTCTCTGCAGTGGATCCCTAAGCCCCCACCTCGTCAAGGTGTTGGGATCAGGGGGGCATCGTTCTACAGTAGGTACAAGCCATGGTGGGTCTTCTGGATATTGAACTGGCCAGATTTTTTCGTTAAGGATGTTATTGTTATCCACTTTTCTCTAAGGCGTGCTTGAAATGGTTTAGAGTTAGCTTTGTATCTGATATACAGCATCTGATTTAGCAATTTATTCGATGGATTATTGGGTGAACTTGTGACTTTAATGCATATACCGAAGTCTCAATTCCTCCCTGCGGGAAATATAGGAGCAGGTGATGAGTATCAACATGAATACTCTGAATGGGAGAAGTCCAAAATGGCCCATGGCAGATTCTCAGGCCCATGTTATACATTACATCTATTCACGAAGCTTTGCCTTACTTGCAGAAGAATATATTTGACAGCCATAGTCCAGCCTTGAAAGACACAGTGCGTCCTATAAACGGAGCAGTTGGATTTTCTTATCTGCTCCCCAATCAAAACTGGAGATGACCTTTAAAATGTCTAATGACTTTTCTTGCTTTATGTTTGAGATAATCAGGTACGACTTCGAGAAGTCAACTTTTTATAAAAAATTAGACCTGAAAACTTAACTTCGTCTTTATACGATAAAATCTTCCCATTTAAAAATAGATTTGGCACTACTTCTTCATGTCTGCTTTTTGTAAAGCACATTGCCACAGCTTTAGCTAAAGAAAATTTAAAACCATTTTTTTATGCCCACCTGCATATTACATCTATATCCTTTTATAAGTCCCTACATACAGAGAGGGCATAATACGACGTTATATTAAAAAAACTAATCATCAACAAGTAATGACCCTTTTACGTAAGTTGAAAGGACATCAAGGATCCCATTTATTGCTATGACAAAACATGTAACACTTTAGACACTGCCCTCTACCTGAAAGTAAGAGGGACTCCCTCTACCTGAAAGTAAGAGGGTAATAGAGTGGCTCCCACACATACTTTTAAAAACATCTATTAGATGAAAAAGAATTTAAAAAAAAAACTTCAATATGTACCTTTTAATCATATTCTATGAAACATTGTTTCAGAACTCCTTATCGCCAAGTGGTATCGTATGCCCTTCTCCATATAAAAAAAAAAACTACAGTGGTGCCAATTGCACCAAGCAGCAAACCTGCTGAATTTAGTTGGAAAGCTTCAGGGGAGGATCTAGCGTACTCCTATTTTTTCAAAAAACCAATTTGTTAGGAGATAGGAGGGTTCTTAGATTCCAAACCACACACCAAAAAATGAGTATTGATCATCTCCATCAGCTTGCATATGCAACTAGTCAGAGCTATGGATGGTAACTAGTTGTTTGAAGAGGATCTTTGTGAGGCTTTTGCACTGGTATAATAATTGATATTTTCCAGCTCCTTGGCAGGATCCCAGTTTTCCATTTATTTTTGATATATGAACGAATAGTCCTGTTCATATCGGTAGTGGGAATGTGGTAGAATAGAATGTCTTCTTTAGAAATGAAATCTCTTGCTTCATAATCAGCATGTTCATTACCAGCAATACCTACATGGGCAGGGACCCAGCATAAATGGACGTCATAATTTGAATTTGGAAGCAGTCTATACAGCCCATTCTTGAATATATTGAATCATTGAATGTTTAGGGTTATATTGCTGAATGGCCATGTGTGCACTATAGCAATCTGAATTTACGTATGGTGAAAGTATTGCCTTGTAGAGTAGAAATAATCTCAAGAGATTTGGCTAATGCACTTAATTATGCTGTAAAAATAAAGGTTATTAGATAGTTCTGCCAAAATATGAACTAATGCCTTGAACAACAGCACAAACACCACTTCATGTTTTTGATTCGACAGTAAATAGTTTAAAAGATCCTGAAATAGTATTTGTATCATGACAGAAAAGCGAGCCGTCACTTCCTTGACATTTAGCAATCCCAGTTGGTCTCGACATAAATCTAAAGGGAGCTCTTCAGTGTCAGTATATAAGCTTTCAACTAGTGATGTCTTAAATGCACCAGAGCATATTCTTAGACCAGCATGACGAATTACATCAAACACCTTAAGTTTGCTTGTACTTGCTGAAGACCAGACTTGGCAACCATATTCAAGTTTAGATTTGCATAACGAGTCATATAATCGTAAAAGTGACCTCTCATCAGCACCCCAGTTAAAACATGAGACTACTTTTAAAATGTTATGTGATTTTTTTTACCCTAATTTTCAAGGAGCCTATATGACTAGCCCATATTAGCTTCTTATCAAATATCATTCTTAAAAACTTCACCTCCTCCTCATATGGTAATAGTGAGTGTTTCAGCTTTATATTTAGGATGGTTCCCGTTTGAGTATTTCTAGTATAACGAAACTGCCACAGTTTTGGAAGGGGAAAATCGAGAGCCATTGTCATCAGCCCAATTGCTGATTGCACTGACTGACTTTTGCAAGAATATTAAGCAGCAATAGCATCATAACTTCTGACATATATAGCAAGGTTTATCTACAAACAAAGATGCCTTTACTGGAGGTGAAGCACATTCAACAATGCTGTTTCTAGCCACACCAGATAAGGTAACACTCAACGCGCTGCCTTGTGAGACGCCTTCCTCCAGCTCAAAAGCATTTAACAAGCTATTTCCAACTCCAACATGCTATAAAGAATGTTATCATTCCCGGGGAAAGTAGATTCAGAAGATGATAGAGCATCCCTTAATTCCCTTAATGTTACCTTGGCATTTTAAGTTTCAAAATCCCAGAAATTAAGCAAATGGTTGAATTTCTGATATTCTGGAACGAAGTTGAATAGCTCCTAGAACTCGATATTTCAGAGAAATGTTCACCCAACGTTTTTCAACAAATTCATCTGGCTTAGTGACAAGGTCCATTGATTTACAGACAAGGCGTGGTGATGGAACGTATTTGCACTTAGTTTTCTTATCTTTTTGCCAGATTAAGTTGGTTGGGGGACTTAGAATTTATGCCATTAATATAAAAAAAAAGCCAGGACTCTCTTTTTACTTTTTAAAAATATTCTCTGTTTTTTGCCATACCTCGTTGGTAAATAGATTTTGCTATTGCAGACCGACTGGATTTATAATGGCCTGTAACATTGACTGGTAATTTTCCTCAAATTACCACAGGTTTCATCCCTCATGGACAGAAGGTTTGTGTGATTTCCCTTTGGTTTTAGGTATTGAGTTTTTCAGCACTATTCAATAGTTCAGAGGCAAAATACTAATAAGCCTTTATATGGCACTTGAAGGACTCAAATTTCCTGGGATAGGTTAATACCTTCTTGAAATTTGACCCAATCTGCTTCCTTTTCCTTCCATCTGACAGGAGAGTTCGAGGGGAACATTTCTCACAAACTTCAGATGTAGAAATTCATCTACAGTCCAAATAGAGAGAAGAAGAGCAAATATTCAAGTCAATAGCAGATGAATCAGCTGTGTGGTCATTATGATATGTCATAGTACATCAATAAAAGTGTAAGATCATCATTATTAAAAGTGTCATCAATGATCCTACCCTCTGTGTCTAAAACATTTCCACCCCATAGTGGATTAGTGAGAATTAAACCTTGAATGTCCTTCTTGAGTAAAGAAACCTACATCTTGGGGGAAGGTAAAGAGAGCAGACTGGTTTACACGGGTTAAAAGTAGCCCAGATAGCAATGCCTGAAGCTATGTTATCAGAGGAACAACAAAATGTTGCAATGCTTTAGTAATACTTATTGCAACACCTCCATGGGCATGATCCCCGTTTGTGGGGCTCATCTTATAGATCTCATGTTTAAGATGGATTGTACAGTATACTGCATTCCCTAATTTAGTTTCTTAGAGACATACAACCCCTAGGTTATGCTCATACATTAATTTTAGAATTTCTGAACGAGTCCTTAGTCCCTTACAGTTCCATTGTAAAAACGTCCAGATTGAATTTTTAGTGCTAGGATCTGCCAAGGGAAATTCTACTGTATTCTATACTATTTTTTATTTAGTTTCCTTATGGGACTTTATGAGTGTCTTTAGACTGTCTTTGAGATATGTGACTTATGATTAGCTCCATTATGCTCTTTATTAGCTTTTTAATATGGAGGAGAGTGGACTTCAACTACTATTTTCTTTTTATCCAAGGAAATTGAGTCCTTGGTTGTTTCAAGGGTAGAAACATCCTCGGTCTTGGCTTTACTCTTGTTACATTTTTTTGAGGTTTGGAAATCTCCATACTTTGAGCAGGTAGAGGTGAAGATGGAGTTCTTACTCTCTTTGGAACCTCTAGTTTGTTCTTGTTCCAATTCCTCAAGGGTTTCTTGCTGCAGAGAAGGGGGAGTCTAAATAAGCAGGCACATCTTCCTTAAAGAAGAGTGCTTCAAACCTGGCAGGCTGAGCACTTAGCTCAGATGAATGGGTCTTAGTTTGAGTAGTTCTTGCTTTTACAGCAAGTCAAGGTGCTACATTGTTGGCTTTAGTTTTTATGTAGGCTACGGAATTCAGAGCCATATCAGAGGTCTTTGTCTGACCAATTAATTTTTTGGCATAACTAATGCTTATATGTTCAGCATTAGCTGTGCATACAGCTGCCGCTTCATATTTATATTGGCTGCACTTTTTATTGGATAGGGTATGATCCTGCTTGCAATTAATAAATTTTGCTTGTTCCGAACAGGAGAACCATGTTCAGGAGCTGTGCAATTATTACAAAATCTGTTGTTTTTTGCAGAATCTGTATGGATGGCCAAACTGAAAACAGTTATAGCACTGCAGAGGTTTTGATATAAATGGGTTGACTCTGACCCTTTCATTTCCAAAAGTGATTTAAGATGGTACATCAGAGTCCTCAAACTTTAAAATGACCATATTTCCTTTTGGAATTTTTCTTACCTTCCATACAGAAGTTGGACTAATTACTAATATTTCTCTTTCTGTCAATTCACAAAGGTATCTATCGAATACTACTTTTCCATAACTGAAATTCATGTGTGGTCTAATATCTTTTATTATGTCGTCTTTCTCAAACTTCTTCAGTGTAGGCATATATGATTGATTTGGCATGAATAAGGACACTAACCTTTACCAAACCTTGACATGTTACCCATATCCATAAAGACAACCTTATTTTGGATGTATCTGCTAAATTTGTAGTAATTATAATTTTCCTCCCAAGCAGATACTACCAACCACATAGGAGGTTTGTCCATCATGGGAACACAGTGGATAATTTGGAGTATTGCATGTAAAGCACATTCTCTTGGAATGGGAATGGGATTAGGAAACACTCTTTCGTTTGCAGTTATGGTAATAGAGATGATGAATGAACTTTGATGAAAATGAAGGAAAATGGGAAGCATCGGTAACTTTTGAAAAAGATGAAGCTGCACTTAAAGCCAGCAGCAATATTTCAAAAGTGGTATTGTCATCAAACTTTGCTGAGCCACTTGTACCCATTGTGACGGTCTGTAAACATCCATGTTTTTAGGGATTTTGTCAGACAGTTCTCCTTTGACAGTTGAACAAAAAAGTTTTATATTATTAATATTGCTGCTGGCTTTAAGTGCAGCTTCATCTTTTTCAAAAGTTACCGATGCTTCCCATTTTCCTTCATTTTCATCAAAGTTCATTCTTATCTCTATTACCATAACTGCCAAACGAAAGAGAGGTGTTTTCGTAATCCCATTCCAAGAGAATGTGCTTTACATGCAATACTTCCAAATTATCCACTGTGTTCCCATGATGGACAATGGCGAGTTTTCAACTTGGGATGACTACCCTGAGAGGTAGTACCAACCCTGGAGCATTCCATATCCACAGTGAAGTTCATGTCATAGGTCGTCATCTGTGCCAAATCATCATCAAGGGCCCAGGGGTACTTGAATCATTAAGGTTACTAGTCATAAAAGCATGGATAAAAAAATCAGAAAATTTAAACCTGAAACATATTAAAAAGATATCATCAGCCTTTAATGAAGTTTTATTCTTCCACAATAGCGCAAGTGAGAAACCGACTTCAAATGTCCATGTCTTTACCCTACCCCACAGGGGGATGGCACATGATTAGAGTGGCGCAAATGTAAGCCAAACCCGCTTGATAGGAACGAGAGTATTACAAGAATACAATCATCCCACCCTAATCATGTTATGGGCAAACTGGAAAGAATGCAGAGTCATATACCCAGAACCAGACCCTCCAGGAATACATGGTCCAGCCCTAAAGAACAGTTCTGCCCTTGAGGTATCAATCTGATATCTCTCAGGCCCGAACATTATCAGGTGGTTGATGATCTAACCACCGTTCCCACTATTTAGCTTTGGATATTAACAAAGTCACAGCTATGATACCTTTTCCTATTTGTCAGGTTCAGTAAATTTTACAAGTGGAAAATTCCTCAAAAATTAGTCCAAAACAGATATATGTATATAATATGAGATTCTTGGATCCAAACCCAGGAACAAATTCCAGGGGTTGGATCACTGATAAATAATCTTAGATGCTTTAGAACCACTATTATTGTATTTCATATAACATTTCCTTGAAATCTTTCGAAGGATGGTGCATGTCTTGTCCCACCCAGGAAATTGCTGGTCATCAGGGTTTATTTCTTGGCTTTGGTATTGATGTATTGGCTCTCGTTATTATTTGTCAGTGAAATAAGAATAAACTTCCACATGAGATGGAAAAAGTCAAATTCTCTCTCCATAGTTGTACCCTGTCTATATTTAACCCCTTCAGTATCCTGTAACTTCCACTTTGGAGATGAACAGGATGGACTGTTCTTACAGAGCGTTAATTTGGTAGTGATCACTGCCATGCAAATAATTATTAACAAACCAATTATATTCCATGTCTATATTGGATGAACAAATACTGAGGTCAATGGCCGAAAAAGTGTTAGTACAGATGTTATGATAGATCATTGACCCATCATTGTAATAAGATGACATTTGTATTTAAGGTGTTCTCCACAATTCCTCCACATGCATTTAAAGTATTTCCTCCCAATAAAGGATTATGGGCATTGAAGTCACTCATAAGTATAAAGGGAGGGGAGCTGATTTATCAATTTTTGTAAGTCTGCATTAGTAAAATCCTGCTGCTCCAGGAAGGTAAATTGAGCAAATGGTAATACTTCAAGTATAGCTGTAACTGCTACGACTTGCGGCGAATTTAACTGAACCACTGAGTGTGTAGACTTATTAATTATCGTTGCAGCACCCCCGTGAGCTCGTCACCAGGAGGTGAGGCTGAATTGTATATTATGTGATTTAAGCCTGGATTGTAAGAAGCATTACCAAGTTTGGTTTCTTGTAAGCAGATAATGCCAGGGTTATGGTCATACATCAATGCTTTAAGCTCTTCTGCACCAGATTGGAGACATAAGCAGTTCCACTGAAGGATGTCGAATGAGAAGGTTATTTTTTGAGGTTGGAGCTCCTTGTCTTTTCCTGCTTATGATGGGATGAAATTTTATTTGATTCATTAGGTCCTGTTAATTTTTTACGTGCTCCACCTCCAGAGATGTGGACTGAGGGGGGGGGACTGATTGTTTAATTTTGAATGGTACTTTGGTTCTGAATGACGTGTCAATTTGGAAGCACTAATTCTACATCTATCAAGTGAGCATCTTGTTCTGTGCTGGATGGAATTGACTACTGGTGGACAAGAGGTAGAACTTATCAAGTCAGATGAAGTCTTCACATCAGACCATGATGCGGATAATGCCATTTTTTTAGAGACTAAGGTTAACCATGGTTTTGATGGATCATCTAGATCCTCATACTTGTTTGCAATCTCAACTACATGTTTGTTTGGGAAGGTCTGTAGACTATGCTTCTGGCTAGGTGAATACTGAAGCCGTCACTAACATGAGTCGTTCTATTTTTCATTCGTTACTCCTTAACTGTTGTCGTCTTAGCAGGTATCCTATCTTCTGTAGCAGATAAAGTAGACTCAAGATTGTCGTTCTGTAGCTGCAGACACAGGTGGGACATGTCTACTTACTGTGGCTAGGGAAGGTGAAGGTTAGAATCAGTTGGATTCTGATTATTTTCATAACCAATTTTCTTTCAGTTTCCCTCTTCTCTGTAAGCTTCATTTATTATATTACTGTTGCATATGAACAGTTTTATTTCTGTTTGCGCCTAATATCTGTCTTTTGGCGCCACCAATACTTATTAGTTCTAAGTCTGCATTGTTCACTACTTCCTTTTCAAATTCCCTCATTGGGCACTCATTCAAAGAGGGTGAATTCTTGCCAAGCATCTGTGGCAGCATTGGTTCTTCAGACAATATTCACTTAAATGACCACAATAAAAGTATCTTCTGCATTGTTTTCGAGATGGTTTAAATCTTCTGACTTCCATTCTTACATGGTCCCCAAAGCTAATATAGTCAAGGAGGTACTTTGAGGAGAAGTTTATCAAAATGACATTATTCATTCCATTAATTTTTCTTTACTTGATATACATTTGGCAGACTTCTAATTAATATTTCGTCCTCTGTTAATTCAAATAAATCTTTAGAGTATGTTACTCCTTTAGTGTGATTGAATGACTTATGAGGGGGATACTGAGGCTATATTTGATTTTTGAGATAGCACAAAAGCCTGTCACAATCTGCTTTGTATTTTATTATTTGCCGTAATGAGAATGCTCTGTCCATATGTTCTTATATTATTATGAGGAATACCATTTAGGGCAGTATTGAGGGTCTCAGAAGCTTTTATGAAATTTTCACTGCTGTCTTTATATGTTGCTACAAACCATACTGGGATAGGGGATTTTCTCTCTATTGTAGGCAGATATTCTCGGGAAAATAATCATAAGGGTCTGTTCTAAGATTATTGATGTCAAACAGCTTTGTTTGTAGTGGCTTGTCATTGACTTCATGGCCATTCAGTAGGGTGCTGGCATTCTCTGTAGATCTATTGCTATCAAATACAATATAAGCATGAATGAGGACACTGTTTTTAACAAACCTTGAGATGTTACCCATATCAATACAGCCAACCTTTTCTTGGATGTATCTGCTAAATTTGTAGTAATTGTAATTTTCCTCCTCCCTGCAGATATTACCAACCACATTGGAGGGTTGGGTTCTTTCAAAAGTGGCATTGTCATCCAAATTTTGGCTGAGCCACTTGTACCCTTGTGATGGTCTGAAAACATCCACATATTTAGGGGTCTTGTCAGACAGTACTAATCATCTGACAAATTTTTATTTTATATTGATACTGCTGCTGGCTTTGAGCGCAGCTTTGTGTTTTTTCAAAAGTTAACTATGCTTCCCATTTTCTTTCATTTTCATCAAAGTTCTTTCTTAATTTGTTTATTTTACCAAAACTATCAAACGAAAGAGAAAGTGTTTCGTAGGCCCCATTCAAAGGGAATTTGTTCTCACAATGGTGAGTTTTCAACTTGTGATGACTACCTTGAGAGGTAGCACCATCACTGGAGCATTCCATATCCACAGTCAAGTTCATGTCATTAGTCGTCATCTGTGCCAAATCATCATCAAAGGGCCCAAGGGTACTAGAATCCTTAAGATTACTAGTCATAAAAGCATAGTATAAAAAAGTAAAAAAAAAAAAACATTAAACCTGAAAATATTAAGAAGATATCATCAGCCTGTCATGAAGTTTATTCTTCCATTAATGACACAAGTGAGAACCGACTTCCAAATGTCCATGTCCCTACCCTGCCCCACAGGGGATGGCACAACATGATTAGAGTGGTGCAAGTGTAAGCCAAAATCCGCTTGCTAGGACTGAGAGTATTACCAGAATACAATCATCCCCACCCTAATCACATTATGGGCAAACAGGAAACAATGCCGAGAGTCCTATCCCCAGAACCAGACACCCCTTGTTTTCTTGTTTTTTAGCCTCTTTTCTGCCATCTCTTTCAGTTTACTTAAATCAGATCTCATAACCATGGTTTGTTTTTCCATGCTCCTTTTCCAAGGAGGCTGCTGCTTTGGTGTTTTGTTGGGTTGGATGTAATGGTGGTGTTGGTGTTTATATCCCCCATGAGTTCTACTGCTAGTCTTTCTCCTACATATGCCAGGTTAGTTGTGTCTGTGATACTGGTGGGTGTATTAATCTCATTATTTCATTAACTTCACTTGCTTTCTCCCTTAGTTTCTTTGTGTTGTAGGCTTTCATGGAGGGGATCTTTTTGTTTCTGTATCTGGCTTCATCTATTGTCTGATCTTTTCCAAACATTCCAACCTCTCTGTTACATCTTCGGTATTTTCATGTGTGCTGCTGTTTGGTAGTTCATCATTCCTGTCGTCTTCGGTGGCATCTTCTCTTAGTTCATCTTGTCCTTCGTTGCTGGGTGTTGTTATTAGTACTCACAAGATGAACCCTATTCATTTGGAATAAGTCCACAGGGTCCACTAACTTGAAATTTAAATTTTCAAAGAATATGGTGTTCATTCAAAATAGGGAACAGAAAGTAATAAGAAATACAAAAAGAGGAGATCACTTATTAGAAAAAGATAAATGAACAAACTGATAAATGAATAAAAATGAACGTAAAATATCAAAATACAAGTTGAATAGTATTAATAAGGTAAGTAATGCATTGCATTTTCCCTTGTACTTTTGAAGTTTCAGTTGCATGGCATCCTCTGGGAGGCTGTTCCACAACCCAATGGTGTGAGGAATAAAGGTCCTCTGGAACTGAGAAGTTCGACAGTGAGGCACTAGCGAGGCATATTTATTGCATATCGGTGCACTGTTCAGCGAATGTGGTTGCTATTGGCGGAAATGGAGATCATGGATCAATTGTGAATGTGAAAGATCTCTGTTAATATACAACTTATGAAAAGTGACAAAGAAGAAAAATTCGTCAATGGTCCGAGTCATAACTGCTAATATTAGGGAAGAAACCTATTACCATGAACCACATTTAAAAGAGAGAAATCTCTGGCTGAAGCAGACAGCCATACCGGAGAATAGCATTCTAGTAAAGGAAGCTCAAATGACCTAAAATGAGTCGCAATGATTTTATCAATGTTATAAACACATGTAAACAATACCTAACTTTCGTGAAGCATTTGCTGAAACATTCATTAGAAGTTTCTCAAAAGTAAAATGTAAGTCAAAAGTTACACCTAGAACAGTTAAAGCTTCAAACCATTCAGCAAAGTCCCATCCACCTAAAGGGGAGGATGGCATGAAAATCTGTACGAAATCTGTTAATCAATTGTGTTTTCGTTTTGCTAGATTTCAGCCTCACACAACACCGACTACACCATTTACTCGGTCCGGTTTATGACCCAATTGAAGCTGAGGACAGCTTCATTTCTCATAAGTGGAGACTTGACTGCGTCCACAAGTATTGCCTATCGGCATACTGAACAATCTTGTTTTCCAGGCCAACCACCATATCACTATATAGTATACGCTAAAAATAACAGAGGATCAAGAACACCGCCCTGTAGAACTCCATACACAACAGGTCATGGTTCACCAATGATCCCATCTACAGCATCTCACTGCTGCCTGCCTACCTGTAAGGAAATCTTGAAGTTAGCATAAAAAACATATCCATCCACTCCAGAATTTGAAGTTTATAAATAAGAGCCTTGTGATTTACTAAAGCGAAAGCAGCACTACAATCTATTTGAATTACACTGCATTCAAACCCTTATCAAGGTTCTCCTGCAAATGGCATGTCAAGTCTAAGGCTGCCCGCACACAGGACACGGACAACCACAAAAAAATATATTGAACACGTGTTTAAACGGAAGGCCGCAGACGAGCCACAAGTAGTCGACGCGATTAGAAGAGTCGCTAGAAAGTGGCAACTGGGTCTACTTTCTTGGCCACACCACAGTCACTCACCACTAGTAGCCGAGGATAAAAAATGTTATTTCAAATCAGAGCGCGCACACGAACGATTTTGTGGCCGAGATACTTTGGCTGCATTAGGTGACTGACCAGCACATGGGACAGACCAATAGTGTCACAATGACATGTAGAGGGATAATTGACTGTGAATCTTTGATTACGGAGGTGTAGAGAAGACCAACTCTATGATTTTACAATAAAGGTATATAGTGTTAAGCATATAAAGGATAAATTATGGGCAGACGTGTGTGAGGCTGCTTTCGATAAGTGGATTTCTCACATCAGAGGACAAAAAGGAAAAAGTAAAGATTTGTAAATTCCTTTATAATGGAAAATATATAATGCTACTTCATACATTATACATGCTCACAAAAACTATATATACTGTCTACATATATACATGTTAAAAAACTATTGACATATGCTCTTCCCCTTCTCCTCCTAATCAATTATTAATTCCTTTGTATTAAAAAATATATAACAGTAAAGTATAGTATCCAATTGCATAACATAGCTTCGTATCTAAGAAGATTACCAATATATATATATATATATATATATATATATATATATATATATATATATATATATTATATAATATATATATATATATATATATATATATATATATATATATATATATGTGTGTGTGTATGTGTGTGTGTATATATATATATATATATATATATATATATATATATATATATATATATATATATATATATATATATATGTATATATGTATATGTATATGTATATGTATATATATATATATATATATATATATATATATATATATATATATATATATGTATATATGTATATATGTATATATGATATATGTATATATATGTATATATATATATATATATTATATATATATATATATATATGTATGTATGTATATGTATATGTATATATATATATATATATATATATATATATATATATATATATATATATATACTATATATATATATATATATGCTACAAATATAGATCGCCTCGTCTCCCCAGCATTTATTTAATCTATATTATTTCTAAAAGAGCAGCCATGTTTACCCAAATATCAGCTGATTTAGGTGGGAAACACAAACTCAGGCCAGGACTAGGCATGCCTGGCACCAGCCGTTAGCTGCGGGAAAGACTCCTGTCAGCTTTAGGGACGTATCCCAAAGGGAAGTGTGTAGCTAGCTAGGTAACTTATTAGGCCTACCTCTTAAGCTCCTTTTTCCTGTGAACCCTTGCTGGCCGTATGTTCTGTTTTCAGGATGCCCTGCACTTCAGGGGATAAGCTGACCCCCAACACCCATGCTTATTACATGCAGTCGCTCTCAGTCCGCTCCAAGCCGGGACCTCGGACGGATGTCCCAGCCTTCCCATTAGGCCTCCCACTGCGTTACTGGCGTGCCCAGGACCTGAGACAAAGCCGATGCCGCATTCTACAAAGGTCCACTTACTATGGCATCCAGGTACGTCTTGTGAATCAGTCATATTGCCAGTTCTTTCCTTTCGAATCCAGTAACTGAATTTAATTTCCCAATGCTCAAATGAACATTCCTTTGTTCCTTTCACTGCCTCGTGGCCGCATGCCTCCCTTTTTTGATAGTCCCAGACAAATGAAGTCGTTGAATATTTCAGTCAAACACTAGAGTTCCTTCTCCCCAGTGCGTTAGAGAAAACTGAATATTGTAACTTGAGCAAGAAGCCTTCCTTTTATTTTGTGTCTAATCTGGGATTTTTTTCCAGATTTGCTGAGTCACGTGTCCAAGTCTTTGCGCCCGCAAGTGCTGCATTACGGCAAGATAATATGAATAATTTTGAAAACCAGCTTTTACGTGAATCTCATTTTTAGCCAGCTATCCCCTTGTGAGAGATAATATTGTTCCCCGTGCGGACAAGCTGCATTTACTCTTTCTCCAGGCCATTAAACGGCCTCTTGTAAATAAATGTATGTAAAGTAATTAGCTGACTTTTCTGGCGACCTTTTTCTTTAAAAATGATAATATCAAAACCCCCTTTTTTCAAAGGTAAGTTAAAATCCAGTTACCTTGCATTCCTTTAAATATTTTTCCTTTACATATTTGGGTCACAACAAGGCCGGCTCATACGTAAGAGTGTTGACGCTTGCCACGAACCTAGCTTGCTTAAAAAGCTGTAAATTGCATTATCCCTTGTAAAATGTAAAACATGTAAATGATTTTACAAAGCGTAAATCAAAGCACACTTGCGGAAGACACGCACGACTCACGGTAAGGCAAATCATTTATATAATATGATTATTTATAACCAATGTTAGCTTAAGGTACGTTTTAACCCTTAAAACGCGAGCGTAAATAAAAAATGACTCCCGTGTGCCGGAGGGGTTTGAGAGTGAGCGAGTAAGCGGAAAAAATATTTTTTTCAAAAAATCACAGCGCGCTTAGTTTTCAAGATTAAGAGTTCATTTTTGGCTCCTTTTTTTGTCATTGCTTGAAGTTTAGTATGCAACCATCAGAAATGAAAAAAATTATCATTATCATATATAATAATGCGATATATGATAGTGCAAAAACGAAATTTCATATATAATTGTATTCAAATCGCGCTGTGCGCCAAACGGTTAGAGGTAACAAGTTACTTTTTTTTTCGTTGTAATGTGCACTAAATTGCGATCATTTTGATATATAACACATTGTAAAACGATAAAAGCAACACAGAGAAAATATTATCACAAAATGATGCATGAATTCGTAGCGCGCGGATGTAAAAAAATAATTTTTTTAAAAATTCACCATAAATCGAAATATTGTTATAGAGACTTGCAATTTGTTTCAAAATGAAGGAAAATGATTGAATATTACGATACTGTAAGAGTATTAGCTTACAAATGCAGTTTTCGACCATTTCGAACGAGTTAAAATTGACCGAATGTCGAATTTTTTTGTTTAAATTTTTTTTTATATGCAAATATAAAAAAAATGAGAAATGCTACAACCTTCCAATAATTTTTGTTATATTGTGCATGTTTTTGCGCACATTTTCATATATAAAACTCTAAAAAAAGCGTAATATGAAAAGGCTCAAATATTAGGAGAATGTGACCTACGCGTTTCCGAGATTTTCGGCCGAGAATCGGCGCGCGGACGGAATAAAAATATTTTTTTCAAATATTCACCATAAATCGAGATATTGTTCTAGAGACTTGCAATATGTTTTAAACTTAAAGATAAATGATTGAATATTACTAGACTGTAAGATTTTTATGTTACAAATGCGTTTTTTACCATTTTCGGTTGAGTCAAAGTTGACCGATCGTAGTTTTTTTCGTACTTATCGTACTTTATATGCAAATATTTCAAAAATGTGAAATGCTACAACCTTCCAATATTTTTTGTTATATTGTGCACGTTTTTGCGCACATTTCCATATACAAATCTAAAAAAAGCGTAATATGAAAAGGCTCAAATATTAGGAGAATGTGACCTACGCGTTTCCGAGATTTTCGGCCGAGAATCGGCACGCGGACGGAATAAAAATATTTTTTTCAAATATTCACCATAAATCGAGATATTGTTCTAGAGACTTGCAATATGTTTTAAATTGAAGATAAATGATTGAATATTACTATACTGTAAGATTTTTATGTTATAATGCGTTTTTTGACCTTTTCGGTTGAGTCAAAGTTTACCGATCGTAGTTTTTTTCGTACTTATCGTACTTTATATGCAAATATTTCAAAACAAAAATGAGAAATGCTACAACCTTCCAATATTTTCTGTTAATATTGTGCATGTTTTTGCGCACATTTCCATATATAAAACCTTTAAACAATAAAAGCGTAATATGAAAGGCTCAAATATTAGGAGAATGTGACCTACGCGTTTCGGAGATTTTCGGCCGAGAATCGGAGCGCTTAGGGGAAAAAATATTTTTCTCAAAAATTCACCATAAATCGAGATATTGTTCTAGAGACTTGCAGTTTGTTTTAAAAAATGAAGGTAAATGATTGAATATTACTAGACTGTAAGATTTTATGTTATAAATGCGTTTTTTTGACCTTTTTCGGTTGAGTCAAAGTTGACCGATCGTAGTTTTTTTTCGTACTTATCGTACTTTATATGCAAATATTTCAAAATGAGAAAATGCTACAACCTTCCAATATTTTTTGTTATATTGTGCATGTTTTTGCGCACATTTCCATATATAAACCTTTAAAAAAAGCGTAATATGAAAAGGCTTAAATATTAGGAGAATGTGACCTACGCGTTTCCGAGATTTTCGGCCGAGAATCGGCGCGCGGAGGAGGGTATTTTTTTCAATAATTCACCATAAATCGAGATATTGTTCTAGAGACTTGCAGTTTGTTTTAAAATTAAGATAAATGATTGAATATTACTAGACTGTAAGGGTTTTATGTTATAAATGCGTTTTTTGACCTTTACGGTTGAGTCAAAGTTGACCGATCGTAGTTTTTTTCGTACTTATCGTATTTATATGCAAATATTTCAAAAATGATAAATGTCTTAACCTTCCAATATTTTTTTTTATATTGTGCATGTTTTTTGCGCACATTTCCATATATAAACCTTTAAAAAAAGCGTAATATGAAAAGGCTCAATATTAGAAGAATGTGACCTACGCGTTTCCGAGATTTTCGGCCGAGAATCGTCGCGCGGAGGGGAAAAATTTTTTTTTTCAAAAATTCACCATAAATCGAGATATTGTTCTAGAGACTTGCAATTTGTTTTAAAATGAAGATAAATGATTGAATATTACTAGACTGTAAGATTTTTATGTTATAAATGCGTTTTTTTGACCTTTTCGGTTGAGTCAAAGTTGACCGATCGTAGTTTTTTTTCGTACTTATCGTACTTTATATGCAAATATTTAGAAAATGAGAAATGCTACAACCTTCCAATATTTTTTGTTATATGTGCATGTTTTTGCGCACATTTCCATATATAAACCTTTAAAAGCGTAATATGAAAAGGCTCAAATATTAGAAGAATGTGACCTACGCGTTACCGAGATTTTCGGCCGAGAATCGGCACGCGGACGAATAAAAATATATTTTTTTTTAAATATTCACCATAAATCGAGATATTGTTCTAGAGACTTGCAATATGTTTTAAATTGAAGATAAATGATTGAATATTACTAAACTGTAAGATTTTTATGTTATAAATGCGTTTTTTGACCTTTTCGGTTGAGTCAAAGTTGACCGATCGTAGTTTTTTCGTACTTATCGTACTTTATATGCAAATATTTCAAAAATGAGAAATGCTACAACCTTCCAATATTTTTTGTTATATTGTGCATGTTTTTGCGCACATTTCCATATATAAACCTTTAAAAAAAGCGTAATATGAAAAGGCTCAAATATTAGGAGAATGTGACCTACGCGTTTCGGAGATTTTCGGCCGAGAATCGGAGCGCGGAGGGGAAAAAAAATATTTTTCTCAAAAATTCACCATAAATCGAGATATTGTTCTAGAGACTTGCCAGTTTGTTTAAAATGAAGGTAAATGATTGAATATTACTAGACTGTAAGATTTATATGTTATAAATGTGCGTTTTTTGACCTTTTCGGTGAGGTCAAAGTTGACCGATCGTAGTTTTCGTACTTATCGTACTTTATATGCAAAATATTTAGAAAATGAGAAATGCCACAACCTTCCAATATTTTTTGTTATATTGTGCATGTTTTTGCGCACATTTCCATATATAAACCTTTAAAAAAAGCGTAATATGAAAAGGCTCAAATATTAGGAGAATGTGACCTACGCGTTTCCGAGATTTTCGGCCGAGAATCGGCGCGCGGAGGGGAAAAAAATATTTTTTTCAAAAATTCACCATAAATCGAGATATTGTTCTAGAGACTTGCAATTTGTTTTAAAATGAAGATAAATGATTGAATATTACTAGACTGTAAGATTTTATGTTATAAATGCGTTTTTTGACCTTTTCGGTTGAGTCAAAGTTGACCGATCGTAGTTTTTTCGTACTTATCGTATTTATATGCAAATATTTCAAAAATGATAAATGCTACAACTTCCAATATTTTTTGTATGTTGTGCATGTTTTTTGCGCACATTTCCATATATAAACCTTTAAAAAAATCTCTGAAACGCGTAGGTCACATTCTCCTAATATTTGAGCCTTTTCATAAAAAGGCTCAAATATTAGGAGAATGTGACCTACGCGTTTCAGAGATTTTCGGCCGAGAATCGTCGCGCGGAGGGGAAAAAAATATTTTTTTCAAAATTCACCATAAATCGAGATATTGTTCTAGAGACTTGCAATATGTTTTAAATTGAAGTAAATGATTGAATATTACTAGACTGTAAGATTTTTATGTTATAAATGCGTTTTTTGACCTTTTCGGTTGAGTCAAAGTTGACCGATCGTAGTTTTTTTCGTACTTATCGTACTTTATATGCAAATATTTCAAAAATGATAAATGCTACAACCTTCCAATATTTTTTGTTATATTGTGCATGTTTTTGCGCACATTTCCATATATAAACCTTTAAAAAAAGCGTAATATGAAAAGGCTCAAATATTAGGAGAATGTGACCTACGCGTTTCAGAGATTTTCGGCCAGAATCGGCGCGCGGAGGGGAAAAAAATATTATTTTCAAAAATTCACCATAAATCGAGATATTGTTCTAGAGACTTGCAATTTGTTTTAAAATGAAGATAAATGATTGAATATTACTATACTGTAAGATTTTTATGTTATAAATGCGTTTTTTGACCTTTTCGGTTGAGTCAAAGTTGACCGATCGTAGTTTTTTCATACTTATCGTACTTTATATGCAAATAATTAAAAAATGAGAAATGCTACAACCTTCCAATATTTTTTGTTATATTGTGCATGTTCTTGCGCACATTTTCATATATAAAACTATAAAATAAGCGTAATATGAAAAGGCACAAATATTAGGAGAATGTGACCTACGCGTTTCGGAGATTTTCAGCCGAGAATCGGCGCGCGGAGGGAATAAAAATATTTTTTTCAAATATTCACCATAAATCGAGATATTGTTCTAGAGACTTGCAATTTGTTTTAAAGTGGAAGTAATGATTGAATATTACTAGACTGTAAGTAATTTGCTTACAAAAAAAAAATATTTAATATATATATATATATATATATATATATATAATATATATATTATATATATATATATAGATATATATATAATATTTATATATATATATATATCTTATTATACTAAATATACTATAATATATTACATTCTTCGATTCTGGTACCAATACATAAATAAAAGGAATGCAGGTGACACTCTCTTTTCGCATACAATGAAATGTCTTATTATTATTTTATCATGCACACATTCAGATATATAAAAAAGTTGTAATAAATATAAAACTAAATATAAAATAAATGCAGAATACTCACTCGTAATCCTGACTCTTCGTTCTATTCTTGTTTTCTTTTCTCCCTCCTCCATTGAAGAGTCTTGCATTTTTTTCCACTCGACATGACGAGGTACAGGTGGAGGAGGGGAGACGCGCGCCCTTACTGCTGATGGACCCGGCGGCCCCGTGCGCCCTCCGCTGTCGGTTCAGGGGGCGCGCTCCAATACATGACCTTAGTGTGGTACTTTCGGTCACACTCCCCTATCCTGCAAAGAGCAACTTTGCAGAGACGACAGAAGAACCGGGTGTCTCTCCTGCCATTCATATGGCACACCCGGCACCGTTTCTTTGCCTTCACCCTTCTAAGGCCTCCAGTATGTGTTCCCCTGGCTGCAGCCGACACGCGGGTCCACTACCCGACGAGAAGCGGGGTGATGGCGGGGCCGGCAGCAAGAGGGGCGTCGTCAGCAGGGGCGGCGGCAGCAGGGCCGTCGTCAGCAGGGGCGTCGTCAGCAGGGGAGGCGGCAGCAGGGGCGTCGTCAGCAGGGGCGTCGTCAGCAGGGGCGGCGGCAGGTCGAGCGAAGTTGGCCCTCCTATCTGCCCTTTCCTCTAGGGGGCAGATCTGCAGCTCGGGGCAGGGGGTCAGTTATGGAAGGCCACTCATCGGGATCGAAGTTGATGAGGGCATTCCCGGCTACCTCTAGGAACTGTATTTGTGGGTCAACCTCGGAAGATTGTCACCGCGGTACCCACAGTACAGTATGTAGGCATTTTAGAGGGCCAACTGAAGGATGTATTTGAGGAGCTTCTGTGTCCACCTTCTGGTTCTCCTGGGCGAAGGATAGTACTGGATGAGCTGATCAAAGAGATCAACTCCTCCCATGTGCCTGTTGTAGTGCCCAATGACAGTAGGCCGCTCGGTACGAAACTTCCCTCAAACACAACTCGGCCCTGTCAACGTGTCTTCTTCCGCTGTACGATCTCTTCTTGGATGGGTTCATGACTCGTCGTAATCATGGGGACGAGTCGGACACCCTTCCAACAGATGTCGAAGACAGCGCCCTTCCGCCGCCACTCTGTCTCTCCTCTTTCTTGCTAGGTGTTGCGGATGACTAGCGAACCTCTTGAGGACATTCGGGGCCCCACACACCAACCGAAGGGTACCACTGACGTGAACAACCGCCTGCTTCATACAGTTCCTGGGCCAGGGATACCGAGTTATAATAATTATCCATAAACAGGTGATATCCCTGGTTACGGAAACGTCCCACAAGGTTGAATACAGTGTCACGCAGCGTGGAGAAGACCCCGGTATACACTGAAAAGTCCACAACGTATCCAGTGTTGGCCTCGGTAATGAGAAAGAATTTCACACCATATTTCTTTGGCTTCTTGGGGTTATACACTTTTATACTAAGACGTCCTTTGTAAGGCATCATCCCCTCATCCAAAGACAGGTTCTTTCCAGGAATCACGAGATTACTACACCGCTCACGGATATAATCCAACACTGTACGCATTAAATGAGGCAATCACTGTTATTCCGGGGTATGGCCCTTCGGTTGAAGGCGTTGAAGTACCTGTCCATCGCCAGGAAATTATCACGGGACATAACGCCAGGCACATTCGGCATACATAAAAAATAATTTCTCCTCCAATATGCCTGACGTCGAAAGCAGGTGTCATACCAAAATAAATGTGGAGCCCCAAAAAATGTGCCATGTCAATTGAGGTTGCAACCCCCGCCAGTTAATTACGACAAGGTCGTCTTCAGGTCCATACCCGGTCAGTACCTCGAGCGTAGTCCCACCGTCTCGTGTACCAGGTATTCCAGCAATTCCCGCATCAGGAAAAGCTGGATGAACGCCAAAACAGTCAGGGGTACTGGTACGGTCATCCCACGGGGTTGCCGTGAAGGGGTGCATGTTAGGAGGGGTGGGGTCCTCCGTCCACCCCTCGTCACTCTCCGACGACCGACCTTCACCTTGGCTGGCGCGACGAGCCGACCTTCTACGTGCCCGTGCACGGGTGCGGGCACGATGCACACTACCCCCCCGTTGGCCCATCACCCTCACTTAGGCCCTCACTTTCTGTATCGTCCTCTGCGATAAAACTTGAGCCCGTATCCCCACCCTCCCCCTCCTCCTCAGATTCCCCCTCGTATGCACTGAACCCACTGAATTCGAGCTCACTTTCGGGATGTGAGCCTCGAACGGACATTGGGGCAAATATTCATCCTTCACTTTCATCGGGACTGATGTCCTCATCACTCGATGACCATCCGCCATCAAAATGAGGACTTGCGACATGTTCCCGATCAAGCTCCGAAAGATATTCGTCTATGTCCCTTGGTTGGAGGCCTCCCAAATGCCTACGAATGCCCCTAAGGACGCCCACATGTTTCCTAGGGGTAACCAAAGGCATACGATGTGTTCCCGAAACACTTTCAGCCACACATGGCCGCACAGAACGGCCTTGAGGCGCGGGGGTCATGCTGGGTGCTTGGCTCGCCAGCATCCAGGTCCAAAACTCGCCTTACACGATCCCTTCCGACGGGTAAAACGCGCCTTTCACGGTTCACACGTCGTTGAGACATATCTAGGAATGTCCTGTAGCAATACAAATGCTCAAAGTCTCGCACAAGTCCAGAAAAACACGCTTTTCACTTCCACGAAAGATCGCTCTCGGAGATGGTGCGCTACTGATGCTGGCTGGAGCGAGAGGAAGGGATATCGCGTATGCGCACCTGGGTCACGCTTCAAAACAAAACAAGGCCTTGAATCCGTGAACTCCCAGCATTCCCCAAGGCGCGTGATTCAAAAGTTTTAGGCTGGTAGGCCTATAAGTATTTTTCCAGCGAATTTTAAAAAAAACTTTCGTATGTCGACGTAAAAATACGTCCAGTCGGCACCCGACAGACAATTTATCTCGACGTAAAATACGTCCAGTCGGCATTTAAGGGTTAAGTAGTTTTATTAGAAGTGTTTTAGATAAGTGTTAAGTGAGAAATATTATTATATTGTAACGGCCAGAGCGCCGAGCTAATTCTGTTATTTTGTATTGTGCTCGCCTGACGAGACACGAGCACGTGATAGATAGATGACAGAAAGTACTAGTTCAAAACTAGGAAGTGCTTTGCCAGGGTTACTGGATGTGTTAGCAAGCCTAGCTAGTTAGGAGTGTTCTACTAATAGTTACAGCAAAAGAAGTGTACAAATTCTTTTGTCTGTGATATGTTAGGGGAATTCATTTTAACTTAGTTTTCATTCCAAGTGTTGGTAACCGCTTAGCCTGCCAACTCTCAGCTTGGCGTATGCACTCTCTCAGGCCTGCCAGCCAACCTCGGTCTCACCAAGAAAAGCATTCATCACCTCAAGCATTATCTCAATTATTTTAGCAAAGTAACATAAGTCTTGAAGTTTTAACGTAAATAATATCAATCTTGTTACTAGTATCTATCATTCTGCCAGAGAAATTTAATGTTAATTCGCCTTGAATAAGAAACTAGAATTTTGTGTTGTAAATCGCCTCTGCGTTTACAGAAAATCAGCTGTTTTGAAAGCCATTGTTCTCGCCTTCGCTCACTGCCAATTTCACCTAGTATCACTCAGCCACTCGCTGAGTGAAAGTTTCATTTTCACTTCGTACTGAACGTAACCTTTTCCATTTACAAATGTTTTGCTAACATTTCGTCTTAAAATCCTTACCGTCATTTTCACTTGTCACAGGGACCTAGTAAACTTACGTAAAGTTAACGTAAATCTTAAAAGTAAATCACATTAAAAGAGAATTGTTCGCGTAAAACGCGTCATTGTAAATTTCCTATGAAAACGCAATCCATTTCAAATTACGTAAAATCGTTCATTCGCTAGTGCGTTATGTTAAGGCACACATTCACGTATCAACGCACGCACGCCCACGCATGAGCGTGTAAATTTGGTAGTTGGCAAACAGCTTACGTCAGTTAACCGTAAATGTAACGTAAAACATATGTAAAATTGTAGATGTACGGTGACGGGTCGTACGGGCTCTAACCTCCGCCCACTAGGGCGCCGTAGCCCGCTCCAGTTTTGAAATGTTCAAAACAAGTGGTGGGTGGTCGCGCCAAATGTCACCTGACGTAGCTCCAGGAATTGCACGTGGGACCCACGGTGACTGTTGCGCCGTAGGCGCTAGGGTCACCTGCATTGTTCGCCGACATTATTTTCTTTCCGCCACGAAGCACGTGAGCCTCCTAATTGCGCTGTAGCCTACGGGGAAACCGATCCGCACATTTACAGCCCTGTATGACATGGCAACGCTGTAGCATGGTATAAAAGGTCAGGTCGGCGTCCTCAGGTCAGCTGTTTCCGCCTCCCGAGACCAGCAGTTTCCTCCAAGATGCCGAACCTCCTAAATCGACGAAGGAAGGGACCATCAACATCACATCTTCTTGCAGGACCTTCTTTCGGCCTGGAAGAAGACTCCTACAGCCACTCCTGCAAACACTCAGGTCGAGGAAATGTCATCTTCCACCTACAGGAGTCGGAGTTGGATGGGATACAGTGATGACAGTGACACGGAAGACGACTGACGGACAGGGAGAAGTGGATATTGAACATATTCTACTTCCTTAAGCCCCACACCGTCCGTCAGAAGAAAGCCCCAAGATTTTGGGTTGGGACTGCCAATGGTATGTATATTATAATGTCTGACTTATTTTTTTTTTATTTGTTGAAAACATACAATATTTTACAGTACATGCAGAATTCTACCAAAGTGAATTTACAATTTGGATTTTCAGAATGCAATATTTTTACATTCTCTCATACATGTGCCATCACTTTACAGTCTGCTCTGTTTACAGGCCGGCCATTTTGTACCCTACAGCCCCGTGGTAACGACGTGAGGTTGACATACATCTAACATTACACTATCGGCGTGAGTTCCAGGTAGACGTCGACCTTGCTTTCTTTGCGCGTACATTTGCGGCGCAATTTACGGTGCTGGCTTTACGTCCCGGTAGTCCGTGTCCTGTTACCAGCTGTTCAAGGCCATTTCACCGCGATGATGCCCACAATCCATCCACATACGTGGGCATACCCGTCGTGATACTTGAATGTGTGAACCCAGCATTATCGTTTACATAAAACTTATTCACAAGCAATTCTTCCATTTAAACGTTAACGTAAGGAGATCATTTAACGCAAGTTGCGTCATATTAAACTAGCATTATTAGTTCACATAAATACAAGGAATTTCGTCATATATCATTTTCACCCTCTCAGAGAGAGAGAGAGAGAGAGAGAGAAGAGAGAGAGAGAGAGAGAGAGAGAGAGAGAGAGACCTATTATTCCAAAAGCCAAGAGTACTACGTACTTACGCATGCCGCATTAACATTATTTTAGTCTCTTGTGTCTTTCATTTACACTGAGCGTGATACGCGCCTGTGTCCATTTATTTCATTTACCGAGTACTTCAGCCAAGGACTGAGCATTTCCAAAATTACCATTACCTGTCGTTGCCTGAGTGGTCTTTTCCATTTTTTATCACAAAAGACTTGCATATACCGCAAGCGCAGATTGCACAGTGTGCAACGCAACCTCATTACTTCCATCAAGGAAGTCGTTACCAGTCTAGGACTGGCCACCACCAGTGCACCACAGGTCTTACCATTTTACAGTGCCACTAATTCGCGGCACTGTCCATTGACTGGCTGCTTAAGTACTCCCACCTTTTGCCTTCTCTCCTCCACCATTACACTCTGCCACGAACAGAGTGCCATTTCTCTTCCGTATATTTGAGTATACTGCATTTAGTGTCGTCCGACAGGACACACCAGCACGCTACCAGTGCAATCAAGGAACTCCTCCTTCAAGTGCCGTGCACCTGTACAGACATACAGGTAGCTCTTTACCTGCGTGTCCGTCCATACAGAATGCCCAATTCATTAGTGTTTCCATGTACAAGGATCAGTGATCCTTCAGAACACTTCAAGGAACGCCTCCTATAAGTGCCCTGCACCTGCATTGGACCTACAGGTTGCCCATTCCAGCGTATCCCAAGTTAGGAATGCCCGTAAGTGTGCCTTACACAGCACACTCCAGTTGATTTTTTTCACCCTCATCAGAAGGTGCCATTCACAACGTGCCACAGAGCATCCAGTCTTTTTAGACATCTCCTCATTACCACATTGTAGAACCCATTTCTAGGTGAGTGCCACGTTACCAAGTAGGCACTCCCGTTCCATCCAGTCCTGTTCCTGGCCATCATTTTCATCCGAGCCTCTACTGCAGTCTAGAGAAATTTCTTCCCCTGCTGCCCAACCACCCATATCCATGGGGCTGGAGAGGCTCCAGACCCTCATGGCTCTGGGGACGAACGTGGGTTACACTGTGCAGGAACTCATCCAGTGGGTGAAGGGGCAGATGGACGATCTACTACTGCAAGAGAAAGCCGCCAGAGAAGAAGAGAGGAAGGAAAAAGAAGCAGAGAGGAAGGAAAAAGAAGCAGAAAGAAAAGCAAGGGAAGAAGAGAGAAAGCATGAGCTAGCCCTCAAGGAGAAGGATCTCGAGATGGAGAAGGCACGGCAGGTGAGTGCCGAAGCCTTAGCCATGCAGCCAGCTCCCAGCCCCAAGCCTACGGTGTTGCACAATCCCATTGCGAGCATTCACGCTCTAATCCCGAAGTTGACAGAGGATGAGCCCGAGGCATGGCTGGAAGAAGTGGAAGCCCTATTTGAAAACTACGCTACCACTGAGATAGAGAGGGCCGCCCTGCTGGCCAAGCACCTGGATGGCGAAGCTAAGACTGCCCTCCGCTCACTGGATCAGGGTCAGCGAGGGGACATGGTGGAAGTTCGCCGGGTCATTACGAAGGAGTTTGAAATCACCCCGGAGAGATGGAGACAGCATTTCCGAGGCCCGGCCAAGGAAGTTGGTTGGGCCTGGAGCGACTTCTCCTATCACAAGGCTCAAGCCGGAAAGCGCTGGCTCAAGGCCATGTCATGCACCGAGTTCCAGGACCTGTTTAACAGGATCATGCTGGAGGACCTCTACCAGTGTGTACCGGGACCACTCGCAGTGCACCTTAACGATAAGCAACCCACGACACTTGCTGAAGCTTGCCGCATGGCTGACGACTGGGAACAATTTTTTTTGTCCACCAGTCTCACAGCACCTCACACCGGAGCATAGTGCCACCAAGTCAGCTCTCCGGATCCACACGGCCAAAGGATGCCCACCAAGGACACCTAAGGACTTGCCCACCTCAAGAGCGCCGCAAACCACAAACCTCCTCAGAACCCTCCTACGTCAATGAATGGTGCCTCCGCCTCCTCTCGAGACCAGTAAGACACCCTATGGAGACCAGCCCAGCAAAGGGGCTCCTGCAGAGCCTGTGGGGCTATAGGGCACTACTTTCCCGGATATCCCGGGTGCCCCAAACATGTGCCTTCGACCAGTCACGTCCACCTGATCAGTGCCACAACTCCTCGGCCGTTATGCCCGAGGATAGGTCTTATCCTGATTGGGTGTGGACCACTTCAGTCACAGTGGCACCCCTGGATGGCTCTACCCTACCAGTGACTCTGCCAGTTACGGTAGATACGGGCTCCGATCTGTGTCTCATAGACCGGGACCAAGTGCCAGCCAGTGTCACAGTCTACAAGCACATCAGGTGGGCCATGACTTGGGTCGAAGGGCAGTCCAAGACCGTTCCCACAGTCGTCCTGCAGGTCACCACTCCTGAGTGCACCAAACCTCACCACCTGGGCGTAGTGAATACAATTCGGCATGGAGTAGGTTTCCTATTGGGACGGGACCTCCTCTGGGGATGTCCCTCCCCCACACCTCTCCAGGGCCAAGCTACCTTTCCACATCAAATCCCTGCAAGAGAGGACTCTTCACCTGTGCCAGAGCACCCTGCAAGCCTTGGTAACTCCACAGATTCGCACTCTGTGGTGCCATCTCGGCCTTATCGTCCAGTGCCACAGAAGAAGTTCTGGAACCAGTTCTACCTAGACTGTGGCCGCAAAGGTCACGTCTGTAAACTATGTAGGGTGCGCGAATTTCAAT
Organism: Macrobrachium nipponense; assembly: GCF_015104395.2. Lineage (NCBI taxonomy): Eukaryota > Metazoa > Arthropoda > Malacostraca > Decapoda > Palaemonidae > Macrobrachium > Macrobrachium nipponense. The sequence goes on along the minus strand of NC_087200.1, from coordinate 139,075,762 downwards.
ATTCCTGCCATCGCAATGGCTGTCACCAATTTTTCCTCACTAGGACCCCCAGCTCAGGGCCCTATAACCGTCGCACCCCTCCACAGTCATTATCCGCAAAGCCACATCAGAGCCTTTGACGACTCTGGCACTCAAATCTCCCTGATACGGGAAGATCAAATCCCCCGAGGGGCTAATATTGCCAGACGTCAACTGATTACCATTGAAGGCATCAACCACATTAAGATGATCCTTCCCACCGTTCAACTGAGAGTTGCACGACCTCACCTTACCAAAGTATGTACCCGTCACAGGTCCAGTCGACCTCAATTCTCTGCCAGTGCCACTTGGCAGCACTGAGCAGTACCAAGCTCTGTCCCGCCTGGACGTAGAGCCACCACAAACCTTGACCTCTGTGCCTGGCCCCGAGCTAGCGCCGGCGCCTAACCTTATCAAGGTTACTCCTATAGGAGATCCTCCAACAGGCATGGAGCTTACCGCAGCCCATGGCCAATCCTAAGTCCATGAGTCTTCTTCACCCTCACCTCTGTCGTCCGAGGATGAACCTCCGGCAGACCTCACCTTTACACCTCCTCTGGATGACCAGGAACTGCCCAACGACCAGGAGTCAGCCTGGAGTTTTCCCCTTACGACAGTTGTCACAGCAGCCGAAATGAGGGCCTCCCCTGCAGTAGGTTCCACCTCTACGACGGTGGCTGCAGATACCGAAGTAGGGTGTTCTCCTGAAATCCCTCAGGCTACCACTGCCTCTGCTCCTGACGGTGTTTCTGGCCTTACCCCAGAGTCGGTGCCTCCGTCTACTCCTAGGACTGGTATAGCCAGGCCCTTGAGGAATAAGAAGAAGAAGAAGAAAAAGGGATGTAGCAAATTAACAAACTAACCAAAGAGCCACATGCTCCTCCTTGGCACCCGTGCCCTAGGTACAGTGTCACATTCGTTTGTAGAGTGATCCTGGCACCTACCCAGAGAAGGAAGCCAGCCTGATCTCTGCCAGTAAACTAACCCTCTAACCCCTAGAAATGGTAATACTAACCCTCATGTAAATGTCATAATTACCTCATTATATTTCCATCCTGGTACTCTACTAATCACTCATCATCCTCATGCATCATTACCTCATCTCATGTACTTTAACAATTCAGTTCAATAAATCACTGCTGTGCGTACAACACTCTGGAATGATTGCGTCTCTAATTACCTGTAGTGATTAGGTTAGGCTAATAATTTAGTACCAGGGCATTAGGGTAGTATCAAGTAGAATTTTCAAGTAACCTTACATAGGGGTAGAGTAGACTGTCGTCACCGACAACCAGTAGTTCTCACTTAGACTAGACTACATTAATTCCGTAAGTTCGTAAACTTAGCATCTCCACCTATAAGTTAGGTAGGCCATTGTAGTTAGCCGTATCGCTGCTCTAAAAACCTCAGTTAGAGTAGGAGAACTGGGTAGTCGAGATGATCAACTTATTTAGCCAAGGCCTTCACGCCCGAAAGGGAGTGAATGCCTTCTTAACAGGGGGAGCTGTTACAAATATAGATCGCCTCGTCTCCCCAGCATTTATTTAATCTATTTTATTTCTAAAAGAGCAGCCATGTTTACCCGAATATCAGCTGATTTAGGCGGGAAACACAAACTCAGGCCAGACTAGGCATGCCTGGCGCCAGCCGTTAGCTGCGGGAAAGACTCCTGTCAGCCTTAGGGACGTATCCCAATGGGAAGTGTGTAGCCAGCTAGGTACTTATTAGGCCTACGTCTTAAGCTCCTTTTTCCTGTGAACCCTTTGCTGGCCATATGTTCTGTTTCCAGGATGCCCTGCTCTTCGGGGGATAAGCTGACCCCTAACACCCATGCTTAACACATGCAGTCGCTCTCAGTCCGCTCCAAGCCGTGACCTCGAACGGATGTTCCAGCCTTCCCATTAGGCCTCCCACTGCGTTACTGGCGTGCCCAGACCTGAGACAAAGCCGACGCCGCATTCTACAAAGGTCCACTTACTATGGCATCCAGGTACGTCTTGTGAATCAGTCATATTGCCAGTTCTTTCCTTTCGAATCCAGTAACTGAATTTAATTTCCCAATTCAAACTCCTAATGCTCAAATGAACATTCCTTTGTTCCTTTCACTGCCTCGTGGCCGCATGCCTCCCTTTTTTGATAGTCCCAGACAAATGAAGTCGTTGAATATCTCGGTCAAACACTAGTGTTCCTTCTCCCCAGTGTGTTAGAGAAAACTGAATAATCGTAACTTGCGCAAGAAGTCTTCCTTTTATTTTTGTCTAATCTGGAATTTTTCCAGATTTGCAGAGTCACGTGTCCAAGTCTTCGCGCCCGCAAGTGCTGCATTACCGAAAGATAATATGAATAATTTTGAAAACCAGCTTTAACGTGAATCTCATTTTAGCCAGCTATCCCCTTGTGAGAGATAATATTGTTCCCAGTGCAGACAAGCTGCATTTACTCTTTCTCCAGGCCATTAAACGGCCTCTTGTAAATAAATGTATGTAAAGTAATTAGCTGAGTTTTCTGGTGACCTTTTTCTCTAAAAATAATAATATCAAAAACCCCTTTTTTCTAAGGTAAGTTAAAATCCAATTACCTTGCATTCCCTCAAATATTTTCCTTTGCGTATTTGGGTCAAAAAAACGAGGCCGGCTCATACATAAGAATATATATATATATAGA